>NC_140951.1:56620404-57110404 GCF_014529385.1 Adiantum capillus-veneris | reverse complement strand
GAGTGAATTTATAAACTCGGTGATTGAAATATACACATTCATATTGCTAGAAAAGATTTGTGGTCTTGGCCACCATGGTTAGGAACATTGCCAACAGTTAGGTTGCTAAACCAAGTGAGCTTGAGATATTTGGTTTCAAAATCAGTTTTAACTATGTTTTAAATATTATCTTTGGATAGTTTCTTTTGTAATACCCAAATATTGATGTTTGTAATGGTTTAGTTTTTGTGTGGGAGCAAGAGAGAAATTAAGTGTGAGCTTCACTATCACATTCAACATATGATGCACAGTTTAGTAGCACATGAATTCCATGAAAAAGTAATTGCTCTATATACTAAACAACGGTGAGGTGCCCAAAAATTGGATGCATGCATAGCATTCTTCCAATTTCAAAATTTCTCTATAGGTAGTAGCCACTAATATATGAAAATTTAAAAAAATAAAATAAAAAATTCAAAAACAAATAAATTTTAGGGTTAACATAATATACTCACAACTCCTACACATAGCTAGACAATGTCACTCTCCTTTTCCAATCTAGTATTAATTTCTTGAATTGTGCTACCATGTCATGTGGACAAATCTCTCTCTACAAAGTTTGTGGTGGTAGTCAAAAATGTATTTGTCTCAAATTCCAATGAGATGGCTTCTCCTCATGTCTATGTCTCCCTCTATAGACCTTACTATCCCAATGAAGATACAATCTTATGGGGAGTAAGCATTGGAAAACTTTGTTGAGGTAAGGGGAACAAAAGTATATTTTCTTTTTCTAGGTGATGAAACAAAACAGTTTAATGAAGCTTCTTCCAAAGATAGTGGAACCAAACAATTGCAAGAAATTCCAAAAATGTACAATGGTTGTTACATGGTGTTTTAGTTTTCACCAACCTTGGGAAAGGCTCATCCAATGGATGCTATGGATCATAAGTACGACCCACACTATTGCACCAGACCAAAAACATCAAACAATGCATTTCTTGGAGTGTGTTGCAAAAGCCACTATGTAGGTGCCCCAAAATTTCTCAATGAGTTATGTCCAAAATTAGCTACTTTTGGCAAGTCGAACACTGCCCACTTAAATTTTTATGCCAAAGTTACCATATATGGGCAAGTTATGTGATGCACTTGGGGGAATTCTTACTTATTACTATTGTGGATGACCACCCATTTGCTTGCATGCATGTGATTTTTTCATTTATTGTATCATTCCAAGGGATGAAAGCATGAGCACATTGATGGTGCATCAAGGAATTCACCAATAGTATTGAGGGATGGTACATAAAAAAGATTGAGGGATGAAACCAAAGAAACCATTGCATGATTCCTCAAGGTAGGTAGGTACGCTGGTGCATGAAAGGTATCAATATGTGTGGCAAAGGAAATTGTATTGACAACTTTGATGAAAGAAGGGGTCTCTCCATGTCCTCTATGAAAAGGAATTTATAAATGTTGCCAAAGAAATGGGTTCCCTAGTGGAGGACAACTAATGAGGACTTATGCATATTGTTTCAAAGTAACTAGACCCTATATTCTAGGTTTCATAGGTTTGTGGTGAAAACAAGAAGTTGCCTAACAAAAGAGAGCTTTGGTGTAGATTCTCAATTGCATCTAAAAAGAGAATTTACATATGCTCTTTAATTTGACCATATTGCTTCGGCAAGGAGCATCAGAGGGGCATGGATGTGAGAGAGAAAATTTTCACGGATTCATGGCCAACAAGACACAAGCCAATTGGAATGCATGTTGTTAGAATGTATGTGTTTGTAAGGTGAGCCGAGAAGGTAGGGGGGCCCTAGCTACAAGAGATGGTAGAGAGAAAGGAGCACAAACAGAGAGATGATTTCCAAACAAAAACCTAAATGAGCACTATATCAATGAGACTCAACTAATAGTACAAGGTAAGGTTGATTTGACCACTAACAATCACCTAGATGTTAAACAACAATTGTAAGGTTATTAGCTGAAGCAATGAAAGTCAACTAGGAACCATTGTTTTGCTCCCAATCAAATCATAATCTTCGAGTCTTCCCGATGCATGTCCAAGCCCTCATAGCCACATGCTCTTGAGTCCTTTAATGGATGAAGATTGGATTTGGCTTCAAACAATGGAAATTATTCATCTCCTTGAAGAGCTGACATTCTTGTCCCAAAATCCTTAAACAAATGGCACCCCTTGTTTGGTTTAAAATCCCATGTCGGAGGCAATCATCAGAGACACCTTATCTTGTGGCCTTCACAAACTTGTTTGCTTTTTGTTGTTCCACCACCGTCATTGAGAGATCATAGATTAACATAGAGCCTCATAGAGAGAAGATTTATGAGAGCTTGTTATCGACCTTAAGCATGAAAAAGAGTTATCTTTGAAGAATGGAGAATAATGCATGAGATAGTTTTATCCCTTAAGAATGGAAAATAATGAGATTAATAAAAGCTTGGTGTCTTGGCAGGAGGGAAAATGAGAGCTATGGTTTTCTCAAGCATGAACCTTAAGATTGCAAAATATTATAAAGATTGGATATATATATAGCTTGGGATTTGGAGGTTCATTTGTGGGAGCTCAATCCATTCCAAGAGAGGTATAGAGTAGGTATGAATGTAGCAATTATCAAGGATAGTTTTTCTCTTCCAATCTTGGAGAGAGTAGTGGGGAAGGAATCTTATAGCTATTGGGATAGATTCTTTGGGTACAATCAAGTATTCATGCATCTCAACGAATCGAGTTATATAAATTTCTCAATGAAATGAGGTATTAATGCATGGAAGTTTGTGCCTTAGTTCAACTAATGCATGAGGTAGATTCCAAAGATTGATGTGCCATGCTTTTAAAGAGTATCTAAGAATGTTACTTGAAGAACATCATGAATGATCTTTGTGTACATTCAAACTCTAGAGCTGAGCATAAACCTCATCTATGATTGGTTTTCGAAAACTACGAAATGGAAATATTTGCTTTATGCTTTTTCAAGGAAGAATTCTACGACATATTGTGTCCAATAATGGCATTTCATTGAGTGAGTACAATAAGATAATGGTTATTACTAAATTTTGACATTAATTGTTGTGTATGCTAAAATTGCAAAACCCTTTTACTTTTTGCTCATTATCTTCGGGTTGGATAGATAACCGAGAAAAGTGTTCTCAAAGGCTTAAGAAAAAGCTTCAATCTACAACAATGCTTAGACCACCCATGCAATATCTTTTTTTTCATGCTCATATAAATGCCTTAGCTTTTGTGATTGGTTGTACTTTAGCATAACAGTTTTACTGTGAATAACATGGGTTTTTCAGTTTGTTATGCTAGCCGATGACAACTGAATGCCATGAAAAGGAAATATATCACCACAAAAGGGAAGGATTGACAATGGTGTTTAATGTTAAAAAGATTCAACATTATTTATTAGAAAAAGTCAAGGGCAAGGTATGAAGATGAGGAAGATATGATTGATGAGAAAGAAGATGTGGGCATAAAATTGTACACAACTTCTCATGCAAAGTGTGATGATATATGCATTGTATCTTCACTTGATTCCTTATGAGAGGAGTTTTATGAGGATGAATGGTTTCTCATAGGTCGCTACCTGAGTACTTAACAAAAAAAAGATGATTAGACTGAAGCAGAATTCAAAAGGATTAGAAAGATATCATATGGATTCTTCTTGAGGGATGGCTACTTATGGAAACATCCTAAAAGAAGAGATAGTACTCCATTGCGAGTAGTATGTGATAAACCTACTCAGCTCAAAATTATCAAGAGCTCCATGAAAGCCTATATGCTGGACATCAAGGTGTATGGGCTATTTTTTCCAACGCGAAAGAGAGATATTCGCAGATGCAACAAATTTTGTGGAGTCTTGCGTCACATGCCAAATGTATTCCAATGTATGCCATCGTGATGGACTGCATCCTACATACCCATTAGCCATGGAGTATAAATGGGTTGTTGATGTAGTCACAATGCACTTAGGACTTTGGCAAATGAGATACTTGGTACTTGCAGGAGAAGACTTGACAAATCAAGTCAAAGGGAATGCATTGAGGTCAAAAACTACAGAAGCTATTTGTAAATATTTCCTTGAAGATTTAATTTGCTGCTATGGCTATGTGGGAAAGATAGTTGCTGACAGAGGTGAGTTAGATGCAGATGAAGCAAGGAATTTGTTTACAAGAATTGGTATCAAGCTAGCCCTGACTTGTGCTTATAATCCAGAGGGAAATGGAAAGGTAGTACATTCCATGTGGGAATTGTATCTTCAATTAGCATCATTGGCTTTTGACCATACATCAGCTCCGTGTGCATATAGGAAGTTACTGAGCTATGTGTTGTACGATCAACCCATAAAGCATATGGCAACAATTTTGGCCACTCACCAACTCTTCCTTCGCAAGCCTTGGCCAAAGCTTTGATGATAAGAGGACTCCCTCTTTCACTCTTTCCATTTCCTTCAGGATTGTAAGCTGTAGTAAAAGAGAATTTGATTCCTAATCTGGAAAAGAACTTCCTTGCTTCCTCGGCATCCAGTTCGCCTCATTCTACAGTGATATTTCCCGCACAACCATAATGGTAAATTACCTCATCAAGAAGGAATTTGCATACAGCTTATGTGGTTTTTGCTCTTAATGCTCTCCCTTCAACCTCGTTAGTTAGGTCTCTCGTGCAAGAACTAAGTATCTCATTTTCCAGAGTCCTAAAGGCATTATGAGTAGATCTATCCTCTCATGCTTGACAAGATAGGTAAAGCAAAGAATCTCTAACTTAGCTCTTGCATATTATTTTAGTATAATTCCTAGAAGATGACACCATAAAGAGAGGGGGAGAGAGTATATAAAAGCCACATTCCATACTTACAAAATTGGTGCATTGACACTTGCATTACTCCAACCGAATTTTTCTTGAAAGTTAAGTACTTCCAACGATGCTCGGAGCTCCGAGTACCTTCACCGTTGCAAAGAGTTGTTCGGGCATTCGGCATCAATCTATCCTCCATTTTGATAGCCCGTTTAATGCAGGGCTGACAATCCTCTTTGCACACGTAGCGCTCATGAGCTAGTAATTCATCACACATGTCGAGCATGTACTCATCCTCTACCTCAAAGTGCAACGAAGATGTCGTAAGAGCTGCTCACGTAGAGCCAATAGCAAGATCTTGCCTCTACCATTCGGCCTTGTGCGCCGATGCACCACCACCGAACACAAACCAATGGGGCACCTGCTCAAGCGATGGGTGAGTCGCACTATCATCTCTCCAAGCGCTTTTTCGAGGATGCCAAAGCCCTTCGTTCTCCACGTGCTCCAAAGCAATGCGCCTCAACCGAGGAAGTGCCCTTTTGCACTTGGCACAAGGACAAGGTAGTTTTTCCTTGAGCCAATGATCTCGCTCTAGGCCTCCACGAGGACCACAATCATCCTAGTCGATGTCCTGCACACACGAAAGGTTGTTTATTTAGTCAAGTGTCCTAAAAAATAAATAATTAGAAAAACACTTAAGTCCATTAGAAAAATTACATGTAGTTTAAGTCAAAGGGAATAAATGACAATGAGTGTTAAAATTATTTTTCAACTAAAAGAGATTAAAAAAAATTCAATCAATAAACATTTAAAAGTACTACAAAAGCAGCATACCCTGCGTTCTTACTCTCTGCCATTGCTCCCAAGCTTCCCCCCCCTCCCCTCCCACACCCCCCATCTCCCTACCCTCTCTCTTCTTCAACAAGCCTCCCCCCCCCCCCCCCCCCCCCCCCTCCCTTCCCACTCTCTCCTTCTCCAAGATTTCTCTAGTTTTGTCAAAGAGGGCTTCGTCCAAGTTTCCGCAAGAGGGTATTCCTCCATCTTCTTTGGACGCTCAACCTATCCGAAGCTCAACTGCGCTACAAAGAAGAGGTAAACACAGAAGCACGTTCTCCCTCTTCCCCTTTTGTTTTCTACTACACACACACACACATATAAATAAAAAAAATAGAGAAAATAGAGAATCCCTTTTGTTTTGCACGGCTTGTTTGAAATGGTTGCTTTGCTAAGCACGTTTGAAAATGGTTTCTTTGCTACGCACGTTTGGAAATGATTGATTTGTCATGCACATTTTGGAAATGATTGATTTGTCATGCACATTTTGGAAATGATTGTTTGGGTAGTATTAGATGAAAATGAAGAAAGAAAGAGAGAGAGAGAGAGAGAGAGAGAGAGAGAGAGAGAGAGAGAGAGAGAGAGAGAGATTTAAAGAGAGGGGGAGAAATATTAGTTAGAGAGAGAAATAGAAAAAGAGAGTGAGAGAGGGAGAGAAATGTTAGATAGAGAGAGAAATAGATAAAGAGAGTGAGAGAGAGAGACAGAGAGAGAGAGATAGAAAGAGGGAGAGGAAGACAGAGATAGAAAGAGATAGGGAAAGAGGGAGAGATAGAAAGAGACAGAGATAGATAGGGAAAGAGGGAGAGATAGAGATAGATAGGGAAAGAGGGAGAGAGATAGGGAGAGAGGGAAAGAGGGAGAGATAGAGTGAGAGGGGAAAGAGGGAGAGAAAGAAAGAGATAGAGGGAGAGAAAGAAAGAGAGAGAGATAGACAGAGAGATAGACTGAGAGAGGGAAAAGGGAGAGAAAGAGAGAGATAGAGCGAAATAGGGATAGGGAAAGAGAGAGAGGGAGAGAAAGAGAGGAATAGAGATAGAGAGAAATAGAGGGAGAGATAGAGAAAGAGAGGGAAAGAGAGATAGATAAATAGAGGGAGAAAGGGAAAGAGGGAGAGAAAGAGAGAGATAGAAGGAAAGAGGTAGAGAAAGAGAGAGAGAAAGAGAGGGAGAAAGAGAGGTAGAGAAAGAAAGAGAGAGGGAAAGAGGGAGAGAAATAGAGAGAAAGTGAAGGCCAGCCCATCCCCAAGCTTGGAGGGTGTAGGTAGAATGCAATGGGTTCCACTTGTAAAACATGCTGATCTATGTTTTACAATTACGCGATGAAGCGGTTGCCTCAGTTTGTGAGGCCAATCTAGGACATGGTGGATGTCCCTAGGGTTGCTCTTATGGACGTACATGAAGCCCAAAAAAGTGGTGCCCAAGTCCAAAGCCACCTGACCTTAGCCAAGACCTCCATGCCTCGACAGAAGATGTCGTCCATGTTTGGCTTCTCATCTCTGAGAGTGCTTGCTTTACATGGAGGCACAGACATGACTCTGGGATGGAGAGAGAGAGAGAGACTCAGTGAGAGAAATAGAATTACTTATTGCATTACATCAAAATTGTAATGTTACAATCAATTGATCACTTAGATGTAGAATTTAGGTGCAGCCAACACAAAAGGAAGGATACAGTTACAACCTTAACACATATATGTGTGTACATATATATGTGCTTATGCATGTATGTAGGCACTAAGTACGGGAGCATAGCATATGAAGGTTAGATGCTTCCTTTTGTGTATAGTCCTTTTTTAATCATGGCTTTGCAGTCATTGATCCACTCATGCATGGATTACCGCAATGTACCTTTGGTTTTACCATGGTTGAGACTGCGATGATATCTATAGAGGTGCAATTGACCTTTGGCACTACTAGCCTCTACATAGGTCTACTAGAATGTATATGTATCTACGTGTTTGTGTGGTAATATACTTGTGTACTTATTTATAGATGAGTGAGTAGGGTGGAAAGCTTAATCTTGTATTGATCTTTTTAATGTAGATGTCAGACGACAACTGGTGAGGAGCAGACAGCTGGCTCTTCTTTTCGTTGGTTCACATTTCAAGTGGGATCCCACCCATGGTGGACATCGCCTCCAGTGGACCCGAGTCTTCAGTCTGTGAGAACAAGCAAAGAAATAAATAATGTTTCTACGTAGTTAACCATAAACCATGAGTGTCATAGGTTTTTTTTGCTTATTTGCAGGCATGGCCATCCTATACCTACCCTTCTCAGATTCCTCCACCGGTCATAGATCCTGACTTACAGCGGACTATCTCTTTACGAGAGCAGTACCTCCGTTCAACGGAGGATTTGTTTGGCCGCTACACTCCACAGCAGCTTGCGACCTAGTCATTTCTTCGCAGACTACACCACGGGGGAGTCAAGGAGGGACTCCTTACCTATAGAGCCTCACAATGACGGAACCTCCCTCTGTCCTACTCCTATTCCATTGCAGGGTCCTACTCCCCTTGCATCAGAGGGTCCTACTCACATGGCATCATAGGGTCCTACGTCACTCCATTCCACTCCGGCTTCGCCAGAACATCATCGACAAACTTCCTCTGACAGCGCGCGTTGAGGCTCGTCTCAATGCAGCGAGCGCCGTGAGAGACAAGCGGCGGCGGATCTTGTGGTTTCACATGTTATGGTAGTGGTAGTGGAATGGAGTCCCCACTTTCAGAGCGTGCCGCCCCTGACACAGAGGACAAGGATACTGATGCACCCGTGCCAGACATGCATGGGTGCTACTACAGGGTTAAAAATGGCGGGGAGGTTGATTTTGGGACAGCACTGGGCAGGAAATTTTGACGCCATCTACAAATTCTTATACATTCAATGTATAAGAATTGCTTTATAAACTTCAGAGACCAACTGCCCGATCATGCACGGTACATTGAGGATGCTCTGTTAGCTAAATTTCCAAACTCCCCCGATCAACATTTTTCACAACAGTGGTTGGAGGGCTACATAAAGACATTTCTAAAAAACAAGCAGTCCAGTGTGAGGCGCGCAGCAGCCAACCAGGTCAGAGATCCAGAAAGGAGTTACTGCGGTGGCAACATGTCAGACACGGAGTGGGAGTGGGCAATTAAAGAGAAGAGCGATCAAGATGTGACGGGCTCATCATATAGACAACAATGCAAGGCCCGCACAAGACAGACTCCCATGCACTATGGCTCAGGAGGCAAGGGAGCTTGGAAGGATAAATATGTTATATTATTATAATTATAATATTTATATGTGATTATAAAGATTGTAGTTGATAATTTGGTACTGTTATTTCTAGCTTAGGAAAATGTCACTCTCTCTCGACCAACCAGAGAGATGGTCAAGTATCGGGAGAAACATAGAGAATTTGATACTTGCCGATGGTTGTTAAAAAACAACTACATCTCTTGCGAGCAGTTCGATGCGGCGGTTGGACCACTACAAGCGGTAAATTTAAGCATAATTTTGTATCAATTCTTTTGAGTCGTGGATAATTGTTTAATTTGGTTTGGGTTTATGTAGATTCAAAGTAATGCAACATACGTGCCTCTGGATGAAGAGGAGGATTATAATAAGAAATGTTTTGTCAAAACTTTCAATGTGGCACAATGTATATACAACTATTTACTTTTTATTGTAACTTTTTAAAATAGTTCATCTTCTACATTTTTAATTGTTAAGGTAAATTAAATTCAATTTTAGTTCTTTGGTATTTTTTTATAATCTTTCAAAAAACAATTGATGTCTTATTGTTTTATGCAGGTAAAAAATAAAGGTACTCATTTGGGCCACCCAAATTTGGGTGGCCCAATTGAACATCTATATTTTTGAATTGGCATTTAGCGGTAATATGCGCGGTAATCACAGCGGCAAAGGTCGCGGTAATAGCGGTGGATATATTGCCTTGACTAACCGTGCTTATTTCTCATAAACCACTACCGCGTTCATAGCCGCGGTTATTGCCGCCCCCACAAATTTTTCTCTCCTTTTTTCTTTGTTTTTCCGTGGCAATGTTAGCGGTTATAGACAACTCCAATTATAGTGATACAAATACTGTACTAATTGAAAAGTATTGGAAAAAATGCATCCACCATCGATGTGTATTTGAAATATCAACCATAGTCGCCTAGAAAATAGGAAACAAGAATAAGATGGACAAAGCCATCAGAGACAAAAACGGATTTCTCATTTCATTAAAACGGTTTCAAAATGGCTTTATATAGAGATATTGTGTATAAAACATTTGGAACTCCCAAAGAAACAAGAAAAAAGTGAGAAATGGGGGACTTTGGAATTATAGTTTTCGATCCGATAGGCCTCGGATTCAAAACTTGTTCACAAAATAAGAGAAATCAAAATGAAGCTTGAAAAGCCATAAAATATAATCCTTTTGATCAGGGAGACAAAAAATTAATAAACTGTTAAGAGATTGCCCATAACAACTACTATAAAATTTTTGCCCTTTGTTTGTGCCAAATCCCATCAAAAGCACCACCACATCTCGTGAGATAGGACAAACCCAGATTAGGCAAATACAGTAAATTGTCTAGTGTAAATGTCGTTCTCATCCAAATGCACAATGTTAAATGACATTGACACATGATCCTTTGTAGTTATCAATGGTTTTGAATCCAAGGAAGGTGGCTTCATTGTGTATAGGAAGGGCGAGTAGACCTAGTGGGGGCCGCATGTTTAGATCCAACACCACATAGAACGTGTTCGGGGGATATATCTCCTTGTTCTGCATTTTTTTGATTCAATAACAGGCTCCTTCTTGCAGGGAAAGGGAAGATGCACAATCTCTCTCTCTCTCTCTCTCTCTCTCTCTCTCTCTCTCTCTCTCTCTCTCTCTCTCTCTCTCTCTCTCTCTCACTCTCTCTCTCTCTCTCTGAAGAATGTACATGTGACAACGTTCATGAGCCTTTTATGCCGTTCTACCTCGCCGACTGGAGGACCAACATGCACACCCACCTACTGCACCATCTACATTCATGAGCCTCTTGCATCGATCTACATCAAAGATTGTAGGATTTGTGCATGCCTGCAATACTTTGGCTCATTTGGAAATTCATAGTCTCACACAAAAATCAAACCCTAGCAGGGTTCACTTCACACTCAACTGGGAACTTGGTGGTCTGGGCCCAACTAGTAAGTCATTGCTCCAAAAAATCCTATGTCCTATCAACAAATTTAAACTTTTCCTCTAAAATTAGATTTTGAGATTAAATTTGATGGAAAAGTGGACCCTTGAGCACTGTGAAAAGATTCAAATTGGGTCTAATTTACCTTTACAATTTCATGTGTGGGTTCCCTACATTTTTAGAAAACACTTTTTTTTGAGAGCATTGCATTGCACTACCACAAGGGTGCAAGGTAACTTTTTACCACAGGGCTACCGGAACATCATGTGGCACTACGTAAGATGCTCATGTAATCATGAGAATTCATAATAATATTAGTAGGCAGAGATTTTAAAAAAGAAATGTATAGCTTGGCATTGTCTTGGTCAATAGCTATGCCAAATGTGATTTTTGGAAAGCACAAGGAGTGATTGGGCGTGTTGAAAGTAAGAGAGTGAGTCTTTCTTTTGTGAACTCACTTAAATCATTTGTGTGAAGTAGAAACAAGGTTATGGGATACATGTTGATATTCTTGATAGTGGATTCCTTGAATAAAACACATACCTAGAAAACACTCTGATGCATCCAAAATCGGTCTATGCAAGGAAGTGTGCAATGCAGTGCTATGGGAGTATGCAGGTGCAGGGAAACATGCTAAGGTAGATGCAAAAGACCTAGGTAGGCAAAGGATAGCGGGAGTGTATGTCTAAGGTGGTTCCATAGGCCAAGAAGGCTCCAAGATGGGCCAATTGGGTTGACAAGTAAGGGTGCCTAAAGTGTTCGGTTGGTGCTCTAGAATGTGGTGATTGAGAGGCTGCGTTAGCCGATTTAGACGTCTCCTCCAACGGAGTCCTGGTTAGTAATATATTTCAGTTTGAAGTAGAAAGGTTTTGTAGATCCCCGACAGACAGGATAGGTGGAGAGAGGTTACTAGAGATAGAGTGAGTGGATGGATGCAAAGTGCTTGAACTGTGGATCATGTCGGTCTTTTTGGATCGTCAATCGGAGCTTCAAAGTGAAAATTATGGCCAATTGAAAATTTGTCAGGGGCCTGGTGGGTGCTAAGTTGACCGCATCGCCAAACTATGGCCTGTCGAAGTTTGGGACAATCACACCTGTGACGGTTGCAGAGAATCTTTCCGCTTTTTGTGGCCTCTAATGGCGAGTTTGGCAAGGTCGAAATACGACAAGGATACAGGGGATCAAAGCCAGGGTTTTTGACTTTTGGGGGGATTTTGCGGCTCGAGAGTTTTTTTTGAGAGTTTCTTTAGTGAATTTTTTGAAGTTTGAAGAGCCAGTTCATAAGGGACTGCCACATGGAAATACAAAGCTTGGAGGCATAGATTTTAAGGGCTACAATGACGCCTTCTCTTGGTGCATAAGAAGAGATCGAGAGAGGGTGTGCTCTCTCTGGGCATGGCTATGGTGATTGCGCAACGGTGCTGCACTAGCGGCACATTTGGGCGTTACTCGGCTGATTTTGGCATTTGTTTTGGTTGATGGCTACAATGAGTGCACATTGGGAAATGGGTAGTGGTTGATTGGCGTTGTTCTCATGGTGGGTAGTGTGGCACGATGCCCATATATGGGCAGTTTCACATGGGATGAATGCCCACCCACATTTTGCAAGCAAAGAAGACCTCGACCTCCCCCCCCCTCCTTCCCTAGCAACCTCGCTAGTGATTGGAAGGAGGGGTTATAGAAGGCTTATGACAGAGAGGAAGGAGTGGAAGTCTGAGGGGTCCCAAAGGGGGAGAAAGTCTGAGCCTCCAGATGATGGCATATGAGAAGACAAAAAGAGAGTGGGAATCCAAAGAAATTTCAAGGGGAGGTGGCATTCAATGAGTGATCAAAGAGGCAGATGAAAGGGATGGTCAAGGCCACCAAGGGTTAGCTTCCAAGGGTCACTTCAAGCCGGGAAATGTGGGCAAATGGAGGTGGACAGGGGTCAATTCCCAAAGGTTAAAAAAGGTGGGAAAAAATAATAAAAAAGTAAAAAAATGCTAAGTGCACTAGCGACATCACTAGTGCACCTCCTTCAAGTGAAAAGAGGAGAGAGCAGCTAGAGAATAAGGAGCCACCTTTCCAAATTTTCCAAATGAAAGAGGTCAAGTGGTCCAATGGGAGTGGTGATGCCCAAAATGAAAGATGACCCCCTATATAAGCCATTTTTTAACATGCATTTTTGCTAGGGCCTTGAGCCGTTGAGCCTATAGAGAGCCAAGATAGTGGGTTAGTGTGTTTTTTGGTGGGCTTCTTTGTGTAGAGGTGTCTACTTGCAAAGTACAAGTTGTGTGTTTTCTTGATCAATGACCATGTGGGTGTGTCGTTTGATGTAAGCGAGTTGTTTATGGGATTTTGAGTATGGTGAAGCTTCCATAGTGTTTCTCTCACGTTGTTTTCCTTGCCCGTCGGGCCTTTTTTTGTGTGCGGAATGGAATTGAGAGAGCAGTTTTGTGTGTGGTAGTGGTGTGTGTCTTGAAACATACTGTGAAATGTGTGTGGGTAAGCTAGAGTGAGTTCATTTGTGGGTCAGTGTGTGTGCAAGAGGTGGCCTATTTGGTGAATTGGGAGTTTTGAAGGTGTTCTTTTTAAGAGTAGAGGGGTGTTGTGAATGCCCTTAGCTACAGAGTGGCCTTGTGTTGTGTGTTGGTTGTGTTCCTCATTCCATCTCTACAACACTAGTCACTATGTATCTCAAGTATGATGCACTTATCAAATAGTAACAAGTCCTTCTCCTATCCTAAATGTGGAACACCCAACATGGGTATCCAGGAAACATTGAGCTGCTTTGAGCGGCTGCAAATTGAGGGCATCTCTTCAGATTCAATCACCTATTCTTTCACCTTGAAGGCATATGGAACTACTATGCAAGATGAGCAAAGAAGAAGTATGTGTACCAAGGCAATAGAATACATGCGGAACTTTGTTGGAAACAGGCCACAACATCCAATTTATTTGTGTAACTTTCCTATATCAAATCACACGAGCACACCAGTGCCAAATGGTAAATCAATTTCCTTGGATAGGGATCCTATTATGGACCTTTAGTTCCTATTTAGTGGGCTTTTAAGATTTGAGGGTTGTGCCCCACCTCTTTGCCTACATTCGATAAAAACAGTAAGTGGGGGTTACCCCTACTGTATATGCTTATGGTACCTCTATTCAAAAATTATCTTCCTTACACTCACATGATACCATAAAAAACTGCATAGTGAATCCCCTAGGAGTAGTACTTGCACATACATCACTCTAATTGTAACCCCATAAGCGTCTCTTCTTCCTATTCTAGATTATCTCTAATGGTTTTCTCATTTTTTTTCAACTCATTGCTCGACACAAAATCACCCATGTGTGATGCTTCCCCTGGCTAGGTCTCTACCATCTTTGTATTGACATGTTTGTTGATTTGTTGGAGCTATGCTACAAGTGGAGCTAACAAGGATGGACACCTAGGAGAGGAAAGTTAGTAACCAAAAACCAATGCAATTTTTTTATCAAGATTTTAGAATAATGAAATCTTCCTGGATTCATCCAGCTAGTCCCAACTTCTCCCAGGGATAGGTGATAGGGAGTGTCGACTATTTTGTGGCTATGCTTAGACACAGCGAGATATTTTTCTCATGTTGGGATTTTCTAGCAATGTGTAGCTTGCAAGGGGTTTGTGGTTCTTTCCAAAACCATGTAGGTTCTAAAAAGTCATGGATATTTTATCCTAGCCTCCCCTATTATTGCTAGTACGCTTTGTTGGCCTTATTTTTTATTTCTCTTCTTTTCCCTTATTTTTCAACTTGTGGGATTGGGAGTGTGGATCTAATAGATTTCTAGAGGGAATATATGTATAAGGGCAAGGAAACCTCTTTAGACATTCTAGTGGTGCCCTATGGGGCATCACTTAGGGGGGCTGAACAACCAAGGCTCCTAGACAACTAGGTGATCTCTCCTAGCATTTTTGTTATCTCCATGGCGTTTCAAGATCAGACTATCTTGACTGTTTTGGTAGTAAAGCGAATAGGGACATCCTCTCTATAGTGCAATTCTCTCCTCAAGTAGCCTCACACAAGGTTTTTCGATCATGTAGTGGTAGAATTTCTCATCAAGATTCCCAAATCGATTCTTTCTAGTAGGAGATGCACTAGAAACTCCACATCAGGAATCTCCCAAGTCCCATTTTCCATTTTTGCTTTTCTTTTGTCCATGAAATAAAGAATAAGGTTCTCTCTTGCTACATGGAGGCTCAACTTTTACTAGTAGCCTAGTGGTGAGGGACATGTTTGGGTGAATAAAGGACATAAGTCTGATTATGAATGGTTTCACATTATCTTTCCAAATAATATTACTTTAATACCATGTTATATTGGAGTAAAGGAAAAAAAATGGAACGAAGAAAAGTAATAATAGATCTTCAATAAAGTCTATTTGAAATTTCTCAATATACGTATGTGTTCTCTAAAGTAAGAAGAAAATTATACTCCATAAAAATTGATTTGTATACCACAAAATGAAATCATTTATAGTAAAAACATGGTGACATAAAAAAATCATGTATGTAGAGATGCAGCCTGCCTATTTGTCTCTAGTGTGATGACACACAATGTCACATGAACGAGATCCATGATTTCAAGCTTGAGCTATATTATTATGAGCTTAAATCTTGCAAAAGAATATTTCTTTTATTTGTTTAAATAAAAAAGATACAAAAATCAAGAAGAAAGTCAAAATACTACAAATATGTTGTGACAAGCTAAGTCAAAGAAAAGTAGAGTCTCTCTTTTACTTCGATGGTGTTAAAAAACACCAAAGAATATGCTCATGCTATTGAAATGTGTCTATCTCTATCCTTCTAAAATGGTGTTAAAAAACACCAAAGAATATGCTCAGGCTATTGCAATGTGTATATCTCTATCCTTCTAAAATGGATCTTTTATTTAAAAAGATACAATTCTTGATATAGATACCAAGATGGAAAATATAAATGGATCTCACATAAACTTCCATACATAAAGTATTACAATCATTTTGGATGTAAATACAGGGTTCATAACTTTTGTATAAGACATCTAGCAGAGTGACCATTTATGTATTTCTCATCATAGCCCAATAGTTGAGCTACGTGCATTACCTCCATATATTTCATAGTTGAGGACATATAAATACTCTACAAATTTAACACTTGAGAGCTATTCGATGTAAAACATGGATTCTTTGTTGCAATATCAAATGATGTCAACCCTTGTAAAGTAGAATTTTTTTTGAAGCAAGAAGTAGAAGAAGGTTGGATATGTCTTCCATAGCTATTCTCAAGATATTTGGATTTCTTTGATGTGCAAGAAGATGAAACATCATCTAGTTTTTTTTTCCATGCATCAATCCATACTTTTAAATGTGCATATAGTTCATGTCCATTTTGAATACGCTCTTGTTTATAATGATCAAGCTTGATGACTTCACATGCATCATCATATTAACTCAAATCAAACCAAGTATGGTAGGACATCCTTTATCAAAATTAAATCTACATGGTTGACATCAAAGGATTTTAGAAAAATACATTTCTCAATTTGTACACTTCGTAAGGGTTATTATCTCTGGGAATAGTCCTTGTGTGCTCACACAACTCTTTGTGTTGACTGCAAACATATTGTAAAGGCTTGAACATTGCTTCCACTCCTATTTTATATGGCCAATTTATATTTTTTCTTTCATGATTGTCGCGTTGTTCTTGGCCTCAAATCATGAAAAATGGGTAGCTCTTCTTTGTTTCATGTGAGCATCTAATTTGTGACATGACATTCTTGAGCAAAGATTTTGACCATATTCTCATATGAAATCTTGCAAATAAGGCATCAAGAAACTCCATGCATTCAGGCCAAGGAATCACCCAATGCTTACCAACATGAAAACTTTGAAGCTTTTGGAGATTTTGACAAGCAACATTGCAAAAGAGGTCCATTGACATCCAAAACAATAGGTAGCTATAAATGGCTTTTTATTGGTAATAGAGCAATGAAATTAGCATGTTGTGTTGGATCTGTTAAAAACCAATCCATAAGTAGTTAGTATGATACAATTCATTTCTTATGTCACAAAATTTATCTAGATTAGTCCAAGATATGATACTCTTCCATTTGAAGCCAAAGCCATTAGTTTTCTTTGAAAGGAAAAACGAGGTTTTCAAGCTTTGAAGAAGCAAACTCACAAAATGAATTCTTCAATGTTTACAACATAACATTTGAAAAAATGAATCTCTTTGAGAGTATTTTGTGGACAAATAAAATAATTTATTTTTGTATGGGTGTTAGCAAAAGAAACTCATGAAATCAGTCTCCTAGATTTTCTTATGAAATTAACAAAATAATGCATATAGTGACGGGAAAAAATCTAATGTTTCATGGAAAGAAAACAAAGAAATAAGAAGCATGAGAGGTTGCAAAAATACACATAGATTTTTGTAAGCTTTATCCTTTTAATGCAAGAAAACATATTAGACCCTAATAGGCCAAATATGGAGAGAGACTATATCATTCAAATCTGTGAATCATAGTGTTGCATGTGCATATGGATGATTTTTCATTTGTGACTCCCTAGAAGATAAGGCTTATCTTCAACTCATACATGTCCTTGGTAAAGAGGATCCAATTACAAAAGAGAGAGACATGATCAAGGACTATGTCATCGAGGATGGGTCTCTTTACTATAAGCATCGCATTTACCTTCCTAGGAATCCAACCTTGAAGGAAGGTAAATCCTTCTTCTAGATACTCTTGTTTTCTTTACTCAAAATTTTTCTTGATCCTTATCCATTATGATCTCTAGACTGGATCTACTTCCCTCTATAGATTCTTCAAATTATCTTCCCCAACTTGCAAGTGGAACAACATAGCAGTATGTACTTTCTTTGTGTACCACCAATAATCTTGTTCTTTATGCAACTGAGAACATGGATGTGCATAGATTACTAGTAAGTGTTTGTGTGAAGACTCTGCTAATATTCCCCCACAGGTACTTGACAACCTAGGAGTTTTATTGACTCTATTTCATGCAGCAATGTACAAGACAACAGTGGATGTTGGGTGACACTGGAGTTCAAATGATTGTTGTGGCTTACAATGCAACCCAGCTCAAGAGGTGCACACAAGGTCTCAAGGATACTCATGCATTGGAAGGGAAGAATCATGGAGTTCAAGAAAACCCAAGAAGGCAAGCGGCATGCAAAGGTGCCTTATGTGTATGTCGCTTCACTGCAGAAGCTAGAGACAAAATTGGCTCCATCAAGGTTTCTTGAAAACTATAATTTCAGTCCTCTCTCAAGTTTCTAGAGTATCTATTTTTTATTTTTGTCATATATGTTGCTTTTGATGATTGTAAGATTTCCATTGCTTGTTCATGTTTGCATATGTTTTCCCTTTTGATTTTGTAGAGTGAGAGCCGATAGAGCCCTTCACATGAACCTTTGAGGACATCCATGCTGATCTTGGAAAGTTGCTCTATGATGGTTGTGCATCTTTCAGCTTGCCTCATGGGACTTTTTTTTTAATAACCATACTTATTTCACACCTAGGCAAAATGTGTATGGTAATCTGTCTTCGGTTCAGTCATCAAGCTTGCAGAGTCTAGAATGGACAAAGCCAGACAGTGCCTTGAGAGCAACAACCAAAAAGAGAATTGAGGCGGATGTCATGCAACAATGAAGTGCATCTATGGTTTCCAAAAAGAAATGATAACATGTTTTATGTCTCTTTATGTGTTTGTGTATATCTTAAATTGTAGAGTCTTCAAAAGATACCAATAATGTTGACTTGCAAGGGGGGAACGGGAATGAATGGCTTCCTTGTAGTTGGATGGGAGACCAAGGTGGTCAATAACCAAGGAGATAGTATTAAGTGCTCTATAGTTGCTAAGAATGTGGTGTTCAGGTACCATATTGCAAAGAAAAGATTTTGAGTGGTCTTCCCCTACAAAAGATGGAAGATGACAATGGGAGAATAGAAGGCACTAGACTCTGATGTTGCTGCTAGAGAATCAGTTGACCTGTAGATATGCCTCCATAATGATGTAGTGCACGACATCTTTGTGTATAATGATTGGCACCTCAATCATCTTCGCAAGGATTTTAATCTCACATATACCTTGCCCAAACAATACCTCTTTGTAATAAAAAAAATGTTGTTTGTTCTAGAAAAGAGAAGAGCTCTCTGTTTGAGAACATTGTGTTCCTGTGATGTATTTTTGTAAAAGCTTGTCACTAATGTGGATTTTGCTTTCATTAATGAATATGTTGTTTTGAATCTCGTCTATGAGCATACTTGTTCATTTTCAATTTGTTCAAGATCTTGATTTAGATGTGAAATTTTATTTATTTCGAACACGAATGCCTTCAATGCTGGTGTCTTTCGATGCTTTGTCAAGTGATTTTGTTAAAAACTATAGTATTAAGTTAATTTGATGTTAATTTTAAGTGCTTTTTAAAAAGTGACCTTGGATATATATAAGTGACTTTCTAGGTTTTTAAACTTCATTTCTCACATTCACAAATAATCTCTCTTGCCATCTTCTTTGCGAACAAACCCATGGAAATGTCTTGTGATGCACTTCTGCACAACTAGAAAATGTAGGACTTGCAGATGGAGCACATGAGCTAGTTAGTGTGTTCAAGGCAACAATTGACATGCAAGCCATTGTCAACCTGTATGTAGAGGTGTTCCAAATCTTTCTTGACTACATGGCACAACACATGGAAGAATATTCCATAGTGTTCAAGGGATCCAACATGGCATGGTTTCCAATGGATTTTCTAAAATGACTCTAAATTTGCTACATAACGGAAGCATAGAAGGCGCTAACAAATAGAGCAAACAACATATTGCAAGCCATAAGCAAACGGAACCGCATACCTGGCACATCCACGAGTACATAACCAATGTTGCACATGAACAAAGAGCGACAGAGAGTGGGAGAGAGGGAGAGGGCACATGCAAGCACAACTCCTAGAGCGGAGTGCTACGCCAACACGCGGAGAGAGAAAAGGGAAGAAGAGAGGAGAATAACGCAGACACTGGGTGCAATTCCCCCCCATGCAAGAGTGACCATTTCCCTCTTGCACTTATTTGTTTTATAGATTTCTTGAATGGTCAAATTGGTTACAAACTGGCCGGCCGGTCATAAATGGCCAAAGCTCATAAAGAGCACTTGAATAATCAAATATACATAAATATAATATCCTTTTGCAATAGCCTAGCTTGGTCAAGTCTTTTCAACCTGTCGGCTGCAATAAATAATAAAATATCAATTCCATAACATAATTAGTCGGATTTTTTTTTTCTTTTGCTTGTTGAGGTTTAGTAAAGGGCTCACTGAACGGGATTGCAAGAAAGAGGAAGAGAATGACCTTATAGATTTGGACATAGGGTGCATAGGCACCCAATTTATTTCTTGGGACATGGTTCTGGTCCTAAATGTGGTTGAGGGCACGAAGAAGAAAAAATCAACGAAAAAGGTGAGCAAGAAACCACTTGTGACCATTGAGGAGGAATCAAATGAAGCAATCAAGGGGGGTTCATGGACAGAGTGAAGCATCTATGGCACTGGTCCTCTTGCAAGATTTTAGCTCCACTGAGGAGGAAGACTGGATGATAGAGGGAGATGAAGTGCTGGAGGAAATCCTTGACCTCAAAATTCTCACTTTGCATGCAGTGGTGGTGGATGGTCATGTCAATTTTTATTCCTTGATGACATTGCAAAACACTAGGACTTAGAGAAGACGAGTCACTCTTAGTGCTTGCTATCCATGCAGACATGAAGGATCGCAATGGAAACGAAGAGAAGGTCAAGTTTGAAATTGAATTTTAAGAACAAAGTCTCCCAACAGGCCTCTCTTTCCTCTCAAGTGAAAATGAACAGAGGTGGGTGCAACCGGTGGCAAGTACGCTTGTGGAAATCAAATCATGTGCCTCCTTTTATGAGAACACCTCAGAAAGAGCTTTCAACCCACATAAACCATTGATTCCTATTGGTGGAGGTTATCACTCTAGCATCGACCTTACTAGGAAAACTATTGAAGAGATGGATAAAGACACCGAGTTAAACATTTTTTAACATAATCCAGTGTGTATGATTCATTACAACAAGTGTTAAAGTCCTTTTAAATGTTTTGCAGACCGCATACCATGTTGATAAGTTTGCAATGTGAACTAGAGGTTCTAGCAACTTGCGCATGGGTAGGGATAGCTTCTTGTGGAACTACTTGAGCCACTCGGGACCATCTATTCTTTGAGTTGCTTACACAAAGTTCTCCAAGAAAGGTACTACAGATCTGCTCAAGTGCAAAGCATTAAGTGACATCCTTGTTGATGATTCCCTCACCCTTAATGCTCAGGTGTTTTGATCATCTCGATTCGAAGGTTGAGGAGGCTGTTGAGCGGGTTGTGGTGTTGGGGTTTTCCACATGTGGTTGAGGTTGTGGATTTGAAGCTATGGATTCTGCATGAGGTGTTGATTGAAAACTTTTAGTGGTGTGAGTGGTGGCTGGTGACATGGATGTGCACAATCGTCTCCTCTTGTGTGTCGTCCATGTGGTGCAAGATATGAGTGTGTGCTCGGTTGGTCACGAGAGTATTTTCTAGAATGTGCAAATGAGAAATGAGTTTCAAGTTGTGACTTTTGACTCATATAGACTAGTTTTTTTTTAAAATTAAAACCTTAATAAAACTAATAAACATAGAAAAAATACTCCAAAATTGACAAAACTTCACGCACAAAACCATTGATTTGGGCATCAATAAATCACTTGGAATTACAATGCATGTTTACAATAGAAATGGTCAGTGTAAAGAACTAATTAGTTTTCTACCCAGCACCTGATATTCCGTCCACTTGTCTCCATCACCAAAATTGATTTTTTGCACTCAAAGCATGATATGATTGTGATCACATGATGCTAACCACTTTCTGTATTTTTCATTTCAAACTTCTTTGTACTATAATTTTGTTTCTCTCTCTCCTGGATAAAAATTTCTAGAACCAATTGAACGTCTCATGTAGGGAATTGCTACTTTTCCTTCCACCTCCATTGCATGTATTTTTAAAATACACTTCTTTTTCTTGATAGTGTGAGCGCTCCATTCCTTGACTACTCCAAATGCCTAATGAACCATAGGTATCGAGAAAAAAAATACCATGTGCAAAAAGAATGTGCTAAAAAAAAAACATGTACTTCAAACACAGATGCATATTGATTGTAGAGACCAACTGTTCAACCCACCATGTGATGTGTTATGTGTGTTCCCCCAGGCATAAACCAATTGCACTGTGAAATTATTGACTTCAAACTTCAAGTCGGATGTCTTGTCAAAAGTTAGCTTTGCCTTTTCAAGAAGACAGAAAATATCATCAACAAACTGCCACACATGAGCATCCTTAATTCCAAGGACTGCTTTGTTACCTCTGTATGTGGTAATGTCACACATCTTTTTCCACAACTGAAACTCAGTGGGACCTTGGGAGTCAGAATACTTCCAGATGCCTTCTTGTCCTTTGATAGATCAATTGCACCACCATGTAGACCAGCACTTGATAGAATAGCCTCAAGTTCTCTTATACAATCTTCCCTTCTCTCTACAAGCTCCGTATTCCAAGCATAATTAATATGGAGAATTAACAACATGTCAAGAGTTCATAGATGGGAATGAAGCATGCACACATGCATATTTATCAATATAATTGGTAGAATAGGATCCCAATTTGGATTTTCCATGTCTTGATTAGGGAGTACACTTTGGTTACAAAGAAGGATACCTTGAAACCATTGTTGTAGTGCTTTACTCAGTGTTTGTGTAGTGGACACACCTTTCACGAAGTTGACTACAACTTTGCCACCCTTTTCCTTACCACCCTTTGACTTCGTGGCCTTTGAACCCTTGCCCTTACTTCCCATGAACACTTTACTGTGGTAGCAATAAATGCATGGAAAGAGGGTCATTGCACCTTTCTTTCACCCTACCATACACTTGAGAGTTTTCAAGTCTTCTGCCAAATGCCACTCAACTTAAAATGTTGTAAAGGATTGGGGGGTTGGCCTCTACAATACCTCAAACCAACACCAAGAAAAGAGGATGAAGAGTATAAATCTCTCAAGAGAATATGGGCCGATCTTCTCTCACAAATTTTGATAGCCTCACTCGCACTCGGCCCCGACTATCTTCGACTAGCTTCCCTCTACACCGCTACAACTTCCACTATACTTGGATGCACTAAAGGAAGAAAGGGAGCCAAGAAAACCAAAGGAAAAAAGTACAATGGAAATATTAGAACTTTTCCTCATAAAACCAAGAGCTTCACTTGTTTTCAAGCGCACTTCCATGTGCTAGTAGAGACTCCATAGGCGCTCCCATAAATACACATAGCTTGACCATAGCTTGACCAAACCTGGGGAAAACCTTTCCCTTTTGTGTATGTACAAGCAAGGAATTGCAGCGCATAGTCTACCCTTGACTAGCTGCACCAAAGGGAACCACACACAACATGGATGCCATACCTCAAACCAAGATGAAGAGAGGTCAATATGTAGAGCTAAGAACCCACTTTCATCAGCCCATTGAGGAGAGACACACTCTCAACTCAACACACCAGGATCTCGCAAGGAAAGAGGGGCACCTCTACACCAAAACCTCCACCCTTCACCGTTGGCTGCAACAACACATAGTTTCTTCTTCACAGATGAATATCCCTCTTCACTCACAACCCCAAGCTGATAAAAGTTCAGTTTTTGTTCATATTTTTAAATCACTAACTCACACTTTGAAGTATTGACACCTCTATGTACAAAAACAACAAAACTATGTATACACCCCACACAATTGGCCTGCATGCGTAGAGACAGCTGGCACACACCGCCTTTGTACACTTTGTACAAGCATGATTTATCTACATTTAAGGCCCCCAAAAGCATTAAAAAACATATCTCAAAGGATTTGGGGTGTCCTGCACCATTCCGCCAAAACACATCACAACATACCCAAATGTGAAACCTACAATATTTGTCCTTCTTCTTGTTGCCGAATGACGTCAATGATTGGCGTGTGATTGAAATACCATTTTAGAGACTCATGTGTCTCGTGCCGGAGATAAAAATTTGCCAACCGCCAAATATTATTCTTTGATTGAACACCTAAACAGGTTAGCATCTAGCATCTAGCTCGACATCAATGCCCACCAAGGCCCTATTCATTAGTGTAACGCTTACTCTTTCAAGCCATTGTTATCATCTAGCTCAACATCGAGGCCCTGTTCATCAGTGTAACGCGTTCCCTTTCAAGACGTTGACTTTTGACAATGTGGCACTCATCAAGCTTCACAACAAATATAGCTTTGCCATCACACTCTTCTTGTGTCAACCCATAAAATCTAATCATAGACTCTTGGAGCTTCAACAAGTCAACATACACATTGTCAAACTCGTTGTAGCAAAATGATTTGCTATATTCTAATGGCATGACATCCTCCACATATTGAAATCCACCTAACAAGCTTCCAAAATTGTTATTGGTGCATTTTTTGCAACACTCACACCGTAATGTGTTCGGAGAAACCTACACGGTTCTTTTGCCATGTGTCCTAGTGTGACAATTCTGTACAAAGATTCATAGGCCTTGAAACTTATCCTTTCCCTATCACACAACTCCATTATCTCTTGAGGCATCACAATGCTCTTTAGTTCAATGAAATACTTCTAGCGCAAAAAATTTTCAATGAAAATATTAAATGGATCATCCAATAGCTCCACCAACTCCTTTGGCGTGATGATATGCTACAAAGGAGTATGTCTTGTCATTTGAGCATCAAAATCTATTCCATCATCATTCAAGCCAAATTCTTGTATATTGAAATAAAGTTATAGCAACCTACAAAAAATGTAGGAAATTGAAAGATTGCATTCTTACCCTTACTTAGTTTGACATATACGTTTCTTTTGAGCTCCACCACTTGAAGATAGCATAGACATCTCTTGTCTCTTATGCTCATGAATGTGGTAGCCTAGGGGAACGTGTGTAAGATGATCGTTTTGTTGGTTTATATTACTTGCACTATGTTGTAGTTGAGCATAATTGTCCATCCAATGCTCTTGTTTTTGTTTCTCCTATGAGCAAAGCCTCTACTCCAATTCATGATTGTATCTGGCATATTTGACCCATATTGTGTGAGCTATTTTCCCCATTGGTGTTGACCCAAGCTCAATCGTATCTAAACATAAAAAATCCTCCTCTTTTGAGCTGAGTTTTTTGGGGTGGTGTGTGTCTCTGTGAGGAGTGGGAAAATGGGTAGTCTCTCTCCTCTCACTCCATTGCTGTGTTCCCTGTCTTGGCTAGGTGGGTTGTGTAAGCCGAGTGGTGCCCCATAGTGTGTGTGTGTGTGTGTGTGTGTGTATCATCCCAAGAGTGCCTGTCGACTTATCATAGTGGCTAGAGCACCCTTTTCGTGACCTCGCATAGGCAATGTACTAGTGATTCCTACTTGATGCTCGGGTTCTATTGTTGGCAGGTTATGCATACATATACACTCTATATTTTGGGTTCTTACTGCTCTACTTCCAGGGAAACTCTGCCAAAATTTTTCCAAGTTGTGATGGCTGGTTTTTTGGTCTTTTGAGCCATTTATGATGTTATGCTGCTGAAATTCTGGCAATATCAGAGGATAAGTCAGGTGTGCCTACTTGGGAGCTGCATGGTTGGCTTTAATGGATGATCAAAACGGACCTCAATTCACTCCTTTTTATTTAACACAAAGAATCCAAGTAAATGTTCATGTGTCCAGGAAGATTTTTTTCCAGCAGCACCTAGTCTTTATGTTCTGGCCAAGAAGATTAAGAGAGATACTGGAATTCCCTTTGCCTGGTGTAATTCCTATGATTAACTATGAAAACTCATTTGATATGCATGTGATTGATGACCCGACGTAGATGTTACATCTTCTCCAAATCTGTTTCAAGAGTGATGCACGAGTTTGGTCCAAAGAATTTGAAGAGGATTTGCATGTGGCTGATCCACCTGTAAGATTGAGTTGGGACAATCTAAGGCATGGATTGGAAGTGGGGTTTGTGAAGATAGAAGATCCTAACAAGGTGTGTCAAGAAGTACAGGGCTTGGTGCAAAAGGAAGGTGAGCCAGTAGATGCGTATGTACGTAAGTTTTCATTGGCATGGGAGCGGATGTGCAAGGCCTTAGCACCACAAGTATCCCCACCTGACATGATGAAGAAGGATAGGTTCTTGGATGGTCTTTGGGAGAATATACGTTGGAGAGTGGAGCTAAAGAAGCCTAGAATATATGAAGATGCATTGGAGGTGGCAAGGAACAAAGAGTGGAAGCTGAGGTAAATGAGCCAGCTAGGGGTGGAGTCTTTGCCCAGGAGGCGTGAGTTTCAGCCTAAGGACTCTTTACAAGGTCACATGCCATGGGATCATCATGAACCAGTGGTTCCTGTTACTCCTCAGGTTATGTGTGGAGTGGTCACTACAGCAATGCAAGATGACATGAGGCAAGTGGTAGATTTAATGAAGAATCTCAGCCTAAATAGGCTAGGTAATGTGGGAAATAATTGAGGTTGAGGGAGGTGTGCAAATCAGCCAGGAGGTTAAGAAAGGCCCAGGAATGGTGTTTAACAAAGAAATGGTAGGTTTTGGAGGCAGACACCCACATGTTACAATTGTGGAGAGTTGGGACACATCAACCCGCAATGTGATAAGCCACCAAGGATGGGGGGAGACATGTATCCATTGCTAAGACAGGTGCTAACTAGGTCAAATGATTATGGCATCAAAATTAAGGGAGAGGAAAGAACCAATGGATTAACCCAAGAGGAAAATGGAAAGACAAAAGTGATAAGTGTGGTCACCTTGGAGAAGGCAGCAAAGCTCGAGGATACATTAGTGATGCCTTTTGGGAAGAGGACCACACAGGACAAAGAAGGAAGAAGTGCTCCAGGTCCTAGTAAGAAGAAGGGAAAGAGCCATGAAGGCAAGGATGTCAAGGCCAATAGGAAAAGGAGGGCTCGTTGCAAGTTTCATGTTTCATATTTTCCACTAGGGGATGGGCAATTAAGCTACGACTTCAAGGAGGATCTGACAAGCAGGAAGGCAGATGTTACTTTTGGGAAGCTTATGGAGATGGTGCCTAAGCTAAAGAGACAGTAAAAGAGGATGGTTAACCCAATGGAGAAAGAGCCAGAGAGAGGTTCAATAAAGGTGTTGAAAATGGATGATCCTACCAGACATTTGCCCAATAGTAGATGTGTGGCACAAAAGAAAAAATATGGGACAAGGTTATGTGGATGGTGGAGCCCAAATATGTGTCATAACACACTCATGCGTTGAGAAGATGGGTCTTACAGTGACTAGGGTGTCAGGTTTTCGGACTAGATTGGCAAACCATCAAAAAGTAAAATGTTTGGGTGTTGTAAAGAGCTTAGAAGTGGAGGCGTATGATGCAAAGGTGGTGGTTGATTTTCGTGTGATGCCAGCGGGGTTGAGAGCATATCCTATTATACTTGGCAGACCATGATTACGTGCAATGGGAGCTGTCCAAGATTGGCGATGTGGTATGATTAGCCTCTATGGAAAAACAGGTGCCAAGAAGCTATATAATATGGACACAAGGAAAGTATTGAAAGAGATTTATGAAGATGAGGATGAGTCTAGCGATGAAGACTATTCCACAGTGACTCATGAGGACAGTGATAGTACTACTAGCAGTGATAATGATGTTGATGTTGCATTTCTTTTGATGGACAAAGGAATCTAGGAGTCTTGTTTAGTTGCATCTGCAAATGAGGTTGAAGATGAATGTGAAGGGCCTTATGAAGTGATTGAAGGGCTGATGCAAACCAAGGTTGAATTGTCAAAGAAGCAGGAATTGATGACACAAATTATCAGTGGAGACCTCTCAGCTATGGAGAAGGAGATATATTTGCACATGCTGGCTAGTTTTCCTAATTTGTTCATTACTTCATATGAAGAGATCAGAGGGTTCAATGGCGAAGAGATGCATATAGAGCTGAAAGAGGTGCTAAGCCAGTGTGTCAAATGCTAAGAAGGATGGGTCAAGAGAAAATGGAAGCCTTACGGGAAGAGATGGACAAGTTATTGAAGGTAGGGTTCATAGTCCCAATGAAACCACAGAATGGGTGAGTCCAGTAGTAGTCAGTCCAAAGAAGGATGGGAAGTGGAGTATTTGTGTAGATTTTAAACCCTTAAATGAAGCCACTAAGAAGAGCCCATATCCTCTCCCATTCATTGATCAAATCTGGGATTTAGTGGCAGGTTATGAGAGGTACAGTGTGTGTGATGGCTTTTCAAGCTATTTGCAATTGAAGATTGCTCATAGAGACCGAACAAAGAAAACTTTCATTACGCCATGGGACTACTGTTTCTACATGGTATTGCCATTTGTGTTGTCAAATGGACCATCTTTCTATCAAGAGAGAGAAAATTGGGTATTGGCACCATTCATTGATAGTTGTGTTAAAGCTTTTATGGACGACTTCTGTGTCTACAGCAGTAGGGTTGAACACCATGAGAAGATGCAGATGGTATTGGCTCGATATGATGAATGTGAAGGACAACTAAATCCAAATAAGTGTCAACTAGCATAGACAAGGGTGAAGTTATTGGGCCACATGGTGTCAGAAAATGGCATCAAGGCTAATCCAGACAAGGTTAAGTCTATTATTTTTCTTCAATCACCTACTGAGGCGGTCCGGGGCGGGCAACAAGAAAAGTGGCCTCTAAGCACCCTTCTAGGCTCCCGTGCTGCTCAATTGGGTTGGGGTTGGAAAAAACAACAAACACACACACAAACCCACAACCTAACCCTACACAAATTTGGGGCACCACCTAGTTTTTGATGCGAACTAGGACGTGTAAAGAGAGAGAGAGAGAGAGAGAGAGAGAGAGAGAGAGAGAGAGAGAGAGGGAGAGAGAGAGAATGCTTGGGTTGCTTTGAAATGTATCGATAATGATCAAGCAAACACAATTATATATGTAAGAAAGAGAGAGAAGGGGGAGGGGGTGTTTGTTGCATTAATACCTTCTTACAAATCTGTCATGACCAATCAAAGTGAGATTAGTATTTGTTCGACATAGCTTGAGTAAATAACACCACAACACATCACAAGAAAAGCCACCCCAATCACTGTCTTAAGGCCAGGGGAGTCCTCTCCACCCTGTCGCCCTCTTACAGTATGTGGAATTTATGGCTAAATTGATGACAACACCCAGAGACAAGCTATCAAGAACTTAAAGAAAACACCAAGACACTTACACATCATTGTTGTCCATTACTTCACGTTGGAAGAGAGACAAAGTATCCAAGCTTAGTCCAAATCCACCCTCCTTGATTCAGCAAATGTTGGGCTTACACTAGTAGGAGAAATGATAGATTTCCCACTCTCAATTGAATGATCGCTCTCTCTCTTACAATGGCATAGAGTTCCCGTGCTAATCACCCCTATTACAACACATGCATATGCATAAGACAATGAGCTTCCACTCAAGAGCTCCTTCTAGAGAGGTTAAGCTTGGCTTCTTAAGCTATAGCATAGTGCTCTTGCTTATGGCTCTCCCTTTGTGCTAGCTACACCCTCCTTTTATAGCAATTTTGAAGGCTAGGGTTACTCCTCTAATGATGGTTGGGTTAGATTTTCAGCACTTATCTAATTTCTTTTGCTTGGAATTATCAAGAAGTTGGTGTGGATAGATGAAGAAGAGAGACAGGAGAGAAGTGGAGGTGATAGGACTTTTCATAGTAAGTTAGTGTTAGTAAATTAGTAGAGTTAGTTATTTTATTGATTTACAAATGGGATTGGATATTTACAATAGGAGTATTCAAGTAGGATACAAATAAGTAAGAAAAAACTCTTAATAGGTAAGAAAATATGGATTTCTTACAATGTTGATGCTCCAAGTGTCTTGAGTAGGGTCAATTTTGATGCATGTTGACGGTCCACCAACTTTGACGGTACGTTTTTTTCACTCTTGACCTTCCTTTGGGAGCCAAGGTAATTGAATATGAGTAATCAATCACCATGATGCTGTCTTTCAAGAGAAGAGGCTGAACTTTATGTTTTTTTGATAGATATGGGTAATATGGATGAGGAAAAATGAGACTAGGTGGTCAATTTTGGAATGGAAGTGTGTGTAGGAAACATGAGTTCACCATGGTTTCTCTTATTCTTCAAGGTTTAGAATAAGGTGAGTAGGGTGGAGAGAGGAGTGGTGAGAGAGGTGGGGATGATGAGTGGAGAGGTGTGTGTGAAAGAGGAAAATGATAAAGTGGAAGAGGGAGTGTGGCTGCATAGCATGGGCAAACTGGGGCAATCCTATCTCACAGCTCGTAGCTCAAAAAAATATGAAAAAAATTGAGGTGAAAGTTCAGCTCACCAGCTACAACTTTTGTTTGTATCACCTTTTCAAATTCAGGGAGCATGTGATCTTTAAAAATTCAACAAAACTGACTATTTTTTCCACTGCACAAGGTCCTTATTTGGATGATTCTTTTGAATACCTCCAAGAGTGAGCTCCCCATGGTACATGCATGCATTCCACATACCCTTGACCTTATTTGGTAGGTTTATAATTGAAGATATTGTTGAGATCATGATATAAGTGAATAGTACAACTAAGAAAATCAAATATTGAGGGGTCTAGAAAAATATGTACATGTCAAATATAAATAATATAGGTGGAAAAAATATAAAGGGGTCAAAATAAATCTCTCTCATTATAAGTCTACCATAAAAAGATGAATATTTTTGGTATTCTAATTTATGAGAGTAAAAGAGAATAGATGTAGGAAGGAAAAAATCACAATAGTGAAAAGATATACACATAAATAAAACTAGTTTTTTTGGATTTTTGTTGAGATGGAGTTACACAAAAAATAAGAGAAGCTTGTATGAAATTATTTTTATATAGAAAAAAGAGTATGCAAAATGGTAAGAAAAAATATGGTAATGGTGAGTGAATGTACATAGCATAAATAACACACCATAGATAGAAATATTAAAATAATTATGAAAAATCCTTTTATTTAGGCCCTATATACAATGAAATATTTACACACAAATGGGCCATAATATACTTATATTTTTTATATTTTTATATTTTTTTGGCTCAACTAGCCTAGTGACTAGCTAGCTGAGGGTTTTTAAGAAGATATGAGAAAACTCTCCTAACTCACACACACCTATATACAGTGAAATGGTAGGGATAGCCACAGTGTTTGGATGATTTTGGTAGGGTGGGTTAACTCACTATGGCAATTACGGAGAGTCAAAAAACGGCTATCATTAGCTCTCCCCCAGGATGATGGTATATTCATGTACCATCATAGAGCATCTTTTCCAAAGAGAGTGTTTCAGAGTCCTTGAGGAGGTCTTCATTGTTTGGCCCCTCAGCTTTTTGGTTTGAGTTACACTCATGCTTCATGGAACAATACCTACATGAGATAGCTGCCTTTTGACAGATCTTTGGTAGAAGGCGACTCAAATAAGGCTTCAAGCGATACCCGTTTACCTTCATGGAGTGCTCTTTCCTATTCAAGTCCGTAAGCTGATAATAACTTGAGTTGAAAGCCATTTTGACTATGTATGGCCCCTGCCATCTAGTTTCAAATTTGGCATCAAAACGATTATCGAGTCGATTGTCATACCTTAGCACCAGATCTCCTTCCTTGATGCCTTTGTCCTTTAGTTTCTTGTGGAGATTTTCTTTCGCCTGCGTAGATTTCCTCTTGTAGCACTCGTATGCTGCTTCTCTTTTCCACTCAATCTCAGCTAGGGTAAGAAGTCGATCCATCCATGCTTCTCGATCATCTTGTGCTGCTTTGCCATGAAGTCGCATTGTTGGAATGTTGAGCTCAATTGGTTGTAAAGCCTCTTGACCATAGACCAAGTGAAATGGTGTGAACTCCGTGGCTTCCCTATATGTGGCTCGATATGCCCACAAGGCACCATCCAAGAAGTCATCCCACAACTTTGTCTTGTTTTTCACCATCTTTCTAATGATGCCTGCAATGACACCATTAGATTTTTCTACCAGACCATTGGATTGGGGATAGTAGGGTGTACTATGACGATGTAGAATGTGAAGTTCTTCACAGACTTCTGTAAGAAAGCCCTTTCTAAACCCTGGACCATTATCAGAAAAAATCTCCAAAGGTGTTGTAAATCTACAACAAATGTGAGTGTAGACAAATTTGCTCACTGTCCTCTCATTTACCTTTGCCACACTTTGTGCTTCTACCCATCTCCTCATGTAGTCTATGGCCACCAAGATATACGATTTCCCATTTTTAGTCCTAGGCAATGGACCCATAGCATCAATGCCCCATTTTTCAAATGGACCATTTGCAAGGACTAACTGACGTGGACCATGTAACAGACGCTTGTTTCCATTAATCTGACAGTTGTGACAGCTTTTATACCAATGTTGAACATAAATATGCAAGCTTGGCCAAACATATCCGGCAAGAAAAATCTTTTTTGCAGTGAGCTCGTGTGCAAAATGACCACCACGCTTCCTCATGCAAACCTTTTAGAATGGATAGGATTTCCTCAATAGTTGGTACTCTTTTGCACACTTGATCCTTCCCTCTTTGATAGAGGGATCCTTCTAAGAAGAGATACGCACTTGTCTTTTTCATGAGTCTCCTCTTCTGAGCCTTCGTGAAGTCTTGTGGAAACTCACCCTCCAAAATGTAGCTAATAATGGGAGTCAATGAATCCAATCCCTGGTATCTCGGTTGCTTGATAGTTGCTGCCACCATGATGACCTGCACTTCTTTCTCAACACATGTAACTACTGATAGCCGTTTTTTGGCTTTCCATAATTGCCATAGTAAGCTACCTCACCCTATCAAATCACTCAAAAATTTTGGTTATCCCTACCATTTCACTGTACATAGGCGTGTGTGAGTTAGGGGACTTTTCCTATATCTTCTTAAAAACCCACAATTAGCTAGTCACTGGGCTAGTTGAGCCATAAAAAATAAAAAAAATAAGTATATTATGGCCCATTTGTGTGTAAATATTTCATTGTATATAGGGCCTAAATATAAGGATTTTTCATAATTATTTTGGTATTTATTTTAATATTTATACTTAGGTGTGTGTTATTTATGCTATGTACATTGACTCACCATTACCATATTTTTTCTTACCATTTTGCATACTCTTTATTCCATATAAAATAATTTCATGCAAGCTTCTCTTATTTTTGGTGTAACTCCATCCCAACAAAAATCCAAAAAAACTAGTTTTATTTATGTGTATATTTTTTTACTATTGTGATTTTTCCTTCCTATATCTATTCTCTATTACTCTCATAAATTAAACCACAAAAAATATTCATCTTTTTATGGTAGACTTATAATGAGAGAGATTTATTTTGACCCCTTTATATTTTTTTCACCTATATTATTTATATTTGACATGTACATATTTTTTAGACCCCTCAATATTTGATTTTCTTAGTTGTATTATTCATTTATATCATGATCTCAAAAATATATTCAATTATAGACCTACCAAATAAGGTCAAGGGTATGTGGAATGCATGCATGCACCATGGGGAGCTCACTCTTGGAGGTATTCAAAAGAATCATCCAAAGAAGGACCTCACAAGGACCTTGTGGAGTGGAAAAAACAGTCGGTTTTGATGAATTTTTAAGGATCACATGATCCCCGAGTTTGAAAAGGTAATACAAACAAAAGTTGTATCTCGTGAGCTGAACTTTCACCTTAATTTTTTTCATATTTTTTTGAGCTACGAGCTGTGAGCTATGATTGCCCCAGTTGGACCCTAGTTTGCCCATGCTATGCAGCAACACTCCCTCTTCCACTTTATCATTTTCCTCTTTCACACAAACTCCTCCCTCTCCTTCCCACTCCCAAACCTGCAACTCCCATGTTCTAATTCACCCTCTTCACCATTGCCACATCTCTCACACCTCCATAGCCTTCATCCTGCATTTCTACACCCTATGTGTCCCCCTTTCTCTCTACATATATTTCCATATTACCATACTCTCTTCAGCTTTGTAAAGAACTTCAAAAAATCAGAAAAAATCCAAGGATAACCTCTGCAAATGAAGGCTTTTATCATGAATTTTCCAAGGTTTGAAATAACATAGCTTCATCGACACACGCTGCTTTGCCATGCTGACTGCTTCTTCTTTCGGTGCTGTAAAGAGGTGAATGTCAAACTTCTCCAAGGCTTCAACCTCTCTTTACAAGCTCATCCCTTCTCTAACTTTTCTCGTCATATATCTCACCATTTGGTGAATGATTTTGTAAATATTTTTTAGTGATAATTACTAACTACTAACCACTAACCTTATTGTAAAATGCACCCTCTACTAGAGTAGGCACTCCCAAATCATTCACTCAATCCTCTTTCCTATCATCCTCAATAATTCTCTTCCCTTGAGCCCACATCCATGTGACTCAAAGGACAAGAGAGACCCACCCTCATAAAAAAAATAAAAATATGCATAATCTTTTATTCCTTCAAATAAACTTGATTAGGACTAGTCCTAATCGGGGCTTCTAAAACCTATAAATAGAGCCCTTCTCTCCCTTGTAAAGCACATGATCACACCACACCACACCATTCTCAACACATAACACACCACTCTTCAAGCATAGTTGTGTAGAGTGTGCATTGTGATGAGTGCTCTATTCCATCACTACACATAGGTGCATGGAGAAGCTTGAAGCTAGTTATGCCATCTAGAGGAGTGGAGTGATACTATACTCTGCAATCACACTTGTAGCCTACTCTTGTCCATAAATAAGATTCATAGTTTTGGGTACAATTGTATGCTGCAACTATGACTCTTCTCTCCAAATTGACTTGATAAGTTGTCTCATCAGATGGTTGAAGGTATATTGTCCTTGAAGTTTGTTGTGCCATTTCATGCTTGGTGGTTTAAGAGCTTGTTGAATTGTTTGCCAAAACTTTTAATTGTAAGAGGGTGCTCGGTGAGAGGGCTCCCGTGACCCTAAGACAATTTGTGTATTGCCAACAAGGTCAAGTTTTGTGTTGTCTCTCTATTTCTCATCAAGCTTTGTGTGCATCTAGTCTTTAAGGCTAAGACTGAGTTGCTCAAGTTGATTTGTGCGCTTTACCTCTCTTTGGCATGGTGAATGTTTGTGTTTGGTGTGTGTGGCTATCTTGCATTCCCCTCTCTTTGTGCATTTGAGTACAAGGAGATTTCACGTGCGTCCTAGTTCGCATCTACAACTAGGTGGTGCCCCTTTTCTTTTTTGGTTTCTAGCTCTGGGCTATTGTGTCTCTGATTGTGCTTGCCCCAGTCCCAATTGAGCAGCATGGAAGCCTCGAAGGGTGTTTAGAGGCCGCTCTTCTTTTTGCCTGCCCCGGACCGCCTCACTACGTGTTGTGCAAGTAAATCGGCATCTTCATTTTGTTTCCTAGGAATATGATATAGTTGCACTTCTTCAAACTGATTAAACATCGTACGAATGGCATGAACTTTTGTCCTTAGGCTTTCATTCTTGCATGCCCAAATGCCTAAAATTTGCTTCACAATGAGAAGTGCATTCCCTTTTACCATGAGACGTTGTATACCTTGGCCAATGCATAACTTTAAACCATGAAGTAGTGTGTCGTATTCTGCTTCATTGTTACTAGTTGAACATGGTAGATCGACCTTCTCTTTCATGACCACCTCTCCACTTGGTTTGAGAAATACTAGCACTCCCCCTGCTTTTCCTATGACTCGTCGAAAAGCTCCATCAAAGAACAAGGTAAAAGCATTAGGAATACTTTTACGTGGTGGCAATGGTAGGGTCTTTACTTCAGACACCTTAATCTTCTTCTCATGTACTATATAACTAAGGATCCCTGCCAATTGTGCACGCACACTATCTTCTACTTTGAAAGAGTATTGAAACTCTTGCAACTCCATAATCCACTTTGAGATCCTAGTACTAAGATTCATTTGAGATGACACCCAAGGAAATAAATTTTTTGCAGTGAGAATTACAAAAGGTTTTGGTAGCAAGTAGGATCTAAACTTTCTCACCGCAAACATGAGAGAAAGCATCATGAGTTCTGCCTCTGTGTAGCCTCTTTCTAAAGCATTCATGACCCTACTAGCAAAGTAGATGGGTTGCATTCTGGTACTGTGGGGATCTTGTTGTAGCAAAACGGCACCAATTGTTTCTTTCCCAATACTAGAGCTAACAAAGAATGTGTACTCCCAACAAGGAGGCATGAGTGTCGGTAGCTCTGAAAAAATGACTTTAATGTTACAAAAGTACTCTTCAAGCTCATAAGACCATGCAAATTCTACTTGTTGTGTCAACTTTTGCAAAGGATGAAGCAACTCCGAAGCTAAGTGAATAAAGCGTGACATATACTTCACCTTTTGAATGAATGAGATGACCTCTTTGAGATTCTTGGGTGATGGAAGCTCAATAAGAGCCTTTGCCTTTGAAGTATCCACCTCAATGCCTTTATAGTAAACCTTGTGACCAAGCAAGATCACTTCATCCTCACCTATGTGACACTTTTCGGGTTTGAGTTGACCTCCCATGTCGTAGAGCTTCTTTATACCTTCTTCTACCCTTTGTAGATGCAATGATTTTGAGCTATAAATGCAAAAATCATCAATAAAAACCCTAATGGACTTTCCAAAGAATGCTTGAAACACCATGTTCATGAAGCGTTGGAAAGTTGCAGGAGCATTTTTCAGTCCAAATGGCATGACTCTAAAAGCATAACAACCCCAAGGAGTGATGAAGGTTGTTTTCAACTGATCTTCCAATGCGATACCTATTTGAAAGTAACCCGAGTAGCCATCACACACAGTGTACTTCTCATGACCAGCTACCTCATTTAGTATCTCATCCTGAAATGGGAGGGGAAAGTGATCTCTTTTTGTTGCCTCATTAAGTGGAAGGTAATCCACACACGCACCCTCCACTTGCCGTTTTTCTTAGGAGTGACAACAACGGGAGAGACCCACTCTGAATTCTCCACTGGATAAATGAAACCTGCTGCTAGAAGCTTTCTTTCCTCCTTGAGTAAAGCCTGCTCCTTGATGACTCCTAGCCTTCGTAGCTTTTGAGCCTTAGGTGTGGCCTCTGGCTTCAACTCAATTTTGTGTTGAACAACATCTACTCCACGCACATCGGTGTAGTCTTTAGCAAAAAGCCTCGGAAATTTCCCTAGCACACATTTGAACTCCTCTCTTTCGTCCTTTGTAAGTGTTGCGACAGCATACCTTCTAACATTCCTTCATCTTGCACATTTTGGTTCTCTTGAGTACCTACCTCTTCCAAACCTCGAGAAGAGGTCTCGTGGTTGTTTGGCTTAAACCTTACCCCCATGACTTCGATGGAAGACTCCTCTTCAGTAATGATGCCGCTACTTTCTCCTTCTGAAGTGCTATCGGTCCAACCTTCCTCCATCTCACTTTGAGATGATTCTTCATGAGGCTCCTCTTGGCGTTGCTCCTTCATGTCAAAGACAACCTTCTTATGATTTTCATTCCTGCAAATTAGCTTTCCACTCTCCCAATCCTTCAAAGCTCGCATTCTCATTAGCCATGGTCTCCCTAGGATAAATGGGTAACCATTTCCTTTGGTAGACATGACATAGAAATCCACCGTAACAATCTAGCACAGGTGTAATATCCTCATTCATTTCAGCATGTGCAATTTTTACAACAGGCACACTTTCTTTTATCTTTCTCCTAGTGCTAACTGCCTTCGTTAAATCCCTCCTAGCTTGTGGACATAATGCAAGAAATTGAGGCCATGAGATATCAGGACCCTTACCTCTCATGTCTTCCAATAGGTTGTATGGAGCCATACCATGTCCAAGAGGGAAGTCTTGGATATTGATACGACGTTGAGTCCTCTTAGCTTCCTTGGTTTCCTTTGCCTTCTTTTCTCATCCATGATCACTTTGTGATGTGACTCCTTCTTTCTCTTTACCTTTTCCTCGGCCACGCTTAATGCCATTTGCTTCCATGTCAACCTCATTTGAGCTTGTCACCTCTACTACATGCACATTTGGGTCTGGCAAAAATGGAACTCCTTCCACTCCTTATGGAGGTGGTCTTGCTCCATTTGGCCTTTGTAGAAGCCGTGGTTGCTGACTAGTTCCTTCTCCTGCATTCATCACTGGGTAATTCAAGTTAGGTCTCCCTGGCTCCCCATGGGGCCAAGGACAATTATACATCCCATGTCCAGACTCACCGCAATTCCAACATTGTAAGACTCTCCTAGGTCATGAATCTCGCTCTTCAAACTTGTTTGCTTGTCCCTTTGGACCTATAGCTTGTGCAAGGTGAATTGACAAGCTGCTTAAAGATTCATTTAACTTCTCAATCACTTCCACCGTTACCTCAGGAAGCTCCCTAGATGTTGATGCTTGTGACTTACCTTTGGGTCTAAGACCTTCTATTGGAACCTCTCCCCTTAGGCACTTGAGTTTTCTATATTTCTCAGCAGCCCTAGTTTCAGCTGCATCAAAGGTAGCAGGTGCACCCGCCTCAACCTTTATCTTAAGGTCAGGAAAGAGTCCGGCTATGAACCTCTCCTTCTTTAGGAACTCTGCACCATCACCACGGTTAGCAACATTTCTCACCCATACAGCCCAAAGACGTAGAAACTCTTGCTTGTACAAGTAGTAGTCATCTAGGTCTTTTTGCTTATGAGAAACAATGTCTTGCCATAGTTTTTGAGTGTGTTGGGGATCAAAGAAGTATCTCTTGAAATGATTCACAACTTCCGTGTAATTCCCTTTAACTTGCTCAGGCAACGAGCCAAACCAAGTGCTAGCATCTTTCCTAAGGACCACTTCAAACATCTCTACGCGTTCTTGATCAGTTACTATCCTCTTGATACGACAAGACATCTTGAAATTTGCTAAAAATAATTCTGCATCCTCTCCACGCTCTCCAAAGAAAAGAGGATATCCAGACATTTGGCGTTGGCTCTCCATTGAATTGATTTCAAAGTGACGCGTTTTTGTTTTTTCTTCCTTCAAAAAAAAATTACACAATAATGTTTTCTAAATTGCAATCTATTCTACAACAAAATAAAAATATTCACATCAAATGACCTATGATAATCAATAAGAGGTAGGATGACAGGGTTTGGTGATGCGAGAATTTCTCCTACTCTTTGGGCACCAAACATGAACACCATACGTTGTTGAAAATGTATTTTTCTACTAATTGCAATGTTTATTCTAATGTGTGGAGTGAAATGAAAGGGGAAAACCTCTATTCTTGGGCCATTATCCATTGTCTATGCATGACCTAATGCTTAAAATAGAACAAAAATATAGACGTCCAAACTAAGGTCGTACCTAATGAGAGACAAAATAAAAGGATTACTGATACGTTTATCTCTGCCAACCTAAGAGGACCTAAAATTCTACGAATTACACGTTAAAATTGCAACTTAGTACTAATAATTATGTGTACCTTTTGCCTTGCAATGGGAATGAAGGGATCATACAAATTCTCGTGATTCATGCAAGCTACTTGATTATGCTAAAGGTTGAGCCTTCACAAAAATACACAAGCCGTCCTCAGTGGGGGCACCAATTTGAGGCAGTCCGGGGCGGGCAACAAGAAGAGTGGCCTCTAATCACCCTTCTAGGCTCCCGTGCTGCTCAATTGGGTTGGGGTTGGAAAAAAAAACAAACACACACACAAATCCGCAACCTAACCCTACACAAATTTGGGGCACCACCTAGTTTTGGATGCGAACTAGGACGCGTAAAAAGAGAGAGAGAGAGAGAGAGAGAGAGAGAGAGAGAGAGAGAGAGAGAGAGAGAGAATGCTCGGGTTGCTTTGAAATGTATCGGTAATGATCATGTAAGAAAGAGAGAGAAGGGGGAGGGGGTGTTTGTTGCATTAATACCTTCTTACAAATCTAGCATGACCAATCAAAGTGAGATTAGTATTTGTTCAACATAGCTTGAGTAAATAACACCACAACACATCACAAGAAAAGCCACCCCAATCACTGTCTTAAGGCCAGGGGAGTCCTCCCCACCCTGTCGCCCTCTTACAGTATGTGGGATTTATGGCTAAATTGATGACAACACCTAGAGACAAGCTATCAAGAACTTAACAAAAAAAAAACACCAAGACACTTACACATCATTGTTGTCCATTACTTCACGTTGGAAGAGAGACAAAGTATCCAAGCTTAGTCCAAATCCACCCTCCTTGATTCAGCAAATGTTGGGCTTACACTAGTAGGAGAAATGATAGATTTCCCACTCTCAATTGAATGATCGCTCTCTCTCTTACAATGGCATAGATTTCCGATGATAATCACCGCTATTACAACACATGCATATGCATAAGACAATGAGCTTCCACTCAAGAGCTCCTTCTAGAGAGGTTGATCTTGGCTTCTCAAGCTATAGCATAGTGCTCTTGCTTATGGCTCTCCCTTTGTTCTAGCTACACCCTCCTTTTATAGCAATTTTGAAGGCTAGGGTTACTCCTCTAACCATGGTTGGGTTAGATTTTCAGCACTTATCTAATTTCTTTTGCTTGGAATTATCAAGAAGTTGGTGTGGATAGATGAAGAAGAGAGACAGGAGAGAAGTGGAGGTGATAGGACTTTTCATAGTAGGTTAGTGTTAGCAAATTAGTAGAGTTAGTTATTTTATTGATTTACAATGGGAGTATCCAAGTAGGATACAAATAAGGAAGAAAAAACTCTTAATAGGTAAGAAAACATGGATTTCTTACAATGTTGATGCTCCAAGTGTCTTGAGTAGGGTCAATTTTGACGCTTGTTGACGGTCCACTAGCTTTGACGGTATGTTTTTTTCACTCTTGACCTTCCTTTGGGAGCCAAGGTAATTGAATATGAGTAATCAATCACCATGATGCTGTCTTTCAAGAGAAGAGGCTGAATTATATGGTTTTTTGATAGATATGGGTAATATGGATGAGGAAAAATGAGACTAGGTGGTCAATTTTGGAATGGAAGTGTGTGTAGGAAACATGAGTTCACAATGGTTTCTCTTATTCTTCAAGGTTTAGAAGAAGGTGAGTAGGGTGCAGAGAGGAGTGGTGAGAGAGGTGGGGATGATGAGTGGAGATGTGTGTGAGAAAGAGGAAAATGATAAACTGGAAGAGGGAGTGTGGCTGCATAGCATGGAAAAACTGGGGCAATCCTAGCTCACAGCTCATAGCTCAAAAAAATATGAAAAAAATTGAGGTGAAAGTTCAGCTCACCAGCTACAACTTTTGTTTGTATCACCTTTTCAAATTCGGGGAGCATGTGATCTTTAAAAATTCAACAAAATCGACTGTTTTTTCCACTGCACAAGGTCCTTGTGAGGTCCTTATTTGGATGATTCTTTTGAATACCTCCAAGAGTGAGCTCCCCATGGTGCATGCATGCATTCCACATACCCTTGAACTTATTTGGTAGGTCTATAATTGAAGATATTGTTGAGATCATGATATAAGTGAATAGTACAACTAAGAATATCAAATATTGAGGGGTCTAAAAAAATATGTACCTGTTAAATATAAATAATATAGGTGGAAAAAATATAAAGGGGTCAAAATAAATCTCTCTCATTATAAGTCTACCATAAAAACATGAATATTTTTGGTGTTCTAATTTATGAGAGTAAAAGAGAATAGATGTGGGAAGGAAAAAATCACAATAGTGAAAAAATATACACATAAATAAAACTAGTTTTTTTGGATTTTTGTTGAGATGGAGCTACACCAAAAATAAGAGAAGCTTGCATGAAATTATTTTTATATAGAATAAAGAGTATGCAAAATGGTAAGAAAAAATATGGTAATGGTGAGTTAATGTACATAGCATAAATAACACACCATAGGTAGAAATATTTAAATAAATACCAAAATAATTATGAAAAATCCTTTTATTTAGACCCTATATACAATGAAATATTTACACACAAATGGGCCATAATATACTTATATTTTTTATATTTTTATATTTTTTTTTGCTCAACTAGCCCAGTGACTAGCTAGCTGAGGGTTTTTAAGAAGATATGGGAAAAGTCCCCTAACTCACATACACCTATATACAGTGAAATGGTTGGGATAGCCGCAGTGTTTGGATGATTTTGGTAGGGTGGGTTAACTCACTATGGCAATTACGGAGAGCCGAAAAATGGCTATCACTACCAGTACAAAGCAGCTGGCAACCTTTATACACAAAGTGAAGTACATCGCGCGGTTTATTCCATTGTCTTCAAAGCTCCTTTATCCATTGCAATGGGATGACAAGTGTGAAGAAGTGTTTCAAGAGGTGAAAGAGGTGTTAGGGGGGTTGTTAGCCATGCAGGCTCCTAATTGGGAGCAAGCATTTTATGTAACTCCATCAGTACGGGATGATGCCATTGGATCCATGCTATTGCAAAAGGGGAAAGGTAGCCATTATATGAGGCCAGTGTATTGTGCAAGCCGAGTCAAGTTGGTAGCAGAGTGAAAATTCTCGGAAGTAGATCTAGTGATAGCCATTGTAATATCTGCTTGTCGACGATTTCGTCATTACTGGCTACAACAATTTTTTTTTTCTTAACGAGTTATGCATTTTTGCCACAATTAATTAATGGCACTAACATGTCAAATGTGGTCAAGAAATGGGTAATTGAGCTGCAAGAGTTTGAGTTCTCTTTTTTAGTGGAAGACAGTACAAGAGCTACCCTAGCTGATTTGTTGACTTACAAGGAGAATCGTCTTCTTGTTAAGGAAGAGGTGGTGTATGCGAGTGGGTCTCTCTTGTCTCTTGAGTCTCATGGATGTGGAATCGAGAGGAGATAATTATTGAGGTAAAATATATAATATTCTATAGAGGTGAGTGATTTTTGTGTGAGCTTGCTTACTCTAGTAGAGGATGGAATTTACAAGAAGGGTTAGTCATTAGTGTTAATAGTTTGTAGCTAGTAGGACGGGGTAAATTTACATGTCATATGCACTCAAGGTGCATTATATGACTTATAAAATGATAAAAAGTAAGAGAAGAATTAGAATATACAAAATTTGATGAAAACCACAAAATGAAAAGGAATTTTATACCTATCTCCTCCAGTGAATGAAGCGGTTGTAGAACTCTGTCGGTGTAGTTCTTGTGACCATGGAAAAGTTGAATTTTCCATGATAAAACTCCTCATTTTTTAGATATTGATCTTGAGTATTTTTTAATTTTACTCTTTTTGTAAAAGGATGAAGAGGTTATGGTAATATGAGTTTGATTCTAGAAAGAGAAATAGAGCTATATGTGTGTAGAGATGATAATTTTGGAGCTATGGAGTAAGGGAGAGATGAGAAAGGTGAAGAAGATGAAAGAAGCCTTGAAAGTTGTAGGTTTGAGTGAGGGATGGAGAGAAATGAATGCGTGTGTGTGTTTGTGTGTGTTGTGTGTATATAGAAGTGTCAAGAGAAGTGAGAGAAGACTAGGGGTGACTTGTGAGAAAAACGTGGGCAGACTGGGGTCCACTATAAAATTCATATATCATTGATGGTAGCTTTGAAAATTATACAAACATTTGAGGTGATTATTCATCTTATGGGATACATTTTGTCTGTTGGTCACTTCTTCAAATTTTGAGCGGGGATAGGTGCCAAAAATCTCACCAAAAAACCTGGTTTTTATTCCTGCAAAAGTATTTTAGTGGCTCCCTCCTTGGTTGAATTTTCACAATGAATCCAAGATTGAACCCCTACTTTGTCATATCATGATACAAAGCAACCAAACTATCTTTACTCATGCATGGAGGAGGATTATTTGTGAATAAACAAATATATACATGGGGGGCCTAGTGTATGGACTACTCATGGATTTTAGTTCCATGAGCACATGGTGTTAGAATAATGAGTACATAATGAAAAAATATGAAAGAATTATGGATATGAAAAAAGATATTGGAGCCATATGATATGGTCCCTATTTTGTATTATTTTGGGTGAAAGAGGAAAAATATGCAAGTAAATAAGAATTATATAATAAAAGTGACTAAGGGAGTAGGAGCCGATTCTTTTGTTTTCACGAGGGTGAGGATAAAAATGTGGAGGTGATTTGTATAAAATAAAAACAAATATTTATGAGATTAGAGAATGTACACATTGGCAACAAAAATATACTTATGGTGCAAGAGGATAAAAGAAGGCATACATTGCCTAATAAAACACACACCTAGGTATGAATATTTAAATAAAATACTAAAATAGTTAATAAAAACTTATATTTAGGCCCTATATACAATGAAATATTTACACACAAAAAGGCCATAACATACTTTTCTTTTTTATTTTATTTAATTTTTTGGCTCAACTAACCCAATGAGACTAGCTAATTGAGGGTTTTTAAGGAGATATGGAAAAAGTCCCCTAACTCACACACGCGTATGTATAGTGAAAGGTTGAGGATAACCACCGTGTTTAAGTGATTTGATACAGTGAGATAGCTCACTATGGCAATTTGAATAGCCAAAAAAATGGTTATCAGTAGCCCTCCCCCATGAGGATGGTATATGCATGTACCATCATCAAACATCTTTTTCAAAGAGAGTGCTCCTGAGTCCTTGACAATATTTTCATTGTTTGTCCCTTTCTCATTTTGGATTGAGTTACACTCATGCTTCATGCAACAAACCTTACAAGAGATAGTTGCCTTTTGATAGATCTTTGGTAGATCCTCTGGTAAAAGACGACTCAAATAGGGCTTCAAGTGATACCCGTTTACCTTCCTGGAGTGTTCTTTACATTTTAATTCCATAAGCTAATATTAACTTGAACTGAAAGTCTTTTTGACTATGTATGGCCCCTGTCATTTAGTTTAAAACTTGGCATCAAAACAATTATCAATTTGATTGTCATACCTTAGCCCAAGATCTCTTTCCTTGATGCCTTTGTCCTTCAGTTTCTTGTCGAGCTTTTCTTTTGCTTTTATAGCTTTCCTCTTGTAGCACTCATGAGTTGCTTCTCTTTTCCACTGAAGCTCTACTAAAGTAATAAGTTGATTCATCCATGCTTCTTGATTATCTTGTGCCGTTTTGCTATGAAGTCGCATTGTTGAAATGTTGAGCTCAATTGGCTACAAAGCCTCTTGACCATACACCAAGTGAAATGGTGTGAACTCTGTTGCCTCCCTATTTGTGGTTCGATATGTCCACAAGGAACCATCCAAGAATTCATCCCATAACTTTGTCTTGTTTTGCACCATCTATCTAATGATGCCTACAATGACACCATTAGCCTTCTCCACCAAACCATTTGATTGTGGGTAGTAGGGTGTGCTATGACGATGTAGAATGTGCAGCTCTTCACAAAATTCTATGAGTAAACCCTTCTTGAACCCTGGACCATTATGAAAAAAACTCTCCAAAGGTGTGTCAAATATACAAAAAATGTTAGTGTAGACAAACCTGCTCACTGCTTTCCCATTTATCCTTGCCACACTTTGAGCATGTACCCACCTAGTCATGTAATCTAGAACCACTAGAATGTAGAGTTTACCATTTTTTTGTTCTAGGAAGGGGACCCATAGCATCAATGCCCCACTTTTCAAAGGGTCCATTTGAAAGCACTATAAGCCTTGAGCCATGCACCAACCTTCTATTTTCATTTACCTGACAATTGTGACAGATTTTACACCAGTGTTGGACGTCCACATGCAAGCTTGGCAAAACATACCCCATAAGCAAAATCTTCTTCACGGTTAATTCTTGGGCAAAATGAACACCACATTCCTCTTCATGAAAACCTTTTAGAATGGCAGGAATTTCCTCAATAGTTGGTACTCTCCTGCACACTTGATCCTTTCCTCTTTGATAGAGGGAGCCTTCTAGGAAGAGATAGAAACTTGCCTTCTTCATGAGTCTCCTCTTCTGAGCTTTTGTGAAGTCTTGTGGGAATTTGCCCTCCAAAATGTAGCAAATAATGGGAGCCAATGACTCCAATCCCTGGTATCTTGGTTGCTTGACAGTTGCTCTCACCATGATGACCTGCACTTCTTTTTCAACACATGTAACTGCTTGTTGTGCAAGTAAATGAGCATCTTCATTCTGTTTCCTAGGAATATGATACAATTGTACTTTTTCAAATTGATTAAACAACCGACGGTGACATGAACCTTTTTCCTTAAGCTTTTGTTCTTGCATGCCCAAATGTCTAGAATATGCTTTACAATTAGAATTGCATTACCCTTTACCATGAGATGTTGTATACCTTGGCCAATGCACATCTTTAAACCATGAAGTAGTGTGTCATATTCTGCTTCATTGTTGCTAGCTGAACCTGGTAGATTGAACTTCTCTTTCATGACCACCTCTCCATTTGGGTTGAGCAACACTAGCCCTCCCCCTACTTTTCCTGTGGCTCGTGAAAAAGCTCCATCAAAGAAAAAGGTGAAAGCATTAGGGATACTTTTTGGTGGTGGCAATGGTAGGTCTTTACTTCAGGAACCATAATCTCCTTTTTCATGCACCCTATAAGTGAGAATCCCTACCAATTGTGCATGCACACTATCTTCTATCTTGAAAGAGTATTGGAAATCTTGCAATTCCATAATCCACTTAGAGATCCTAGTACTAAGGATCATTTGAGACTACCCCCAAGGGAACAATTTTTTTGCAATGAGAATTACAAAAGATTTTGGTAGAAAGTAGGGTCTAAACTTTTTCACCGCAAACATGAGAGAAAGCATCATGAGTTTTTTTTTTGTGTAGCCTCTCTCCAAAGCAGTCATGACCCTACTAGCAAAGTAGATGGGTCACATCCTGGTACAGTGGAGATCTTGTTGTAGCAAAACAACACCAATTGTTTCTTTTCCAACACTAGAGCTAACAAAGAATGTGTACTCTCAACAAGGAGGCATAAGTGTTGGTAGTTCTGACATAATGACTTTGATGGTACAAAAATATTATTCAAGCTCATCACACCAAACAAATTTGACTTGTTGTGTCAATTTTTGCAAGGGGTGAAGTAGCTCCGAGGCTAAGTGAATGAAGAGTGGCATATACTTCACCTTTTGAATGAATGAAATGACCGCTTTGAGATTTTTGGATGACAAGAGCTCAATATGAGCCTTTTCCTTTAAAGGATCCACCTCAATGCCTTTATAGGAAACCTTCTGACCAAGCAAGATCACTTCATCCTCACCTATGCGGCACTTTTCGGGGTTGAGTTGATCTTCCATGTCATAGAGTTTCTTTAAACCCTCTTCTTTGTAAATGCAATGATTTTGGCTATAAATGCAAAAATCATCAATAAAAACCCTAATGAAATTTCCAAAGAATGCTTGAAACACCATGTTCATGAAGCATTCAAAATTTGCAAGAGGATTTGTCAGGACAAATGGCATGAGTTTGAAATCATAACAACCCCAAGGAATGATGAAGGTTTTTTTCAACTGATCCTCCAATGCAATACCTATTTGAAAGTAACCTGAATAGCCATCGCACACAATGTACTTCTCGTGGCCAACTACCTCATTTAGTATCTCATCCTGAAATGGGAGGGGAAAGTGATTTGTTTTTGTTTCCTCATTTAGCAGACGGTAATCCACACACACCCTCCACTTGCCATTCTTTTTAGGAGTGACAACAACGGGAGAGACCCACTCTGAATTCTCCCACTCGATAAATGAAACCTACTGCTAGAAGCTTTCTTACCTCCTTGAGTAAAGCCTGCTCCTTGATGACTCCTAGCCTTTGTAGCTTTTGAGCCTTAGGGGTGGCCTCTGGCTTTAGCTTGATCTTGTGTTGAACATCATCTAGTCCACGCACATCGGTGTAGTCTTTAGCAAAAAGATAAGGAAACTTCCTTAGCAAACATTTGAACTGCTCTCTTTAGTCCTTTGTAAGTGTTGTAGACAACATACCTTCTAACATTCCTTCATCTTGCACACCTTGGTTCTCTTAAGGACCGACCTCTTCCAAACCTTGACAAGACGTCTCTTAGTTGATTTTCTTAAACCTTACCCCCATGACTTCGATGGAAGACTCCTCTTTCGTAATGCTACCACTACCTTCTTCTTTTAAAGTGCCATTAGTCCAGTCTTCCTCCATCTCACTTTGCGATGATTCTTCATGGAGCTCCCTTGATGTTGTTCCTTCATGTCAAAGACAACCTTGTTATGATTGTCGTTTCTACATATCAACATTCCACTTTCCCAATCCTGCAAAGCTTACATTTTCATTAGCCATGGTATTCCCATGATAAATGGATATCCACTTTCCTTGGTTGACATAACATAAAAATCCACCACCTTCTTAATGCCAAAGTCCTCCACAAAAATATTTTTACAAATTCCTATACACCTAGACTTGCTATTGTTTGCCATCTTGACTTTGATTTCAGGTGTCTCATGGATATGCATGCATAGTCTTTGCATGAGTCCCTCTGTCATGATGCAAATTTGTGCACCCCCATCCACTAGACCTTTCCTAACCAATTTTCCTTTGATGTAACAATCTAGCACATGTGTAATATCCTCAGTCATTTTAGTTTGTGTAATTTTTACAACAGGAACACTCTCTTTTTACCTTTCTACTAGTGCTAACTGCCTTTGTTAAATCCCTCCTAACTTGTGAACATAATGCAAGAAATTGAGGCCATGAGATATCGGGATACTTAACTCTCATGTCTTCTAGCAAAGCTGTATGGAGCCATACCATGTCCAAGGGGGAATTCTTGGAGGTTGATACAACATCAAGTCCACTTGGCTTCCTTAGTCTCCTTCGCCTTCTTTTATCGTCCATGGTCTCTTTGTGACGTCGTGAGCGGGACGAAAACACACCCAGCGCCTCTATAACGACCCGACACACAGTCTTGGGAAGATACACACACACACACTATGGGGCACCACTCGGCTTAGACAACACACCTGGCCGAGACAGGGAACACACCTCTGGAGTGAGAGGAGAGAGACTATCCACTTGCCCACTCCACATAGACACACACACACACACACAAAACTCAGCTCAAAAGAGGAGAATTTCTGATGTTTAGATACAATTGAGCTTGGGCCAACACCAATGGGGCAAATAGCTCACACAATATGGGTAAAATAAGCCAGATACAATCACAAACTAGAGCAGAAACTTCGCTCATAGGAGAAACTTACACAGAAAAAAATCAGGAAAAGAGTGAGGAATTTGGCAAAATGGACAGTGCCATCGCGTCCGGAACGGCCCAAAACCCCAGTCTACAATGTCAAAGTGCTCAAATCCGACCTCGGATGAGCAGTTTACGGCCAAAACAGGCTCCAAAATGAGCAAAAACACACCTGCGGCTGTTCCTCCTCTCTTCTCCATGTTTTTTCTGGTCTTATCTCTCTTTTTTCAGTTCCCACACTGAGCTTTATTAGTTGGGCACCCTTGGCCTTTTAGATGACCTCAAACGGACCCCGAACATGCCAAAAACCGACCTCGCAGTGCATAGTTGTCACCTTTTTGCATCATTCGCACACCTGGCACTCAGCTTTTTTCCAATAATGCATCTCGCCACCACGTGAAGTGGCCCCAAAAAATGGTCCTAATGATGAACTTTCTGCATAACTCTCACCAAAAAACACCCACGTTGTGTCCGTCCTCATCCGCGTGCAAATATTGACTTCGTTCGCCCTCCTGACGCCACTAGATGCCATCTGACGCACCTTTTGACCTCACGTCGTCGGCCCGCGGATAGCTTCCTCGAGAAGTTTTATGCGCTACCAACTCCTTCTTATTGTAGAAAAAACACACTAGTATTGATAATAGTGAAAATCGCTGCACTATGTATATGCTGTCCTACTTGTACACATGTGGGCCCCACGTAACCACCTGGCTCTGGAAAATGGGCAATTCCTTATTTGATGCACCATGCATGTGTATGTACATATGCGCAATTCCTTGCTCCAAAAAACTCCTGACATAATTTGCCCATCCCCTAGCCTACTAGATCATTCATGATCAGCAGCAGCAAAGAGAGATATGAGACTCGCCGCATCACAGGGCTCCTCATCCCTCACCAACACTGCTTGATCCACAGACAGCTCATCTTGCTCCACCATCATCAATCTAGCATGATACAATTTAAGACGCAACCCATTTACCCTTGACTTATGTAGAACACCATCCAGGTTAGCCAGCTGATATGTGCCATTTGGAAAACACTCCACTACCTTGAAAGGGCCTTCCCACTTAATTTGAAACTTCTTTTGGAAGGTGTTGTCCAGCTTACTATTGTAGCGCAAAACCAAGTCATGTTTCTTGATACCCTTACTTTTAACCTTTTCATTTATCTTTGCCAAAGCCTTATCCTGCATCTGCCCATAATGCTCCAATGAGCTCATCCTATCCAACTGGACCTCTTGTAACTGCAAGAGCATCTCTTTGAATGCATCACTAGGAGACCCAAGCAACTTCTCTAACATCTTGACCGCAGGCAACTCTACCTCCACAGGCAATAGTGCTTCCTTTCCATACACCAAATGAAATGGAATAAACCCTGTACTTGTCTTCACCGAAGTACGGTAAGCCCATAATGCACTAGGCAATTCCAAATCCCAATTCTTTCCTTGGTGCTCTGTCACTTTAGAAAGAATTTGTACCAACTCACCATTGAATCTTTCATTTAAGCCATTACACTGCGGGTAATAAGGAGTGGTATGCTGGTGCCTAATCTTCATCTTTGTGCATAAAAAGTCTAGCAGTTTAGCTCTAAATCCTGGCCCCTTATCTGAAAGTAGCTCTAATGGCACCCCAAACTTGCAACATATTTCATCATACACAAATTTTGCCACATCCTTTGTAGTGATCAGTTTTACTGCTATAGCCTCTGCCCATCTAGAAAGATAGTCCACTGCCGTCAAAATATAGCTTTTGCCCCTGCTTGTGATAGGTAACGGGCCTATTGCATCAATCCCCCACTTTTCAAACACATCAAACGCCATAATGGTTTTTCGTAGCTCTGGCTTCAACATTCTCTTCCCAAATGCTTGACACCTATTGCAAGACCTACACCAATGGTGAACATCCTTGTGCAAACTAGGCCATACATACCCCTCTTGCAAAATCTTATGCAAGGTGATCTTTAGAGCAAAATGGCCACCACATGCACCTTCATGATTCTCTTCCAACACTCTGTAAAGCTCCTCCCTCCAAAGTACACGTCTCAACACGAGATCAGCCCCTTACATGTATAAGACATCGCCAATCAATTTGTACCTGTATGCTCTACGCACAAAGCCATACTTCTTAGACTTCTGAATCTCCTTTGGAATGATTCCTGTTAGCAAAAACTCCTCTTTTTGAGCCAAACTTTCCCGGCCATGATAAAGAGGTAAATTGGTCCTCAACACGAATAGCTCTCCAATCATGCCTTGAGCTGCTTCATGTGCCTTTCCATTTAAAGCACGTTCAATGTGTTTGATGCTCCATGCTTCAAACTTTTTTAACAGGCCTTTAATTCTAAAGCACATTTCCTTCAATGAGGTGTTTTTGCTCTTCCACACACCCAACACTTGCTTCACCACTAACAAGGCATCACCTTTTATGCTCAACCTTCGAACCCCATGCTTCAAACAAATGTGTAATCCGGCTTCCAATGTAGCATATTCAGCCTCGTTGTTACTATGCGCATCCAATTTGAACCCTCTCTTGCATACTAGCTTCCCCTCTGGATCATAAAGTGCTATACCCCCTGAAGCTGCATCGTGGCTCTTTCTGTATGAACCATCAAAGAACAACACATGTGCATGGCTGATCTGTGGAACTTCTTCAACTACCTTTCTCACCACCTCTTCCTTAACAATAAGGGGATTCTCCTTGTAGGTCAACAAATCAGCTAGGGTAGCCCTTGTACTATCTTCCACTAGAAAAGAGAACTCAAACTCTTGCAGCTCAATTACCCATTTCTTCACCACATTTGACATGTTAGTACCATTAATTAACTGTGGCAAAAAGGCATAACTCGTCAAGAAAACAAAAGGCCGTGGTAGCAAGTAATGACAAAATCGTCGACAAGCAAATATTACACTGGCCATCACTAGCTCTACTTCCGATAACTTTCTCTCCGCTACCAACTTCACTCGGCTTGCACAATACACTGGCCTCATATAATGGCTGCCCTTCCACTTTTGCAATAGCATAGCTCCAATGGCATCATCCCCTACTGATGGATTTACATAAAAAACTTTCTCCCAATCAGGAACCTACATGGCTGACAACCCCCCTAACACCTCTTTCACCTCTTGAAACACTTCTTCACACTTGTCATCCCATTGCAATGGATCATGCTTTGCCACTTGCTGTAATGGATAAAGAAGCTGCGAAGACAATGGAATAAACCGTGCCATGTACTTCACTTTGTGTATAAAGGTTGCCAATTGCTTCGTACTCATAGGTGATGGAAGAAGAATAATAGACTTCACCTTATCTGGATCAGCCTCAATGCCATTTTCTGACACCATATGGCCCAATAACTTCACCCTTGGCTGTGCTAGATGACATTTCTTTGGATTTAGTTGTCCTCCACATTCATCATATCGAGCCAATACCATTTGCAGCTTCTCATGGTGATCATCCCTACTGCTATAGACACAGAAGTCATCCATAAAATCTTTAACACAACTACCAATGAATGGTTCCAACACCCAATTTGCTCTCTCTTGATAGAAGGAAGGTCCATTTGACAACCCAAATGGAAATACTATGTAGCAATAGCAGCCCATGGCGTAATAAAAGTTGTCTTTGTGCGGTCTTTAAGAGCAATCTTCAATTGAAAATAGCCTGAAAAACCATCACACACACTGTACCTCTCATAACTTGCCACTGAATCTAAGATCTGATCGATGAATGGAAGAGGATATGGGTTCTTCTTAGTGGCTGCGTTTAAGGGTTTAAAATCCACACAAATTCTCCACTTCCCATCCTTCTTCGGACTGACTACAACTGGACTCACCGATTCTGTGGTCTCCACTGGAACTATGAACCCTGCCTTCAATAACTTGTCCACCTCTACCCGCAAGGCTTCCATTTGCTCTTGACCCATCCTTCTTAGCCTTTGCCGCACTGGCTTAGCACCTTCTTTCAGCTCTATATGCATCTCTTCATCCTTGAACCCTCTGATCTCTTCATATGAAGTAATGAAAAAATCAGGAAAACTAGCCAGCATATGCAAATATATATCCTTCTCCATAGCTGAGAGGTCTCCACTAATCATTTGCGTCATTAATTCCTGCTTCTTTGACAACTCAACCTTGGTTTGCATCAACACTTCAATCACTTCATAAGGCCCTTCACTTTCATCTTCAACTTCATTCGCAAATGCGAGTAAACCACACTCCTGGATTTCTTTATCCATCAAAAGAAATGCAACATCAGCATCCTCATCACTGCTGGTAGTGCTATCACTATCCTCATCTGTCACCGTGGAAGAGTCTTCATCACTAGACTCATCCTCATCTTCATAAATCTCCTCTAATTGTTTCCTTGTGTCCATATTATAAAGCTTCTTGGTACCTGTCTTTCCATAGAGGCTAATTGTACCATGTCGCCAATCTTGAACAGCTCCCACTGCACGTAACCATGGTCTGCCCAGTATAATAGGATATGCTCCCAACCCTGCTGGCATCACATGAAAATCAACCACTGCCTTTGCATCATATGCCTCCACTTCTAAGCTCTTTACAACACCCAAGCATTTTACTTTTTGATGGTTTGCCAATCTGATCCGAAAACCTGACACCCCAGCCACTGTGAGACCCATCTTCTCAACGCATGAGTGTGTTATGACGCATATTTGGGCTCCGCCATCCACATAACCTTGTCCCAAATTTTTCCTTTTATGCCACACATCTACTATTGGACAAATGTCTGGTAGCTCGTCCATTGCCAACACCTTCACTGGACCTCTCTCTGGCTCTTTCTCCATTGGGTTAACCATCCTCTTCCACTGTCACTTTAGCTTAGGCACCATCTCTATAAGCCGCCCAAAAGTAACATTTGCCTTCCTGCTCGTCAGATCCTCCTTCAAGTCATAGATTAATTGCCCATCCCCTAGTGGAAAATCTGAAACATGAAACTTTCTACGAGCTCTCCTTTTCCTCTTGGCCTTGACATCCTCGCCTTCATGGCTCTTTCCTTTCTTCTTAGTAGGACCTGGGGCACTTCTTCCTTCCTTTTCCTCTATGGTCCTCTTCCCAATAGGCATCACCAACGTATCCTCTAGCTTTGATGCCTTCTCCAAGGTGACTACACTTAGCACTTTTGTCTTTCCCTTTTCCTCCTGGGTTAGTCCACTGGTTCCTTCGTCTCCCTTAATTTCGATGCCATAATCATTTGACCTAGTTAGCAACTGTCTTGGCAATGGATACATGTCTCCCCCCATCCTTGGTGGCTTATCACATTGCAGGCTGATGTGACCCAACTCTCCACAATTATAACATGTGGGCATCTGCCTCCAAAACCTACCATTGCTTTGTCCAACACCATTCCTAGGCCTTTCTTCACCTCCTTGCTGATTTGCAAACCTCCCTTGACCTCGATTATTTCCCACTTGACCTAGCATGTTTAGGCTGAGATTCTTCATCAAATCTAACATTTGCCGCATGTCTTGCCTTAGCCCATCATCTTGCACTGCTGTAGTGACCACTGCTCGCATAACCTGAGTAGTAACAGGAACTACTGGTTCATGATGAACCCCTGACATGCGCCCTTGTAAAGACTCTATAGGCTGAAATTCAGACCTCATTGGCAAAGACTCCACCCCTAGCTGGCTCATTTTCCTCAGCTTCCACTCTTTGTTCCTTGCTACCTCTAGTGCATCCTCATATGTCCTAGGCTTCTTTAGCTCCACTCTCCAACGTATATTCTCCCAAAGACCAGCCTGTTAAGTATGGAGCCTGATTTACCCTTGTAATCTTCTGTGGTAAAAGCGCACATTTGTAAGGCCCCCATTAAGAGGAGAAGCCATCGTGCGTGAAGGAAAATCACTCATCGGAAACCAAAATTTTCACGGACAAGAATCAGGGGCAACTTTAAAGGCCTCGGGGGTGGAGGCCCCCGAGACTTTTTTTCACCGGAATATTCCTTTTCGTCGGAATATTATGGCCGGACGGCGGCCGGAAAGTGGTCGGAAAACAACCGGTTGGTTGGCCGGTAGCCGGTAGTCAATGGCCGATGGCCGGTGGTCGGAAGTCAATGGCCGGTGGCCGGTGGTCGAAAGTCAATGGCTGGTGGCCGGTGGCCGAATTCAAAAGCGGACTTGTCTTCTCAAGGGCGGCCACACATGGGCGGATTGGAGGGTCCGATTTGGACTTATTCGCACAAGGGCGGCTACACATGGCTGTCTCTCATAAGAGAGGGCAGCCCTTTTGGCCTATAAAAGGAGGCCATTTCTACACACATTTCATAGTGTGAAGTTGATGCAACAAGGTGAGTGTGAGGTGGTGAGAGTGAAGCAAGGCGGGAGCTCCATTAAGGGTATAATCCCTTTGTAAACTACTTCTTGTTTTGAAGTACTAAAGCCATTGAGTGGCTGCTTTCCCGTGGACGTAGCCCACATTGGGTGAACCACGTATATCGTGTGTACTCTCTCTCTCTCTCTACTCTATAATCTCGTGTATATAAATTTGTCTCTCTCCATTAAGTAATCTACTCAATTATCTATTTAGCTACGTCTTATTTCCTAACAACTGGTATCAGAGCAAGGTTTGCTCGTAGCTAAATTATCTCAAGGAAAGGATTCCTTGAATTGAGTGGGAGTTATGGCGGAGGAAGGGAAGCTCAAGATTGAGAAGTTCAACGGCAAAAACTACCAACATTGGAAGATGCAGATTGAAGACTATCTCTACCAGAAGGACCTCTATTTGCCACTAGGCGGTCTTGCGAAGAAGCCTGCAACAATGGCAGATGAAGCATGGATTGTCCTTGATCGAAAGGTACTGGGAACAATCCGGTTAAGCTTGGCGTCAACGGTGGCCTTCAATGTTTCAGAGATGAAGACCACGGAGGACTTGATGAAGTCACTTGACGACTTCTACGAGAAACCATCGGCATCCAATAAGGTATTTCTTATGAAGCGCTTGTTCAATCTAAAGATGGCAGAGAATGGTTCAGTTGCAGAACACCTAAATGACTTTAACACAAACATAAGTCAACTTCGATCAGTGAAAATCAATTTCGATGACGAAGTGCGAGCTCTCCTTATACTATCATCTCTAGCGGATAGTTGGGACAACCTTGTGATGGTTGTAAGTAATTCTATCTCTGGCACAAATACTCTTAAGTTTGATGATGTTGTGGGTGTTCTCCTAAGCGAGGAAATGCGAAGGAGAAGCACAGGAGAATCATCAAGTGCTGCACTATCAGTGGAAAAAAGAGGACGGCTTAAGGAGAGGTTCAAAAACCAAAAGGGTCGTGATCGCTCAAGGCGGAGCAAGTCACGCACAAAGTCAGTTCTTGAATGTTGGAACTGCGGCAAGAAGGGCCACGTCAAGAAGGATTGCTGGTCCAAGAAGAAGAAGGAGAAAGATTCTCAAGACAACAAGCCAACATCGGAGGCCAATGTGGCAGGTAAAGTAGAGCAAGATGCTCTAATTCTCTCATTAGACAATGTGTCTAATTCCTGGATAGTAGATTCCGGGGCTTCATTCCATGCGACACCACACAAGCAACATTTCCAAGACTACACCAAAGGTAATTTTGGGTATGTATACTTGGGAGATGATGAAGCTTGTGAGATTGTCGGCAAAGGTACAGTTTCTGTCTAAACTGCTAACGGAAATGAATGGAAGCTTAAAGATGTTAGGCATGTTCCTTCTCTTCGCAAAAAATTGATCTCTACAGGACAATTGGACGATGAAGGTCACAACATTGCATTCGGTTGCCAAGGGTGAAAAAGTCGGTACACTTTACTTGTGTACTGTTAGCACGCAACCTTCAGCTTGTGCATCAACTACAGAAGTTGACAGTGCGGTGTGGCACTACCGACTTGGGCATATGAGTGCCAAAGGAATGCAAATCCTTCAAACAAAGAAGCTTCTACCAGGTTTGAAAGAAGTCGACTTAGAGTTTTGTGAAGATTGTGTTTATGGTAAACAAAAGAGGGTAAAATTTCAAAAATCAGGAAATGAAAGAAAAATTAAAAAACTTGAGTTGGTTCATTCTGATGTTTGGGGTCGTGCAAGTACACCATCACTTGGTGGCTCATTGTACTATGTAACATTCATAGACGATGCGATTAGAAAAACATGGGTTTATGTCATGAAGAATAAATCCGATGTATTTTCCATATTTCAAAGGTGGAAAGCCTTTGTGGAGAATGAAACAGGTACCAAGGTTAAATGCCTCAGATCTGACAATGGAGGCGAATATTGCAGCCAAGCTTTTGAAAGCTTTTGTGATAGCAATGGCATTCGGAGGCAAAGGACAACCCCAAGGACACCTCAACAAAATGGGATTTCGGAAAGGATGAACAGGACAATCATGGAACGAGCACGAAGCATGCGGCTACATGCAGGCCTACCGCTTGAGCTTTGGACAGAAGCTGTAAGTACGTCGGTGTACTTAATCAATCGGTCACCCTCAACGGCATTGGATGGGGGAGTTCCAGAAGAGGCATAGACAGGTAAACCGGTGAATTATGCATTTCTCAAAGTGTTTGGGTGTGAGGCTTTCATGCACATAGATAGAAGCCTAAGATCAAAGCTAGGTGCAAAGTCCAAAAAGTGTTTCTTCATTGGCTATGGAGAAGGAGACTTTGGGTATCGCCTATGGAATCCTGAAGATGGTAAAATCTTAAGGAGTAGGGATGTAATTTTTAACGAACAAAATATGTACAAAGATTACTTGGAAAGAAAACAAACAAAAGAAACAGGTGATGAGTACATGGAGCTTGAGGACGGTGAAGACTCAAGGACTGCAAACGGTGACAATGTGCAACAACGTCAACCAAATGAGGAGCCTCAAACTATTCCCAGAAGATCTACAAGAGCAAGTAGACCTCCAGAAAGGTTTGTTCCTTCCTTCAACCATCTCTTGATCTCAGATTCTGGAGAGCCGGAATCATATGAAGAAGCTATGCAACATGAATCCAAAGAAGAATGGACGAAGAGCATGCAAGTGGAAATGGACTCACTACATCACAACCAAACATGGGAGTTGGTTGAGTTGCCTAAAGGTAAGCGGGCACTTCAAAACAAATGGGTGTACAAGATAAAGGAAGAAGAAGGTGGGAAGAAAAGGTACAAGTCTAGGCTTGTGGTAAAAGGTTTTTCTCAAAAGAAAGGTATTGACTTCAATGAAATATTTTCTCCTATTGTAAAAATGAACTCAATTAGGCTTGTCTTAAGCCTTGTGGCTGCTCATGATCTAAATCTCGAGCAAATGGATGTAAATACGGCATTCCCTCACGGTGACTTAGAGGAGGAAATCTACATGCTTCAACCAAAGGGGTATGAAGTAAAAGGTAAGGAGAAAATGGTTTGCAGATTAAAGAAGAGCTTGTATGGTTTAAAGCAAGCATCAAGACAATGGTACTTGAATTTTGATCGATGGATGTTGGATCATGGATTCAAAAGATGCAACTCGGATCACTGCGTCTACATGAAGAATTTGGGAGATGGGAAATTCATCATCCTAATGTTGTATGTTGATGACATGTTGATTGCAAGTGCTAGCATGCAGGACATCAAAGACCTAAAAGAGGAGCTGTCCAAATCTTTTTCAATGAAAGATTTAGGTGCTGCAAAGAGGATACTTGGTATGAAAATATCAAGGGACAGGACGAAGAAAACAATAAAGCTATCTCAAGAAGATTACATCAAAAAGGTACTAGAAAGGTTTGCAATGCAAAATGCAAAACCAGTTTCTACACCTTTGGCTGGTCATTTTAAACTAACGAAGGATATGTGTCCAAAGACACAAGAGGAGATAGCCTATATGTCTAAAGTTCCATATGCTGCAGCGATAGGTTCTCTAATGTATGCTATGGTCTGGACAAGGCCAGACATTGCACATGCAGTGGGAGTTGTGAGTAGGTTCATGGACAACCCAGGTAAAGAGAATTGGCAAGCTGTGAAGTGGATACTTAGGTATCTAAAAGGGACAACAACAAATGCTTTGTATTTTGGAGGAACTGATATTTTTCTAGAAGGGTATGCTGATGCAGATATGGCAGGTGACAAAGATACTCGAAGGAGCACTACTGGCTATGTGTTCACGGTTGGAGGCACAGCAGTAAGCTGGGCTTCAAAGCTGCAAAAAGTGGTTTCACTTTCTACCACGGAAGCAGAGTATGTAGCAATGACGGAGGCAAGCAAAGAAATTCTGTGGCTTCACAGATTCTTAGAAGAGCTTGGATTCAAACAAGACAATTGTGTCTTGTACAGTGATAGCCAAAGCGCTATCCATCTTGCGAAGAACTCAGCCTTTCATTCAAGGACAAAGCACATTGAGGTGAGATATCACTTCATACGCACTCTTTTGGAAGAGGGACAACTAAAGCTAGGAAAGGTGCATACAAGTGAAAATCCTGCAGACATGTTTACAAAGGTGGTCAACAAGGAGAAGTTGAGTTTTTGCTCATCTTCAATCGGCATTCAAGGATAAGAAGCCAGAATGGAAAGCAGCCACAGGTTTGGTTTGGAGATCAGTCTCCAAGTGGGAGATTGTTAAGTATGGAGCCTGATTTACCCTTGTAATCTTCTGTGGTAAAAGCGCACATTTGTAAGGCCCCCATTAAGAGGAGAAGCCATCGTGCGTGAAGGAAAATCACTCATCGGAAACCAAAATTTTCACGGACAAGAATCAGGGGCAACTTTAAAGGCCTCGGGGGTGGAGGCCCCCGAGACTTTTTTTCGCCGGAATATTCCTTTTCGCCAAAATATTATGGCCGGACGGCGGCCGGAAAGTGGTCGGAAAACAACCGGTTGGTTGGCCGGTGGTCGGAAGTCAATGGCCGGTGGCCGGTGGCCGAATTCAAAAGCGGACTTGTCTTCTCAAGGGCGGCCACACATGGGCGGATTGGAGGGTACGATTTGAACTTATTCGCACAAGGGCGGCTACACATGGCTGTCTCTCATAAGAGAGGGCAGCCCTTTTGGCCTATAAAAGGAGGCCATTTCTACACACATTTCATAGTGTGAAGTTGATACAACAAGGTGAGTGTGAGGTGGTGAGAGTGAAGCAAGGCGGGAGCTCCATTAAGGGTATAATCCCTTTGTAAACTACTTCTTGTTTTGAAGTACTAAAGCCATTGAGTGGCTGCTTTCCCGTGGACGTAGCCCACATTGGGTGAACCACGTATATCGTGTGTACTCTCTCTCTCTCTCTCTACTCTATAATCTCGTGTATATAAATCTGTCTCTCTCCATTAAGTAATCTACTCAATTATCTATTTAGCTACGTCTTATTTCCTAACACAGCCAAGAACGTGTCCTTCTTCATCATGTCAGGCGGGGGTACCTGTGGTGCTAAAGCCTTGCACATTCGCTCCCATGCCAATGAAAACTTATGTATGTATGCATCTACTGGCTCACCTTCCTTTTGCACCAAAGCCTGTACTTCTTGCCACACTTTGTCAGGATCTTCTATCTTCACAAACTCCACTTCCAACCCATGTCGTAGATTGTCCCAACTCAACCTTACAGGTGGATCATCCACACGTAACTCCTCTTCAAATGCTTTAGACCAAACTCGTGCATCACTCTTCAAACAAATTTGGAGAAGGCGTAACATCTGCGCAAGGTCATGAATCTGGTTGCTAATGCAGGCAACCGCCATCTTTTCCAGAAAGTCCTCCACATCTTTATCACTTCTTCCATGAAACTCCGGGTAAGAGAAAGCCATGGCTACCCAAATTATGATGCTTTGAGAACCCCTTCGAACACACGTGCAAGAACCCAAAACTTTTCACTACCCAATCCCCAGAAACTTCAATGGAGCTCAACTTTAGATAAGGACAAACACATGCACATCAAATGAGTTTTCATAGTTAATCATCGGAATGACAACAGGCAAAGGACATTCCAGGATCTCTCTCAATCTTCTTGGCCCAAACATAAAGACTATGCGCTGCTGGAAAAAGATCTTCCTGGACACATGAACATTAATCTGAATTCTTTGAGTTAAATGAAAAGGAGTGAACTGAGGGCCATTTTGATCATCCATTAAAGCCAACCATGAAGCTCCCAAGAAGGCACAACTGACTCAACCTCTGATTTTGCCAAAATTTCAGCAGCATAACAGCATAAAATGGCTCAAAAGACCAAAAGACCAGCCATCATAACTTGGAAAAATTTTGACAGAGTTTCCCCAGAAGTAGAGCAATGAGAACCCAAAATATAGACTGTATCTGTATGCATAAACAATCAACAATAGAACCCGAGCATCAAGTAGGACTCACTAGTACATAGCCTATGGTGAGGTCACAAAAAGGGTGCTCCAGCTACCTATATCACCGAAAAGATCTCTACATTTGAGAATCCCCCAGCTCAATAAAACCCTCACGCTATCGACCCTCACACGAAGGCTAATGCAAATCGCATATAGTCAAGTCTCAGAAATGACTATCTTCCAGACCAAGTCTCATAAATGGCTGGGACTGCCAAATACAACCAAGTATGGCTCCACAAATGCGTACAATGGCAGTTTCCACAAGTAACGTACAATCCAGCAGACAATGCGCTCAAATAGGCGCCAAGTGATGCATTCCCACAACAACTGCAAGTGACATCACTGTACTCCAGCTACCTGTACCTGTGTGAATCACCTGTATCTATACCTGTCCCTGTAACCTATAACCTGTAATCTGCAACCTGTAATCCCGAAGCTCGAAGCAGAAGGTACTCGAAGAAGATCCTCCGTGGGGGCGCCAAAAGAATGTGAGCGGGATGAAAACACACCCAGCGCCTCTATAACGACCCGACACACACTCTTGGGAAGATACACACACACACACACTATGGGGCACCACTCGGCTTAGACAACACACCTGGCCGAGACAGGGAACACACCTCTGGAGTGAGAGGAGAGAGACTATCCACTTGCCCACTCCACATAGACACACACACACACACACACAAAACTCAGCTCAAAAGAGGAGAATTTCTGATGTTTAGATACAATTGAGCTTGGGCCAACACCAATGGGGCAAATAGCTCACACAATATGGGTAAAATAAGCCAGATACAATCACAAACTAGAGCAGAAACTTCGCTCATAGGAGAAACCTACACAAAAAAACAGCAGGAAAAGAGTGAGGAATTTGGCAAAATGGACAGCGCCATCGCGTCCGTAACGGCCCAAAATCCCAGTCTACAATGTCAAAGTGCTCAAATCCGACCTCGGATGAGCAGTTTACGGCCAAAACAAGCTCCAAAATGAGCAAAAACACACCTGCGGCTGTTCCTCCTCTCTTCTCCACGTTTTTTCTGGTTTTATCTCTCTTTTTTCAGTTCCCACACTTAGCTTTATTAGTTGGGCACCCTTGGCCTTTTAGATGACCTCAAACGGACCCCGAACAGGCCAAAAACCGACCTCGCAGTGCATAGTTGTCACCTTTTTGCATCATTCGCACACCTAGCACTCAGCTTTTTTCCAATAATGCATCTTGCCACCACATGAAGTGGCCCCAAAAAGTGGTCGTGATGATGACCTTTCTGCATAACTCTCACTAGAAAACACCCACGTTGTGTCCGTCCTCATCTGCGTGCAAATATTGACTTCGTTCGCCCTCCTGACGCCACTAGATGCCATCTGACGCACCTTCTGACCTCACGTTGTCGGCCCGCGGATAGCTTCCTCGAGAAGTTTTACGCGCTACCAACTCCTCCTTATTGTAGAAAAAACACACTAGTATTGATAATAGTGAAAATCGCTGCACTATGTACATGCTGTCCTACTTGTACACATGTGGGCCCCACATAACCACCTGGCTCTGGAAAATGGGCAATTCCTTATTTGATGCACCATGCATGTGTATGTACATATGCGCAATTCCTTGCTCCAAAAAACTCCTAACAACGTGACTCCTTCTTTTTCCTTACCTTGTCCCTGGCCATGCTTAATGCCATTTGCTTCCATGTCAGCCTTACTTGAATTTGTTACCTCTACCACATGCACATTTGGATGTGGCAAAGGTGGAACTCCTTCTACCTCTCATGAAGGTGCTCTTGCTCCATTTGGCCTTTGTAGAAGCATTGGTTTTTGACTGTTTCCTTCACTTGCATTCATCACTAGATAATTCAAGTTAGGTCTCTGTGGCTCCTCACGGGGCCAAGGACAATTATACATCCCATAGTTATTCCACATAGAAGAAAGCAAAAAGTCAAGCATTGACCGTAGGAATAATGACGATCAAAGGATGCAACAAGAACCCAGCTTCAACATTGGGAGTAGTCAACTTGAACGTGGTAGTACATGGATGCTCATGTCCGCATTACTTTGTATGCTTTCCAGATGAACACATGAATGAGATGATGATTCTTGGCATTCCCTGGATGTGTACATACAAAGCAGTACCAGATTGGGATACAAATCAGCTCAAGCTATCACTTAAGGGAGGGAAACTCATTGTTCCTATTGCACCAAGCAAAGAGGAATGGAAAAGATACAATCAGAGTCCCAATCCACGAAGTAAGTCTTCTCTATCCCCTCAACAAACAAATGCTACAAGTAGCATGCAAGGAGTTAGGAAAATTTGGGTACCAAAAGCACAACTTGTGGATAAACCAAATAAAATCCGGGTGCCTAAAATTTCACCAGAGAAACAGAAGACGATTCCAAGGATTCAAGCACAAAATCGACCATCTATGAGCAGGGAACCTAACATGAAAAAGGTTTGGAAGAAAAAAGAGCACTTATCTTCTCCACACAACGTGAAACCAATCAAATAGAGTCGAGTTACGTCTCAACAGACTCTCAAGAACCATGCACCAAGCAGACTGAGCTACAAGTGGGCGAGAAAAAGCTCGACAACCGTCCAAAATGCTCCCCACAGCTCAAGAAATCAGCGTGCTTAAACACCCTGATGGTAATATCAAACAGAGAGCACAAAGGCTACAAGATTTTCTCTTTGGAAGACATCAACAGCAAACCTCAACATCGGAAACCCTTGAGTTACTTACTCAAGACCCAACTCTTGCACAACATGTTGAGTTGAATTGCATTGATCTTCATATCATGGTAGAGCCAATCACGGCTATGAATAGACACAATTGTTCAAACCATGCACACAAGCTGTCCCGAAGAACGCCATCTAGGAGGGGTGGAAGGATACTACTAGATACTAAGTAATTAAGGGAAATGTTTGAAGATGGAGGAAAACAGTTCCATGTTAACGTGTGATTGTTTGCAAAACTACCTAATAATGCCCTTATAATTCATCAACAAGGGAAAATTCACTGATAATATCTTTCCGATGAGTGTAAATAGTGTATATACTATCAGAAAATCATAAAAAATAGTCCTTTTTGGTGTATTTTCATCATTTTTGTTGAAAAGGAGGCTTTAAAAATGGAGAAATCCAACAAAAAACAATAAATTTGTGTTTTTCAAGGAATTTTCTTAATTACTCGATTTTCACCTTGCTTTTTTAGAGCATTTCTCTATTTTCTTTGATTTTTCAAATAAAAAGGTCAAAAATTAATAATAAATAGTAGGAAAGCTTAGATGGAAAAATGAAAAACACGATGGTGATCAAGAAGACAAGGCGGACAAGCACAAAAATTTTCAACGAAATCAAGAGATGGACGCAGGAAGCCTAAATTAGGCGGCCAGACCTACTTCTGCAATTTTTTTGCAGAATGAGCTATAGGAATCCGATTTGGAAAATTTTTGAGCCTAACATAGATTTCACGGTCTAATAAGACTAACGGGGGAATCTGGGGAAATTTGGTTCGGGAAGTCCAGGTATAGATATCCAGCTTAGGCTAAAACCACCTCATTTCCACTTGGAGCTTTGTAGAGAGAGCATTTTGGCTTCTTTCGCGCATCATTTCCGGAGCCCACAATTGACCTTTTGCAGCGCCATCTCACACGAGACATGGGGGGTAAGTTCCTTACTAATCAATGCTGCATTTTGTACGGCCGGTAGCTAGTCTAAATCACTAGGAAAAACCCTAGAAGCTGAGCAGTGTACGAAGACCTACGACTTAAAAGTGACCATAGTGGCTTGCCAGCTTGACCAAATCGGATGGAATTTAAACCATAGCATCCCCTAACATAATAGAACTATTACATACCATCAGATGATCATTCGGCTGGGGTCAAGGGGGTCCTCAATAGAGAATTAGGGTTTTTTGAGAAATGCCAGAATTCCGACCTGACCCCACAGATGGCTTGCTAATGAGGCTCATATACAATGTATATGATTGGTTTAGAGAAATCCATCTAGTAAAGCCCTCGAAAAGCGAAAAACGGCTCGAAGGATACAAAGCATCAAATTTGACATATGAGACCAAACTGATTCCAAATGAGCCAGAATTGGACAAGTAGCTTCACAATGATGTTACGAACAAGTCCAAAGCCTCAAGTTGACAGACCAACCCAACAGACAAAGTAGTCACAAAAGATGGTGATTTCAGAGTCAACAGAGCATAAAGTGATGCCGGCATGATCAAACTTGACTAAATTCAATTTTTGACTTGTATTAGGTGTATGAAACATGTTTAGGTCAAAATTTATGTGAATTGCAAAGTTTTTGTCACTATAGTAAATAATCACGATTATTTACTTTTGTAACATTTTTGCATGGAAATCATCAATTCAAATTATTATCTACTTTGGTTACAAATTTATTTCTAACCATACAGTTTTGTTCCTTGCATGATTTTATGCATCTTTGCTTGTTCAAAAATTGATTTGAAGCAATTTGGACCAGATTATCAGCATTTCAGTCTAAAAGGACGTTCTGGAGAAAAATCTGACAACTTTGCTAACTTTGCACTCTATTCCCTGAACAGGAGCAATGCAAGCCGCAGAGAAGGCCAAGAAGAAGTTAAATCAAAAGTAAAAACTGCAAGAACTGCCACCGTATCAATTGGACCCCGCGTTAGTAAAGGCAGCAAAGGAATCTTATCTTACTAAGGAGAAATTAGAAGAACACCATACCACGGTCTTCACGGGTAGATTTAAGAGTGAATAAGGGCATCCAATGGAGTTGCAGCTCTTGCCCAAAGAGGTTTATGATGTCGCAGCAAAGCCAGAAACCAAAGAGGCTAACCGCAGGTTGGGTCTTTGACACTTCTTTGAACAAGAGCCCTCGGAGTAGACTTTCAGAAGGCTTACGAGCTTCTGTCCACCATCAAGGAAGACGAAACTGCTCAAATCTCAGACAACCAAGGAAATAAGGTAGAGGTTTTGATTACAAAGGAAATAGTGACAGAGACACTCAGATTGCCCACTGAACGGATGACCATGTGAAGAAGAGATAGGAAAACAGCGGGCACGTTTACAAAGAAAACAACTGCGGCTACATTTGCCAATCTCATCCACAAGCCGGTGGAAGAGCCAGCCTGTCTGTACCATCAACATTTCCATTTCTTGGGAAAAAGGCCACCAAGGTACACTACACCAAATCACGCCGTGGCCACCACTTTTACACAAGTTCTAAAGTCAACCACCAGACAACCTGTGGACCACGCGCAATATGTGTTAACAACATTGAAGGCCACCAAGAAGGAGGAAAAGATAACCTACTTGGGTGCACCTGAAGTCTTGACCAAAATAGCCTATCATGCCATCGGCATGACCGACAATCTTCCGCCTGCCCCGGCTCAGAACACATGGATCTTGGCAGCTCCACCTTCTCCAAGATCTACAAGATCTTGTAAGCGATCATTTAAATCAAGTGATGAATCCGATGACAGTTCATCTGAGCAGCATAGCAGTGAAAGCTCTGACAATGAAGAAAAAAGATCTAGGAGGGAAGAAATGAAGAGAAAAGTTGTGGTTTCTTACCAAGAGGAGCTAGCTCAAAAAAGCAAGCAAGATTTGAAAGAGAAAAACAGGAATATAAACGCACTAAGCAAGCGCAAGGAAAAGACCCATAAAAGTGGGTACCTACCGGCTTAAAGGGACTTCGAACGAAACATCATTCAAGGAAAGAGGTCAAGGATCCCAAGGATCATTTAGAAAGAATCTATGAAGAGGCAGAGGCCTTGAAGCTGAAAGAGATGGAAGAAGCCGCTAAGAAAGCTGAAGACGCGGCAACTCAAGAGCAAAGCCAAGCATCTCCCCGACCCACCTCACCGCCGCCGGAACAACAGGATCAGCCCATGCCCACTCCACCATCATAAGTGCCAGGCCAAGAGACCACTGAAGAGGCCGAGACTGATAAGGCAACAGAGTTTGAGTTCACCCACCAAACGAAAGCTAAACAGCAAACTGACCAAGCCGAACAACATAAAGAAAAGGAAGCTAAACCAGAACCAAAACAGACAGCCGAGGAAACTCACAACCTGTCAAATGAAACTGATAAAGAAGAAAATAAAGAAAAGGAGCAAACCATTATACATGAGGAACAAATCGACATTGAGAAGGCAGGAAGGCCTACAACTGAAAAAATTGTAAGGGTTGAGACCACACAGCTTGTCTACACTCAGCTAGAAACTGTTGAGGTTTCAAAACCTTGGGATGGCAAAGGAGAAGCAACCACCTTTATAGAAACACCAGCAATAACAACACAGCAAGAAGCAAACAAGAGGCTACTGGCACATCCGAACTAGCAAGACAAGAGGAGTGGCAGTCCAATGATGAAGTCATTGTACAAGTAAATGAGTATGCAAGGCAGATGCAAATCATGACAGAGAAACTCCGCTAAGCAGCCTTTAACCGCAATAATAAAGCCAAAGAATTAGAAATGGTCATTGATGCTCCTCAAGGCGAGCTCGACGACAGAATGGCTACAATTACAGATCTCCAAAGGCAAGTACATGAGCTCAAGACTGAAGCAGAACAGCATCAAATAGCACGAGACAGCCAACAAAAGGAAATGAAGGAGTTGGGTGACCTCCTGACTAAGCTATCTATGCCTCAAAATTAAAAGATGAGCAGTTGACAGAAGTGACAAATGAACTCCTCACCACTTCTCTGTCCGCTCAAAAGATTCAAGTACAATTAGATGTAGCCAACGCATCATTGCAGTATTCGAAACAATAATCAGGCCACTTTCTTGTGGCAATTAAGAGAAAATCCAACAGTGGCCTCGATCAAGGGAACAGATGAGGTGTATAAAGCACTTGAAAAGAAAAACAGAGATTTAGAGCTGGAGTTGAATCTAGAGCAATCACAACATAGAGACCTGGCGCTCATGCAGGTCCGAAGAGAGAAGGAGATACTTAAAGAGTTTGCAGAATTGAAACGAATAAACCAACTCCTCACAGATGGAAAGCCAAATATACAGTAGGAGGCAAGCACTTCAGAGCCACCCCAAGTGGAAATTCCCTCGGTCTCATTTGCTGACTTTGAGACGTAGTCTACAGTAGAGCCGTGTGGGGGAGAAGATTTTCAAATCCAAGTCACAGAGGAAGACAAAATGCCGATGGTCCAGCTATCAAAGGCTGAAGAAGATGCACTAAAGGAGAAGATTGCCTTGGAGGTAGATAAGCAGTGGAAGGCAACTATGGATTGGGAGTTGAGAGTTTTACACTCTGTCAACGTCACACAGCTCACTCCCAATCAAATCAATGCCCAATGGCACCAACAATCCGTGCCATACCCTCTCATCAAGGTTGAACTCTTGCAGGTAAAGGAAAGATTATACCAAGATATGCAAGAAGATGGTGCAGATCAAGACTACCCGAAGTGGCGGCTAAGTTGGTTGAACAAGAATCCAAGATACTTGATTCAGTTCACGAGAGCACCTGCGGCCATACAGAAAGATCCAACATTTTGTCATGTACCTTGAGTAAGGACATGGCAAGCACACCAAGCACTGCAGAAGAAGAGGCCAACATGGCTAAACTTTCCTAGGCTTCCAAGAGAGGTCAAGCAACAGAAGAATACATGGTGAAAACCCTAACGGGCGCCATGACATTCTTCGAAGGTTTACTAGATCTCTCCTGCACAATGCTTTACAAAATTTGCAGGATGCTACTTACTTGCATACAAGTCTTCAATGATTTTGAGTAGACAGGAGCCCTATGGATCTCGTTTTTGGAAGGAAACAAAGGCCTCTGCTATGATCTAAGTGGGCAGCCCTAAGAGGAAGTTCTTTATGGATTTTATGCCTGATGCATGTTTCTACCCTCGCACAATATGTTAGCTTTTGAGGAGGCCTTCTACACTGGCTTTTTCACCTAGCGAACGAAGATATTTGCACTGGTGATAAGCAACCTCGCAGCCAGATTTGTCGGCTACTTGGCAACAGAACTCAAAAACAAAGTCACCATCCAGTTTTTGCAGGTGCCAGACAAAGAACACAGAATTAGATATGAAAAAGCATTGGAAGCACTAAAGGACCGTCTCGCCCACTATCAACCTGAAGATTACTTCGGCCCATAAAGCTGTGTCAAGGGACGACACACGCGAAGAGGGGGGGAATGTTAGCAACAAGCTAACGTGGGCACCTTTTTTTGGAGTTCTCCTTGTAAAAAAATTTATTATTTTGATAAATTGGGAATATTGTAACTCTTGTTTTCTTGATAAACCTTGTAATTAATGAGCCGGGGCTACAAGCTTCTAGATTGTATCATCCATTCCATTCCCATCTTTGGTAGAACTCCAGATTATCACTTTTGACCACCCAAAAACCTTGGCTAAGATATAAGAGCCAATTTTTGTAAGTTTTTTACAAGTTTTTTGAGTAATAAATACACTGCGTGAGCTAATGGCGCTCACTTCTCTCCTTCTTGCGCTTCCTACTCCCTCCTCGGTTATCACATTGTGAATGAGTTTGTTGCATTGCAATCGTAGGTAAGAGCTCTACGCATTGACATAAGCCATTCACAGTATCTCGTAGCTTTTGGCATCGCCGACCCATGGCCTAATTTCATCATAACTAGGAATTTAAACTTTTAAATCAAAAACTAAGCATAGGTGGGTATTGGGGCATCGTTGCTAAGCATTTAGATGCATTCTAGGTCAAAAACGAGTAGGTCGAAAAAAACTAGGTAAAAAATCCACTACTGTTAACACTAGGTTAGTAATGGGACACTTTTATGTCTTGTTAAGTGACCATTTTCCTTGAATTATGTCAAGAGTTTCAAAATGGATTTTGAGGTGCTATCCATCTAAAAAGTTGTCTCATGAGCTGAAAAAAACTTGACATTTTTTTGGCATATCAATTCCATCTTTAACCTTGTCCTTGCACAACATTTCACAACCTAAACTGTGTGAAAAAACGCGTCCTGTTTTTGGCTTTTTTCAACTTTTTGCAACTATACCACTCTAGAATTCATGTTTGTGAGGTCTATAATGCTAGAGAACTATATTTAGTAGTCCTGAACATGTCCTCATGCTTCTAGGGAGAAATAAATGTTAAAGTTGTAAGTTATGACCAAATTACAAAAATTGACAAATCCTGTTTTTTAGCCAATTTTAGCTCTTCTATGATTTTTTTGGTAGCTTTCATGATATCCAAATGTAGTTTTGATTTTCTATGTCCCATATTGTAACATGAAGCTAATATTCCTTGAGTTTTGGGGCACCTAATACTCTATTTTTCATAGTACACAACGATGGTTGATTTTATCTATTATAGAAGAAAACAAAACATTCTAGTATATCAAGTATAGCTTTTGCAATATTGCTAGTTTCTTGTGACAGCTATATGCATTTTGTAGGTAGTAACCATATCTAGTTAAGGATCAAATTAAGCTAGATATTCAATAGTTTCTATGGGATTCTACAACTCATAATGTTGAACCCAGTTTTTTCATGTTTGTTGTATTTAGCACTTCATCTTTGTCCCCAAGATTCCCCTTGGTAAGAGATGTATTATTCTTTTGACATGCTCCATGACTCCTTATGAACCTAAAGGACAATAGGGAACTAAGAAAACATGCATATATTATTTGTATTCAGCGTGGCTATAGAAACTTTGATGATAGGTTGTAAAAATTCAACTTTTTTGTACCTATTTCTTTTGGAGAAACAAAAAATAGTGAGTGAGAAGCAATCATATGTTCTGATCACCAACCCATTGAAGTTAACTAGGGAATTTATCTCAAGTCCTACAAAAATCCCTGTTCTTATTTTTATACAAAAAAACGTAAGAAATGACTGTTTTGATGAAAATGTACTGGTCCATCAACTTTGGATGCTTGGTGTGACCAAAAGATGAGAAATTTTTTCCATGTGTAGTAGGCCTTGAACTATAACCTCATGAAAGGATTTTACAAAATGAGTGGATCTACTATGGTTTTGGAGGTTTTTTTCAAAACCCTGAAAGGACACTTTTATGTCCTGTTAGGTTACCAACCTAGTGTTAATAATCGCGATTTTGGAACTTGACCTAAAGTGGGATTTGAAACCATAGGCATGTGTGCTTAGGTCTTGTAAACTTGTCCTAGAAGTTTCATTACATTTGGATGTCATTTGATGCTGTAACGGATGTGATTTGCTTGCCGATGAGCGATTGGCTTTTGGTGACTTCAGTCACTTGAGTGTAGCTTGAGTTAGATGTGAGTTGCTAGTTTTTTTCTGAGAGATTGACAACCGCTTCTAGCCTCTATGCACTAGTCGAGTGAGCTTTGTCCAATGGTTTGACAAATTAATCGTGGTTCTCGCTAATACTGCAATAAGATAGGATGGTGAGGTTAGACATGAGTCCCACATTATATTTTTCCTTAATCTCCTCCTGAGATAGAGAGTCAAACCAAGTGCTAGCATCCTTCCTCAAAACTACCTCAAACATTTCTAAGCGTTCCTCATCTCCTATCTATCTTTTTATGCGGAAAGCCATTTTGAAATTTGCTAGAAATAGCTCACCATCCTTGCCAGGCTCTCCAGAGAAAAGAGGATATCCTGACATTTGGTGTTGGGCTTCCATTGAATCGATTTCAAGGTGACAACACGTTTTTTTCTTTCTTAAAAATTTTGCACAATAATGTTTTCTAAATTGGAATCTATTCTACAACAAAATAAAAATATGCACATCAAATGATCTATGATAGTCAACAAGACGCAGGATGGCAGGGTTTGGTGATGCGAGAATTTGTCCTACTCTTTTGGCACCAAACATGAACATCGTACGTTGTTAAAAATAATTCTTTCTACTAATTGCAATGTTTACTCTAATGTGTGGAGTGAAATGGAAGGGGAAAACATCTATTCTTGAGCCATTATACATGGTCTATGCATGACCTAATGCTTAAAACAAAACAAAAATATAGATGTCCAAGCTAACGTCGTACCAAATGAGAGGCAAAATAAAAGGATTTACTGAAGCGTTTATCTCGACCAACCTAAGAGGGCCCAAAATTCTACAAATTACTCGTTGAAATTGAAACTTAGTAATAACAATTATTTGTATTTTGCCTTGCAATAAGAATGATAGTATCATACAAATTCTTGTGATTCATGCAAAATACTTGAATATTCTAAAGGTTGAACCTACAGAAAAACATACACAAGCCCTCCTCAATGGGGGCACCAAAATTGAGGCGGTCCGAGGCGGACAACAAGAGAGGTGACCTCTAAACACCCCTCAAGGCTCCCTTGCTGCTCAATTGGGATTGGGGCAACCACAAGCAAGAAATGACATTAATAAACCCATAGCCAAACAAGTGAAGGGAACCACCTAGTTAGAGAGCAAACTAGTACACAAAAGAGGAGAATCCTTGAGCAATATAAGCGAGAAGGAAGGGTAAACTACCACTAATTTCAATGCTATAAATACAAACACCAAACACACACACACACACAGATAGAGAGAGAGAGAGAGAGAGAGAGAGTTTTTTGCAAGAATGTAGCCTCAATTTTAATGATTGACACGGAAACTTGGAGGAGAGTCGAGAGACACAATTCAGTTTGATGATATTGTAATCTACACATTATCTTAGAGTTATGTGAACCATCTCACCATGCAACCCTCTTATAATGTTTTCTGAAGCAACAAAACAAACACAAGGGCTCTTGAGTCACATACAAGCAAATACTACAAAAGAATCTCAAAATGAGAACGCGTCCCCTTAAACCAAATGAGATGAGGCTGCTAAGCGTGAACAGGAGAGACTCAAGAGAGTTTTAAACCGCGGTTGCACCCAAATTATTGATTCAATTCATTTGCAAGATTCGGTACTACTTTGATTGGAAGTTATGAATCACTCACTCCCTTGCAATGCTAGAACTAGCTCAAGAAGCTTTCATATACACCACAAGTAATGGTGTATAGAGAGCTCACTCTCTCTTCCTACAGCTAAGATGAAAATGGTACACTTAGAGTAGTGAGCAATAGTGTAGCGATCATGCTAATTACAGAGGGAAAAGGGCTCTATTTATAGGTGAGGAGATCCCTTATTAGGATTATCTCATGATTGACATTTACATAGAAAACCATTTTCTGAAACTTTTTATATATTCTTATGAGAGTGGGGCTCTCTTGTCACTTGATTCACATGGATGTGATCTCAAGAGGAGAGAATTATTGAGGTGAAATAGAGAAGATTCTAGAGAGGTGAGTGATTTTGTGTGAGGTTGCCTACTCTAGTAGATAGTAGAGGGTGCAATTTACAAGAAGGGTTAGTCATTAGTGTTAGTAGTTTGTAGTTAGTAGGATGGGTTAAAATTACATGCAATATCACTCCAGGTGAACTATATGATTTATACAAGGATAAAAAGTAAGAAGAGAATTAGAATATGAACAATTTGATGGAAACCACAAGATGGAAAGGGAATTTTTCACATATCTCCTCCAGTGAATGAAGCGGTTGTAGAACTATGTCGGTGTAGTTCTTGTGACCATGAAAAAGTTGATTTTTCCATGAGACAAGTCCTCCTTTTTAAGAGCTTAAGCTTGATTATTTTCTAGGTTTTTCTCTTTTTGTGAAAGAATGAAGAGGTTATGGTAATATGAGTTTGATTCTAGAGAGAGAAATTGAGCTATATGTATAGAGATGATAATTTTTTAGCTATGGAGTAAGCGACAGATGGGAATGGTGAAGAAGATGAAGCAAGCCTTAACACTAGAATGGTAACAGGCCACTTTTATGTCCTTGGACACTTTTGTGTCCTGTTAAGTGACCATTTTGCTTGAATTATTTGAAGAGTATGAAAATGAATTTCTAGGTGCTATATATCCAGAAAGTTGCCTTATGAGCTGAAAAAAACTTAGCATGAACCTAAACTGTGTGAAAAAACGGGTCTTGTTTTTGGCTTTTGTTCAATTTTTGGCAACTATACCACTCTAAACTTCATGTTTGTGAGGTTTAAATGGCTAGAGGTTAGGCCTTCATAGTTCTCAACATGTTTTGATGCTTGTAGGGAGAGCTAAGTGTTAAAATTGAAAGTTATGATCAATTTACAAGAATTGCATAATCCTGTTTTTTGGGCAAAATTAGCACTTTTATGATCTTTTTGGTGGCTTTCTTGATATCCAAATTCAATTTTGATTGTGTAAGTGTAATGTATAACATAAATCTAATCTTCATTGAGTTTTGGGGGACCTAATGTGCTATATAGCATAGTATATGATGATGGTTGAGTTTTTTGACTGCTAAAGAATACGATACATTTTAGAGTAGCAAGTATAACTTTCTCAATATTGCTAGTTTCTTAGGCAAGTTGTGTGTATTTTGTAGGTAGTAACCATACTTTCTATGGGTTTCTAGAGGTCATAATGCTAAACCCAGTTTTTTCATGTTTGCTGTATTTAGCACTAATTTATCATTGCCCCCAAGGTTCCAATTGTAAGAGATCCGTTATCCTTGACATGCTCCATGGCTCCGTTTGAATCCAGAGGCCCAAAGGGATCTAAGAAAACATGTATATAGTATCTGTAGTGAGCGTGACGATAGAAACTTTGATGATAGGTCCGTAGAATGGCAAAAATGCAACTTTTTTGTACCTATTTTTTTTGCCCAAAAATAAATTAGTGAGGTAAAAGCAACCATATGGTTTGGTCACCAAACCATTGAAGTTAATGGGGCATTTTATCTCATGTCCTACAAAAATCTCCACTCTTATTTATATGCAATCAACCGTAAGAAATTGCTGTTTTGGGCAAAATGCACTGGTCCATCAACTTTGGAGGCTTGTAGTGACCAAGGAATGAGAAAAATTACAAGTTTCCCATTTTTTCCATATGTAGTAGTTATTGAACTATAAGCTCATGAAAGGATGTTTCAAAATGAGTGGATCTACTATGGTTTTGGAAAATTTTCCCAAACCCTGAAAGGACACTTTTATGTCCTGTTAGGTTACCATTCTAGTGTTAAAAGTTTCAGGTTTGAGTGAGGGTTGGAGAGGAATGAGTGTGTGTGTGTGTGTGTGTGTGCAGAAGTGTGAAGAGAACTGAGAGAAGACTAGGGGTGACTTGTGAGAAAAACGTCGACAAACTGGGGTCCCCTATAAAATTTATATTCATCAATGGTAGCTTCAAAGATTATGCAAACAATTGAGGTGATTATTATGCTTGTGAGATATATTTTGTCTGTTGGTCACTTCTTCAAATTCTGAGCGAAGATAGGTGCCAAAAATTTCACTAAAAAGCTTGCATTTTATGCCTACAAAAGTCTTTTAGTGGCCCCTCCTTTGTTGAATTTTCACAATGCATCCAAGAGTGAGTCCCTCATTTGTCATATCATGATACAAAGCATTGTAGTTATCTTTACACATGCATGGAGAAGGATTATTGGTGAATTAACAAATATATACATGGTGGGACTACTGTATGGACTATTCATGGATTTTAGCTCAATGAGCACATGGTGTTAGAAGTACATAATGAAAAAATATGGAAGAATTATGGATATGACAAAAGATATTTGAATCATATGGTATGGTCCCTCTTTTGTATTATTTTGGGTGAAAGAGGAAAAGTATGCAAGTAAATGAGAATTATATAATAAAAGTTACTAAGGGAGTAGGAACCAATTTTTTTGTTTTCACGAGGGTGAGGATAAAAATGTGGAGGTGATTTGTATAAAGTAAAAATGAATATTTATGAGATTAGAGAATGTACACATTATCAACAAAAATATACTTATTGTGCAAGAGGATAAAAGAAGGCATACATAGCCTAATAAAACACACACCTAAGTATAAATATTTCAATAAAATACCAAAATAGTTATTAAAAATCCCTAATTTAGGCCCTATATACAATGAAATATTTACACACAAAAAGGCCATAATATACCTTTTTTTTTGGGCTCAACTAACCTAGTGACTAGATAATTGAGGGTTTTTAAGGAGATATGGGGAAAGTCCCCTAACTCACACACGAGTATGTACAATGAAAGGGTGAGGATAACCACCATGTTTGAGTGATTTGATAGGGTGAGGTATCTCACTATGGCAATTTGAATAACCAGAAAAAGGCTATTAGTGCTTTGTGTGAGCATGAAAAACCAGGTTTCTCACAACAGCCAATGCGCTCTGACTGTTAGTGTAGATAGTGTTGGCAGTGCCTTGTCTAACACCCAAATCAGCAATAAGGCATCTGAGCCATACACACGCAACCGTAGATGTGAAGACTATCCTGTACTCAACCTCACAACTAGAAGTGGCTACAGTAGGTTTCTTCTTGCTCAACCATGATATACATGAACTGCCAAGCATGAAACAAAAACCACTTGTGGACAATGGGTTGTCAAAACAACCAACCCAGTCTAAGTCCAAAAAAGCATGTAAGTTTGGCGGCAATGATCCCCCCTTGGGATAAAACAAGCCAAGATGTAAAGTGCCACTCAAGTAGAGGAAAATCCTCTTGACAGCGTAACAATGCTTAGACCTTGGGCTATGCATAAATCTGATGACCTGTGAGACTGCAAACTGAATATCTAGCCTCATGTTGCATACATAAATGAGGCATCCAATAGTAGTTTGGTAAATGTTACCCTATACATGTGGTAGTGATGTGTGTGAACACACTAGGACCGCCGGGGCATTTTTTCCCTCTTTAGGAGGTTTTTCCCCCCGTGCATTGTATATACACCCATCACTCTAGGGCTATCTATCTTTCCATTGCACACTAAGAAACACACTCTCTATTGTGTGCCTTGAGCTTCCTTCATCTTCTCCAAGCTGTGTGCGTTTCTCTGCAACCCTAATTCCAAAAATTGGTATCTGAGTAGGTCACGTCCTCCCGGGCTTAGTCGCCAGCTGCTCCAGCACACGCCTGCTCACTTTCTCCGATTTTAGTGAGCTTTGGCGAGCTTTCGTAGGTCCACAAATATTTTCGGACAGCTCAAAGGGCTTGGTCTGCTCAAAATTTTGATTTGGGCTCATTTCGGCCTCCGTTTCCACTACAGGCAGTACTGCACAGGCTATTTCGTCATTTTGTGCAGAATTTCTGTCAATGCCGTTTTCTGCATAACATGTGCCTTATAGTCTTCTACGGTTTGTACTATATAGCATAGGTTGTTCTCGCTTCGTTTCTCCTATTTTCAGGTAGTTTTCATATCAGGTGCAACATTTACCATGGCTGACAACAACAACACAGAGGTGTTCAAGATGTTTGCTGCTGAGGACAGGTTGGATGGGGACAACTACCCTATGTGGGCTTATATGATGCAACATGTTCTTGTGTCAAAGGGTGTCTGGAACATTGTGCAGGGCATTCATGTACGTCCTGGTTTGAGGATGTAGGCGATGTTGAGGATGTTGCAGGTCTTGCTGCAAGGATTGCAGCTGTTAGAGTTGTTTTGCCTACGGCAGAACAAGCTCGTTGGTATGTTAACACTAGGTTGGTAATGGGACACTTTTATGTCCTGTTAAGTGACCATTTTCCTTGAATTATGTTAAGAGTTTCAAAATGGATTTTGAGGTGCTATCTATCTAGAAAGTTGTCTCATGAGCTGAAAAAAACTTGACATTTTTTTGGCATATCAATTCCATCTTTAACCTTGTCCTTGCATAACATTTCACAACCTAAACTGTGTGAAAAAACGGGTCTTGTTTTTGGCTTTTTTTAACTTTTTGCTATTATACCACTCTAGAATTCATGTTTGTGAGGTCTATAATGCTAGAGAACTATCTTTAGTATTCCTCAACATGTCCTGATGCTTCTAGGGAGAAATAAATGTTAAAGTTGTAAGTTATGAACAAATTACAAAAATTGACAAATCCTGTTTTTTAGCCAATTTTAGCTCTTCTATGATTTTTTTGGTAGCTTTCATGATATCCAAATGTAGTTTTTATTTTCTACGTCCCATATTGTAACATGAAGCTAATATTCCTTGAGTTTTGGGGCACCTAATACTCTATTTTTCATAGTACACAACGATGGTTGATTTTATCTATTATAGAAGAAAACAAAACATTCTAGTATATCAAGTATAGCTTTTGCAATATTGCTAGTTTCTTGTGACAGCTATATGCATTTTGTAGGTAGTAACCATATCTAGTTAAGGATCAAATTAAGCTAGATATTCAATAGTTTCTATGGGATTCTACAACTCATAATGTTGAACCCAGTTTTTTCATGTTTGTTGTATTTAGCACTTCATCTTTGTCCCCAAGATTCCCCTTGGTAAGAGATGTATTATTCTTTTGACATGCTCCATGACTCCTTATGAACCTAAAGGACAATAGGGAACTAAGAAAACATGCATATATTATTTGTATTCAGCGTGGCTATAGAAACTTTGATGATAGGTTGTAAAAATTCAACTTTTTTGTACCTATTTCTTTTGGAGAAACAAAAAATAGTGAGTGAGAAGCAATCATATGTTCTGATCACCAACCCATTGAAGTTAACTAGGGAATTTATCTCAAGTCCTACAAAAATCCCTGTTCTTATTTTTATACAAAAAAACGTAAGAAATGACTGTTTTGATGAAAATGTACTGGTCCATCAACTTTGGATGCTTGGTGTGACCAAAAGATGAGAAATTTTACAAGTCTCTTATTTTTTCCATGTGTAGTAGGCCTTGAACTATAACCTCATGAAAGGATTTTACAAAATGAGTGAATCTACTATGGTTTTGGAGGTTTTTTTCAAAACCCTGAAAGGACACTTTTATGTCCTGTTAGGTTACCAACCTAGTGTTAAGGATGCGCAGGATCATGCATTGATTGCGTTGTCTATGAAGCGCACCATTGTTCCTCACATCCGCTCAACAAAATCTGCAAAACAGGCTTGGCATATTCTAGTAGGTCTTTATGCAAGCCGCAATGAGGCTAAAATTTCTTTGCTGCGTAAAGAGCTGGAGTCGAAGATTATGCATGAGAAAGATGATATGGACACTTTCCTTGCTAGTGTCAAGGATATCAATGAGAAACTTTTTTCTACAGGTGAAGTTATTTCAGACAGTTCCCTTGTGCAGACTGTACTTGATGCCTTACTAGATTCTTACCAGACTTTTGCTAGTACTTGGAGACTTATGACCCAAGGAAATCCAAAAGTTGTCAAGTTTGATGCATTATGCACATTGCTGTTGCAGGAGTCACTTTCTAGAAAAACTAGGACTAGAAAGCGTGAAGTTGAACAGGCTTTTATTGCTTCTCAAAGAAAGGGTGGTAACAACAATGCAACCACTTCTTATGGTTCTGCTGCGAGTGGAAAAAATTATGTTCCTAATGCTTTTTCTGGCATCAATTCGTCTGGAAATCCTGGTGATAAGGGCAAAAAGAAGATGCGTTGCGATTATTGTAAAGCCAATGATCACTTGATCAAGTCGTGTCCTAAGTTGAAGGCCAAAGAGGCTTAGAAGAAAGAGGGTGGTTCCACTGCAAATGCTGGTTCCACTACAAATGCATCCATTGTTGAGTCTTCTGTGAAAGGAGATTGTGTTGATGATGTTGATGCCCAATGGGCTTTTAGCGCAGAGTGCACTTACAATCCTGCTGTCCATGATGCATGCTTGTCAAAGCTGTAGATTCACATATGTGGTATTTCGACAGTGGTGCTACAAAGCACATTACCTCACATCGTGAATTGTTTACCTCTCTCGAGTCTGTCCCTCATGGGAATTCAGTCACTTGTCCCAACAACCCTCTTATCCAGTTCAAGGAGTTGGAAAGATTGTGCTCATTGCTGCTAATGGCAGTTCCTTCACACTTATTGATGCACTTTATGTACCTGGGATCAAGAAGAATCTCTTGTCTGTATCCGCACTTGCTAAACTTGGACTTGTAGTCAAATTTGTGGATGACAGATGTACAATTCATGATCTCAGTTTTGGTGATGAAATTGTTGCATCTGGGCTTTTGTGCCATGGGCTATATAAGCTCACTTTGTATGACAAGTGTGGATTTTTTTTAAAAAATGCTGTTGCAGATTCAAGGGCTATTTCAGATGAAAAACTTTGGCATGCACGTTTTGGTCATCTGAATTTTGCCAGTTTGCTGCGTTTGCTGAAATATGGTTGCTTCTTTGCCACCTCTTGAAGCACCTGTCAAACATGTTTGTGAAGGCTGTATTTTGGGTAAGATGCGGCGTTCTAAATTTCCAAAGGATGGTTCAGTTCGGGCCACATGCAGGTTGCAGCTTGTGCATAGTGATGTTTGTAGGCCCATGCAAACTCCGTCCTTGGGCAATTACCTGTACTTCATGACTTTCATTGATGATTACTCCAGGCATGCATGGGTATTTCCGCTTAAAGCGAAGTCCGAAGTTTTTATGTGCTTCAAACATTTTCTGGCTATGGATGAAAATGTCTCGAAATGTACTATGGGCACCCTCTGTTCCGCGATCGAGGAGGGGAGTATATGTCTCATGAATTTAATGAATTTCTGGCTAGTCGTGGGATAAAACACCAATGTACAATGCCTTATACACCTCAGCAAAATGGTGTTGCTGAGAGGAAAAACAGGTCACTGACGGAAATGGCATGATGTATAGTCAAAAGTCAAGCTTTACCGCATTCTTTTTGGCTTGAGGCCATCATGTGTGCCACTTATGTACTAAATAGGTTTCCTACGATAGCTTTGCAGTCTATTACTCCATATGAAGCATGGCATGATAGAAAGCCTTCTATTGAGCACATGCGTGTTTTTGGCTGTTTGGCATATGCTTTGGTGCCACAAGTGCAACGTAGAAAATTGGATGATAAGGCTGTCAAATGTATTTTTGGTTGTTATAGTGCTGAAAGAAAAGGTTATAGGTTGTATCATCCGCAAACAAAACGTATTCTGGTTTCTCGGGATGTAGTGTTTGTGGAAGATTCTGTTGAGCCCTTACTGTCATGTACTAGAGACAGTAATGTAAGCTCACAGGACATTTATGACACTTTGTTGCCTCTTTTCAGTGGTGGAAATACGAATGTAAGTTCCAATGAGGCAAATGCACAGCCTATGGGGGTTTCTGAAAATGTTTTAGATCAGCCTATTACTGATGTAGATGTACATGATGTACTTGATGAGGAAAGGGCTCAAAATGAGCAGGCTAGAGGTATGCCAAAATGGCTGGTGCACACTTTGCGTGATAGTAAATTGGATGCACCTTTGTCTAGTCGTACTCGTTCAGGGGACGCAATTTCTGGGCGAACAATTTTTGGCGAGCGCTTTTTAAGAATCGGGCGAGCGGATTCCCAAAAGAAGGAACAATCTACCCATTTATCTCTCTCTCTCTCTCTCTCTCTCTCTCTCTCTCTCTCTCTCTCTCTCTCTCTCTCTCTCTCTCTCTCTCCCTCTCTCTCGCTCTCTCTCTCTCCCTCCCTCCAACTAAAATTTGATTGTCATTTCATGACCAACTTACATTCAAACAAAAAACACCTTGGAATCATTCAATACACTATTAATAAGAGAAAGTTCCTTACACACAATTACGGTCTATTTCAAATAGCAAACCCCAAATCTATGAGTTCCATTGCATCCAAAGTAAATACATATGGGGGTTGATACATCATGGGTGACGTGGAGGAAAGAAGGGAAGTGGGGGGCCATATCCTCTGGGAGGAAACAAAGGTCGTGCCAACGGGGGCAGCGCACCAAATGGTGGGGGAACTACTCCAAATGGCAAAGGGTGTGAACTATATGTGGGGGGGAGGGCTGTAGGTAGTGAAAGAGGCAATGGATCAACCCCAGGTGGGGCCTCAAATATGGATGCACTGAATGCACTGGGAGACGGTCCAGTTGCACACCATGCCAAAAGTGGGGCTGTGAAAGTGGGATATGGTGCTGCCACTGCCCCGCCCTGACTGCTGAGTGGTGTCGGGAATGGTGGGTCAAGCGGATGAAGCTGCTCGGACACCTAATGCGGTTGCTCAATTACCTGATCTCTGACACTCCTATGAAACATCAATGTCGAGCCTAAATCAGAAGGTAGGCGCTGAGCTGGCTCCAAACAAGCACTGACAACTGCCCAATCCTTCTCACAACTGATGCAATGTCTATGTAGTAGTAAACATTGTGTTGCCAATGTCCCAACTCCTGCAAAACAATCCAACACAACATCTCCCATGTATGTGAAGGTACCTAGTAGCCATCTACACAAAAAAAGTTACCTTAAGAGTTATTATACCTATAATTTTATAGGAACAATAAAAACAGCTAACAAAAAAGTTGTACCACCTGGCAAACACTGGACTCCTCTTAACACCTCTATGAAAAGGCCGGCCCATACGATCAAGCGTCCACTTTGTGGAATCTGATCCTGATAGCTTCTCCCACAACATGTCTTCATTTGCAGAGAAGCCACGTACATTTGCTACAATCTCTCCATCCGCTCAATCGTACTTCGGAAGCCAACACCCACCAGTTCTAGGGGGTGAAAAAATGGCAAGCAACAAAGTACCAACCTGCGGGGAGCAAGTAAAACATTATTTGTTGACCCACGAACATCGAAGTTACTATTCATTATCAAAACAAAAAAACAACATACCCCCTCTAAATAGTCCTGAACAGTCGTACAACTAGCCTCCGGTAGCCTTAAGTACGATATCCTCAACAGCTGGAAACCAGCTCCCTCTGCCTTCAAAGTGACGATGAAAAGATGTTATGCACGACATGTCGCCACAATCATGCCATCCACCAAAAGAAACTTGGATGCTAGAAGGAATGCAGCATCCACAAGGTCACTATCCCATTGGTTCCATATAGGAACCCCACCCGTGCTAGCTGCATGTGGCTTAGTGTGTAAGGGAAAGGCCATGTACACCAAACGTACGCCACCCAATCTCAAGCTGGGGTTCATCTACCCTGTGCCTGATAGAGAGCCCAAGAATCTACGTAGTGACTGCATAGAACTGCATGGAGTTTTTGTTAGCACTATAAGTGTGCACATAACTATGATTGTAAATAAGCATGGCTTACCTGTCATTGCACAACACATCTGGAATATCTTTTTCCAACTCTTTGGCACTAGCATGCATTGCAAGGTGGCATGGCTCTACATGCATATCTATATATAGCAACATAAGATCAAATATATCTTTCAAGCAATGCTAAAGAGAACAACACAACATTAAGCATTTTCACGTACCTGGATGGTTATCTCTCACAACTCTGGCCATGTCTGATAAGTCCTCTACAGCCCTACCATGTGATGGTGAACATGGAGGGGACTCCTGGATGCCTCCCACTGGTCTTGGAGTGAAGGATAGTGTCGGTACACTGTGACTCATAGCACCAAGGCTATGAGCACTATCGCTGACTTCTACAGAATACTCCACAACCACATGCTCGCTCTCACTGTCGCTAGAAACTACAGTCCTTTTCTTTCTCTTCCCACGTTGCTTGTCACCTTGTTGTGCTTGCGAGTCTTTCCTTGAGGTCTGTTTCTTCCTCTCTGGTTTCTTTGATGTGTTTGGAGATAGAGCATCCTCTATCACAACCGCTTTCTTCCGTGACGCACTATGCTCCGCTATTAATTAAAAGAAGAAGAGTTATTGAGCCCATATTCTATTGCTTCATGGAAAAGGTAAAAACTACATAGAGGCATACCTATGTATAGCTCTTCCTCTTTGGGTGGGTACTCCTTGTCGGGGTAGTCCAGCCACCAAGGACACTTGAGCCACGCTCCCTTTGGCCGCAAGTCATCTATCCACTCGTCAAGATATAAGCCCGTCTCCTCTCTCTCCGACCTGTACCATGCATCATTGGGGTGCTTGGGAATGGGAAAGAAAAGAGCATCTCTCCACCATCTACAAGACAGACCACAAAGTTTTCATTTGCATAGAACAAGATTAGTGTATCCTACTACAGTCTTAATTTGTCAATTAAAGATGTCGAACCTGTACAACAAGCGTCGTGCCGTACAAGCAAAATGGGGTTGCTCTTCGGGTTTATGTGTGGATTTGATCCGAGCACTCCACTTCTTGAAGTCCTTCTCAAAGTGCTTGCGTCTATATGTCAATAATGTGTTGGAAAGCGTGCAACCATGCCGACCTTCAGCCTTCTCATGTTGGATATCAACATCATGATTCTCGGCCTCCATTTTCTCGGCCATCTCAAGCACTCTTCTGCAGCAGCAAATAATAAGTCACAAGTTACATAACAAACTGCAAGCTGGTGCAAATGTTTGAGAAATCTAACCTTTCCAACTTCCACCAGTACATGTGATATCGAAGCCACTGGATCCAGGCCTTCTCTGTCAAACCGATGCCCTTCTCCTTCAAGGATGCATCATTGGCTTGGAGCAAATCAAGCAATCGGCACATCCTATCAAAGGAAACGCGAGACTTATTTTTTATTGTTACATAATAAAAAAAGAAATATATCCAATGATTTAAACGACTATTACTTACTCTGGTGGGCTAATGCGTGCGCGCACTACCTCTGCCAGTGTCGAGGGTGTCATTTTCATGGTCTTCTTGCCCCAACCAATAAATGAAATACATTTTTGGAAGAAATTGCTGCCATTTTATGGATTTGCAATGGTGGCTATCTCTAGCCCTTTGCGAGTAAAGTATTGCTCCGTTTGAGAAAGCACTAGATTGATGCTTTCCTCGTAAGTGGTAGGTGCCAACTCGTAGTCAAAACTCCCTTTTGATGGCAGCCCTTCCGTTTTACTACTAAACATATGATCGAACTCTTCCTATTATTTTCAAAAGACTCAATCAAAATACAATTCATAAAATTTCGTAATCAAAACATATTCTCATATACAATTGGTTTGAAGTATACCTTCCAAAGTAGTTGTGCAAGGACAGCCATTGGCAATTTTAGCCACTTCGACTTATTTGGACCTCTAAAATTCAAAGCCCTTTCGGCTGCCAAACGCACTCTTTCGGGGAATTTTTGCAGAAGTGATGTAGGGTCCGCCAACCCTAGCTTTCTCATCATGAAAATATCATGAGCAGTCGTATGAAGCACTGAAACCCTCGTGGCCCTGTTTAACAATAGATTGTAATTTATATAGTTTACAAGTAAGATGCATTTAATTTAGCAAAAAAACAAAGGGGTCACCTATTGATCATACCCAAAACCAATAGAAACTCCGCTGCCTCATGTGGCTGAAAGTCAACTAGAACTCGCTCCACCTTTAGCGCTTTCTCAATTGGAATGTCATTCTCGTTCATCCACCGCATCCATGCCTCCAATCGGTGATTACCATCCCAAACCACAAAGTACCTCTCGACCATGTGACTAAGCTCCGGGATTTGGCGAAGCTCTTCGTCCAAATAATATGACATTGCAAGATCCCTCGCAGCGTGACCACGGCTAGTAAATTGTTTGTGATCCTCCCCAGGAATTCGTTCACTAACAATAAATCTTGACATCGTTGGTTGGTAGCTTTTGTTTGCAATAGACATTTGCAAATCGGTCACATGGTCATCATGCGTGCGGATGGCGGGGTTTGAGAGAAGTCGACAAAGAGGCAATCGTGGAAGTTTCCCATCGTATGGTACTCTGTGAGAATCCACCCAACCCAAAGAAATGTCATTGTCGACAACATTTCCAAACACTTCATCTTTGACATTCTCAATAGCGGTACCTGTTTCCACAAGATGACTGGGTCCGGCGCTTGATTGTGATGTCCCAGCCACTCTAGTTACAATGGATACAATACGATCCAAATAATTGAATGCCTGAGATTGTTGGGTATCCTGTGTGCCTAACGGAGGGACTTCTTGTGAGGTAGTAACATCCAGCTCATCAATTGCACCAATATTTTTTGTTTGGTTTCTTGTTCGCATGGTTGCAAGAAAGAAGAATAATGTATAAGAAATAGATATAGGATGATTTATGAGAATTTGTAGGTTGGAAGTTTGAGATGTGAACTTGAGAGAGAGAGAGAGAGACAAAGAGATCTGTGTAGCACAAGAGAATAGAGAAGAAGAAAAATGAAGAAGAGAAGGTCACTTTACAAAGCTTTTAATTTTTTATTAATTTTAGTTTTAATTTCTTTTTTTTAATGACTGTGTGTGTGAGAGAAAGGAATGTGTCTCTGTGTGTGTGTTTTGCCATGTCCACGCCTGTGTGCGTGTGCTTTTGTGTGTACGTGCAACGTGTGTGTGTGTATGTGTATGTGTATGTGCAGCGTGTGTGCGTGTGTGCAGCGTGTGCGCGTGCGCATGCACGTGTGTGTGTGCGTGCGTGTGTGTGTGCGTGCAACGTGTGTGTGTGCACGTGTACATGCGTGTGTACGTGTGTGTGCGTGCACACACACACGTTGCACGCACGCGCACGTGTGTGTGTGCCACACACACACACGCTGCACTGAGGCGTGTGTGTGTGGTGCACACATGCACGCCAGCGTGTGTGTGTGTACACACACATGCATCCGTGTGTGTGTGCGCGTTTAAGTTGGTGTGTGTGTTCACACACACACACACACGCTTTTTGCGTGTATGTGTGTGTATGGACACACACACCTGGCTAGCCACGTGGACACGCAACGCAGGTGGCCGTTGCGTGTCCACGTGGTCTGGCCACGTATACCATCGCCAACCGACGGTACACGTGGCTCGCCACATGGTCACCCGCATTGCCACGGAGATAGTAACGTGGCCACCTGTCTTGCCACGTGTACTGTCGCTGGGCGACGGTACACGTGGCATGACATGTGGCGCCATAACAGGCGCCACATGTCGTTCCACGTGTACTGTCGCCCAACGATAATACACTTGGCAGGACAAGTGGCCACGTTATTGCCTCCGTGGCAGGGCACGTGACCACGTGGCGATCCATGTGTACCGTCGGTTGGCGATGGTACACGTGGCCAGACCATGTGGACACGCAACGGCCACCTGCGTTGCATGTCCACGTGGACGCGCTCTCGTGCTAAGATACGTACATAGTGGGAACGCATGCTACAAGATCTATCTTGTATTCTTTTAGATACATAATTATATTTCCTATAGTGTACATATGCATATTTAAGTATAATAATAAGCCTTCTATCTCATCCTATTATTTTTCTCAAGGGTAACATATCCTTACTTTACCATCAGAAAATACTATGGGAAAAGCATCAATAGCTCCGCCTCTTTAACTTGGGGCAAAAAGCATTGATTCTTTATTTCTACTATCTCATTATCATCTCACACCCTAGCTAGATCCTATATCTAGGGTAAAATCCAATATATATATATATTCTATGTATTTTTTATACTTTTCTTATATTTCTTTTTAAATAGCTACTAGGAGAGAATCAAATCCTAGTGGGACAATAGGTGGCATGATTTCAAAGATACACTTATTTTAATGCATTATTGCAAGAATGATTACAAAACTTTGTCAAGGAGCAATGTCATGCTTTCATATGGCATGAGGTGTCCTTTGGAATTAAATGAAAGTCTATGCTAAGGAGACCACATGAAGACTTTTGCTGCCATAAATGGACCCTATTTTGATGAATTTTGTACACAAGGTTCTAATCCGAATTGGAAAACGATTTTAAAATGAAAATCGTAGCTAATGAGCTGAAGTTTTTGCCCATATTTTTAATTTTTTATTTGGAGCCACGGTTGAGGAGATATGATCAAAATACTGGACCCCAGTCTGCCCACATCATGCAAGGACAGCTCATTTCCAACTTTTCCAATTCCTGTTCATAGTGGCTCCTCTCTTCTTGTGTAAACCCTTGGGGGTTCCCTTCACCTATAAAAGGGGACCTCTTCTTCCTTGGAAGGAACTCAAGCATTCAAGCCATTGATGAGAGGAATTCTCGAGGGAGTGTGTAGTAATGCTTAATTATACTTAGCCATTAATATACGCCTAAGCCTACACTTTCTCCTAGAGGAAGACTAGCCATTCTTGCGACAAGCTAACCTTGGAAGATCAACTCTAATCAAAGAAGGTATTACACTTGGTGTATCAATCAAAGTGGAATTATCCACTCTTCTTCTCTCTCCCATCAATAATGGTGCCGAAGGGTTTCAAGTAAGATTTGTTCTACATTGATGTTTTCTTGATTTCTTGTTGTTTTCATTTTCATCTCTAGTCCAACGTATATATATATATATATATATATATATATATATATATATATATATATATATATATATATATATATATATATATGTATCTAATCTCATCTCCTTAACCAAACCTATCTCTCTCATTCTTAGTAATTCATCCTCTCTAGGTTCTCTTGCTACAGGTACATCTCTCCCGGCAGTATCCTTATTGCCTACGGGCAAGAATAGGGCTTGGGAGGGAAAATTCTCATCTCTTCACTTCTCTCATATCTACATTTCTCACATACTATCCTAGATGAATAACCCACATGATGATCATTTCTATCGCTTTCACTCTATACGATCTATTAGAATTAACGTATGGATTAGCCGTAAAATACACTTTCAACAACGTATAGTGTTTCTCTCCGGCCCTGAAAGGCTCAATGAAATACTTCTATCACCGGATCCTATCATACTACCTCTCATAGACTATAATTTTTCTTTTGATGTAAGCGTAGTTATCTTGCTATGAACCAAGAGGATTTGTACACACAATTAATCCCAATCACTAGACAAATATATATATTATGGTAAGCACAAAACTACAATTCCAAAGAACAATTCGTAGCCTATTTGGTCAGCCAAGACTGAATGCCATTAACTCATCCATTAACCCTTTCATATTACCCATGATACGATATGACCATAGCCTTGATGTTTTCATCTTCGTATTGTTTTGACATTCTCTTTTGCGTTCTTTCTTTGTGTGTGTGAGTGCAAGAGAGAAAGAGTGAGTCTTCTTTGATTGCACTTCTTTCCAAACCCTAGTCTTCATGGCATCTATGGTTTAACTCCTTCATATAGTTTTTGTTGAGTTCTCTCACAAACTCTCACAGCCATAAGTCCGGTGCTTTCCTGGCAAGACCGCAAATTTCTTGACATATTTTTGGTGAACCCGACGCGAATCTGCTAGGGTGAGAGTTTGTGGGTAACCATGGGTGATCATGTTGAGCAACAGGGTATGCATTTTGACCCAACAACAATGCAAATGTTTCAAGCATTTGCAATGTTCATGCAACAACAACATGCTACTGAAAGAAGAGAGATTTCAGCAACGAAGGCCATACAAACGGTCGTCAACAGAATGGATCAGTTCAATGTCAAAGATGTAACCAAGTACTTACGCGAGTATGTGAAGGAGATGGAGCTGCATCGCGTGTCAGAAGGTGAGATGATTCAAAGCTTTGAGCTAGTTGTTGCTCTAGAAATTAGGGAGCATGTCAGGGCAATTAAAGATGGGCATGGGAAAAATTGGGAAGAACTCAAAGTAGCTTTAAAGGAGGAATATTTCATGGAGGACTCGGAGAGAGTGACCAAAAGGACATTCTTAGAATGGGTAGTCAAGCCAAAGCAAGGACTATCAATAACAGAGCTACTTAGGGAATTTGAGCGGCGCTATGCACAACTCACTAGGACATAAAGGGCCACACTAGATGCAGAGAAGACAGATCTTTTCTTACAAGCTGCAGGTAAAGAATTTCAAGAAAATTTGGAGCTTCTTCTTGAAGATAAAGATGATGAGCAAGGACTAAAGACCAACTGGAATGAGGTTGAAGGTGTTGTCTCACTGCTTGCCAAACGACAAAGAAGAAGGGACAAGATGGTAGTAAACACTACAAGTCCTTCCACCTCAACTTCTGACAAAATGGTAAAGCCTAATTTTATCGCTCCTAAGTTTGATGAGTCCATGCTAGATGAGCTTGTGAAGGGAATGCATGACTTGAAGGTGAAGTTTGCAAAGCTTGAAGAAAAAGGCCAACCATCAGGGCCACTTCCTAGGCAAAGACAACAGCCCAAAGAAGGGTTTATTAATAGATGTATTTGGTGTGATAGTACAGACCATGTAAGAAGGGATTGTGATGATTCGTCAAAAGATGTTGTCTTTTTTAAGGATGGTAAAATCCACTTAAGAGAGACAGGTCTACCCTTGAGAACTAACTTTGGGAAGGGGGGAATGCAAACCTTAGTTGAAGATATGGCAACCAAGCATGCCACCTCTTCAGTTGAGGCAGCTACTTATGGAGTAAAAATTGAACATTTTTGTGATGAAGAGGTGAGTGACCATCATGGTCAAAATTGGCCAAATATCATGCAACTAGCTAAAAAGGGAAAGCTTACAAAAGAGATTCTACATGAAGCAGGTGATTGCATACTTCTAGAAACAGGATGGAATGATCTAGTGGACTCATTGTCAGTGCATGCCTACATTACAAAATGCCAACAAAATGAGGCAATTGTAGAAGAGAAGCGTAGACGTGAGAATGCTGATGAAGGACCATCAAAAAGAGCTTCTAGAAGTGGGGGAAGAAGCGACTCAATGCCTTCTCAAACACCCTCAACACAAGGAACATCTCCACCTGAAGTACTCATGGAGGAGTCTACAACAGGAAAGAAAAAAGAGCCAACGAAAGGTAAGACAAAAGGCCCAACTTATAAACTACAATCTGATATTGAGGTTGCTACAGATTTAAAGAAAGTCTTGGAGGAAAGGATCTTGAATAGCAAGATTGAGTTTACTCTGGGATAAGTTCTTGGCATTGCAAAGCGTGAATTCCATGAGGAGATCATTGAAATCATCAAGAGAAAGAGGCAAACCCTTGTTGAAGTTTCTCGTCCACAGGTTGAAGGGGAAACCTCAAAGACACAAGGGATGCAACTGCAAAATAAGGAGCATGATGGAGTTGTGGTAGGATGCTACCAATCTAGTGGGAGAGTGAAGCAAGTGTATTTCTCAAATGATGATGAAGAAGTTGAAGATATTCCTAGGAGTTACTATTCACGAAGTCATTGGGCAAGGGCTACTACAGAAACTTTGGTCAAGGTAGGTGATCTTGAAGAGCCATTTGTTGCCTTGATTGACCATGGTTCAGAAATAAACATAATGTCAAAGAGTCTCTACAACAAGTGCAAATGGCCAATGGACACAGATCATGGCTGGATGGTAAAAGTGGCAAACAATTCATCCGGTGAATTGTATGGAGCATGTCCAGGTGTGAAGGTAACAATAGGTGATTTAAAGATTGACCAAAACTTCTTTGTACAGGATACATCTTCATATCATCTCATCCTTGGACAACCCTACATTGTGGGAGTTCGAATGGAAACAAAGGTAATGGACGATGGTTCAGCATATGCTAGAATACGTAGCAAAGATGGTAAACGAGCTGTCCAATTTCTCACAGTCTGTGTAAACCATGAAAGAAATCGTGACAACCTCAGAGAATATCCTCTACCAAAGGTAAGCAAAGAGTTTCATGATCATAGAGAAATGATGGGTTTTGGCCAAGTACCATTGTAAAGAGGGATTGCAGTGGTACAGAAAGAAAAAGGGTCTCGCTTGATCCAAAAATAGGTGAAACTTTCTCGATGAGCTCCTTGGTAACAAGGAATGGATCAGTATGTTTTACAAAATTTGAAGATTTGAAGAGATATGAGAGGCAATATGTGCATAGTATACAAATAGGCATGAAAAAGAGTGGGTTGCTAAAGCCTACTGAAAATGTTTTGGGTTTGTGTGAACAAGTTTCTTTTGTAGATACTATGGGTGAGCTTGATGCTATAATGAGGTCTAGTTTGCATCTTGAAAATGAAGTTGTGGAAGTTTGCTCTATGGAAATGTATCAAGTAATAGAAGCCTTTGAAGAAAGCCAAACAATTGGCCTAGAAGTCCATGTTGAAACTAAATACAAGAGTGTAGCAAAGAAGGTGAAACCAATAGCTTCACCCTTACCACCCAACAACAAGGAAAAGATTAAACAGGCTTCTTTACAACCAAGTTTGCGGAATCCTAAAAAGATCGGGCATACCTTCACAAAGGAGTCCTTTCAAGAGTTGCAGATTGGTTGCGAGGAGTTTCTAACACAGGAGGAGACAAAGTGCTTCAAAGAAATGCTTTCAAAGCATGGTAAGGCTTTTGCATTTGAGCCACATGAGATAGGATGTGTTGATCCTTATATTGTAGCTCCTATGGTAATTTTCACAATAACTCATGTGCCTTGGAATCTACGGCCTATTCCGGTTCCAAAGGCTCATTTGCCAAAGTTAGTAGAGCTACTGAATGAGAAAATAAAAATGGGAATCTTGGAGCCTTCTTGTGCTCCATACTCAAACAAGTGGTTCATAGTTCCAAAGAAGAATGGTTCTCTACGCTTCATCCAAGATATGCAACCAGTGAACAAGGTGACAATTAGAAATGTAGGAACAAGTCCAATTGTGGATGAATTTGCAGAGGCGTTTGCAGGGAGGGCAATCTGCTCAATGGGGGATCTCTACTCAGGGTATGATCAATTTCAGCTTGCAATCGAAAGCAGAGACTTGACAACCATGAGGAGACCTTTGGGTTTGGTAAGGATGTGTACCTTGCCACAGGGAGCAACCAACTCGGTTGCACATATGATGAATGGGATGAATAAGGTCTTACGTGACTTTATTCATCAAATCACAATGCCTTTCATTGATGATTTGCCTATCAAAGGATGTGAAGAAAGTGACAAAGATGAAGCTTTGGATCTCAAGGGATGTCGTAGGTTTGTGGTAAATCACATAAATGATTGTGATAAAACTTTGTCTAGGTTGGAAGAAGTGAATCTTACATTGTCAGGGAAAAAGTCTATGTTTGGTGTCAAAGAAGTGCTCATTGTGGGGCACATGTGCGGGCCATATGGTAGGAAACCTTGTCCATCAAAGGTAGATGCCATCCAAAGAACGAAAGAAACATGCACTAGCATCACTGAGGTTAGAAGGTTTCTGGGAGCATGTGTCTTCTATGTTATTTGGATTCCACATTATGCACATGTAGCTGATCCTCTTTATCAGCTGCTTAGAAAGAATCAAAAGTTTAAATGGACAGAAGCACATGTAAAATCCATGAAAAAGCTAAAGGAGTTACTCCAGTCAGCAATGACCTTGAGAAAGGTAGACTATGAGTGTCAAAGGCCAGTGATTGTGACAGTAGATACCAGTCCTACAGGGGTTGGATGGGCAATAGGGCAAGATGACAAAGAAGGACACAGATATGTGGTAAGATTTGTGGACCCGCGAGCGCCTCTGCCTCTAGCCACGCGTTGGCCAGAGGTGGGCACACGCTTGGTGTGTGCCCGCCTTTGGCCAACGCGTGGACAGAGGCAGAGATGCCCATGGGCGCCCACGCGCCCACTGCCAGCGCGTTGACCATTAGCGAGTCCACTCCTCCCCCTCTCCCCCTCATCCCGCCCCCACCTCCGCTCCTACGCCCACGCCCCCCCCTCCCCCCCCCCCCCCCCCCCCCCCCCCCAAACCCAACCTGCGGCGTCCGTCCGCCTCCGCTCCTGCTCCCACGGCTATGGGCAAGTCTGCTCCTCCCCCTCCCCCCCTAATCTCGCACTCGCCTCCGCTCGTGCGCCCACCCCCCCCCCCCCCCCCCAAACATGCGCCCATGCCCCCCCCCCCCGCCCCCCCCAAACCCAACCTACGGCCTCCATCCGCCCCTGCCTCATCCCGCCCCCGCCTCATCCTGCCCTCGCGCCCACGGCCCCCCCCCTCCCAAACCCAACCTACGGCCTCCGCCCACCCCTGTCTCATCCCGCCCCCTCAAGTTTTCCAACCAGTAGATGGATTTCATAAATAAAGCTGCCTAACTTTGTCTAGCATACTTAATTAAAATTGGGCTCAAAATTGGAGATGCCTACAACAGAGAATCATTTTCTCAAATTTCGTAGAGATAAAACAAAGCTTACACTATGTACTCAATCAAGAGGAAATTCACATTGGCAACGGTTAACATGACTTCAAAAAACGTTTTTGGGTGGGTTGTAACTCTACTGATTTTGGTGGAATTATGAACCCTTCTCTTCTACGCCTGCCTCTTTCTAGGGGAATGCAACAACAAAAGGACCATCTTGCATTAGTGCCTTGCTTTTGTCCACGCAAAACGCTCCAGCCTGTGATCACACACACAGTCACAAACAAATATTTTGTATTTTTTTTTAAAATTTTCATATTTTTTAATATTAATGTTTTAATTTAATAAAATAATATTAAATTTAAATTTATAACAGCTACTTATTAGACGTGAGTATATAATCAATTTGTTTTAGCTTATACAATGTGATCTTGTGCTTAATTATTTGCTTAGCATATTGTTATGGCTTGCTCTTTATATTTCTTGGGTAAAGAGTTTTCTTATCCTTTTTACAATGGTAAATTCATAATATCTGAATCATTTCTTTTAGAATTAATTTCTCCAATGCAATTTACAACTTTAGATGCTGTTATCAAAGTAGGTGATATTGAAATGAATTTGCCTCTTGAGAGGACTCTCAACAATTTGGGTGAATTCATCTATGTATTGGATGAGCAGCTTTCACGTAAATACAAAGTCAACGTATCTCACCAAACACAGTATGCCGGCTCACCTAGCATGATTCCTATTTCCATTGTGGATAGTCTGTCAAAGATGCAATTCGGTCCGAAGGAGTTAATAGATCTATGTACCCCCCCTCGAGTTTTGCCCTTAAACAGCTTCAAAAGGAGTACAACACAAAAGCTCTTACAGGCCGAGAAGAAGGGCACATTGACAAAGCTGTTAATGCAAATCAAAGTAGTGGAACAAGTTATAGAGATTCCAAGGTCTTACAATGGCGATCTCGTTCTAGAATTTCCACCTACCATGGGAAAGTTGCACCATATGGATGGGATGGAGCATAAGTCTGATCCTCATTTGTGGTCGAAGCCTACTACATCCAATATTGTATTTGCAGGTGTAGTGCATCTTAGTCATTGCATAGGATCTCTCAAGTGCATGAATGAACAATGTGTCCTCTTGGTTAATTACCATATTCCCAATACAAGTCATTTCAATGGGTACATACAAAAAGCAACTGGACCTGGGGAATATTGTAAGATTGGAGATAAGAGCCTTACATGCCATTTTTGAAGGCAATTGCTTTTTGTATTGCAACATGTGATTGTGTAGTATACTATGTCATGCCATCCGATGAGACTGCCACTAGAGTCATGATTCATCATGGCACACATCGACACGATGTGCGCAGCGGCACATCCAAAACACTAACGGACAACACCAAGCTGATGGTGCAAAGGATTTTGACTGTTGACCCACACGCAGGAGCCAGGAAGGTTCAAATGTGTTTGGCAAAAGAAATTATAAGTACAACACTTCTTTGCAACAACACCAAAGAGGGTATTTTAGGCGAGCAACAGCTATTTGCAATCGCTGAGGAGTTGGGCCCGTTGGTGCAAGATAACTGGTATGAGCATTTCGTAGATTCTTATTTCGATGCAAAACTCTATGCTAAATTACTTTTTAATCTAAACACTTTTAACATTGGCAGGTTTCGGAGGTCAGTATCTATTTTACGTAGAGGGGTTGACAAAGAATCTTTTGGCATTGATGCACTTCTAAAACTGAAGCGAGACTGCACATATGAGTTTTTCCGTGGAAGCCGGTTTCCTGGTCAAGGTATGGAGGGGGAGAAATGTTATGTCTTCAAAATGTCCACAATTGGTGCGGCATCCAGTGTGGACCTAGTCAACCGAATGAGACAAGACCGGGATGGTGATCTTCGACATGCGTGGATCCAATTTGATCACACTAGACGTGTTAACGATTGGGTGACTATGGCTTGTTATGTCTATGATCCAAGGTACATGGCCTATCTTAAGAGATTTGTGGCTTTCCATTTACTCTCTCTAAAACAATTTGTTTGCAGCATGCAGGACCTTTTGACTATTGCAACTTGTGAAATGAAACAAGAAGACATGGAAACGCAATGTTTGTTTTGGGAGTGCCTTAATGATGTAATGATATCATGTGGGTGTGACAAATCAAATTTCTTTGGCTACATGGCTGATGAAGCTCAAGCAAATTGGAATGCAGTTCGAATTGTTTTCAATGGTGGTGACAAGACCAATACAATGAACGGCCGAGAGCGTTCTTGTCTTTTCCATTGGAAGCAAAGCTTGAATCAACACACAATGAAGTATGCGGTGCAAGCTTCTCAACACACACACAAAGAAATTGTAGACATGTAGTAGTGTTAGTGTGTATACGCGCTTCACTAGGGGCACTTTTCTCCCACTGGGTTTTTCCCCCTAGACATCTTGTGTGAAAGGACACCTTATCTCTTAGGGTTTCATATAAGCTTTGTAGCTCTGAGTTTGTATACTCTATTATTCTAATACAGAGAGAGAGACTACAGAGATCTCGTACGCAAGCTCTGTGTCTTCTCCTTCTCCATCTTCTTCCTACTCTGAGTTGTTGTCTTCCTTCTGTTTCCTGTTTCATCATCTTCTCCAATTGGTATCAGAGCAAGGTGATTTCCAGAGCCTCTACTTGCGTTTTCGCGTCCGCGCGCGCAATCGCAGTTTTCGGAAAATTTGCTCGTGGGAGCATCCTCGACGTTCCCGGAGTATTCTGAGCAGGTGACCTAGGTGACTTGGGGTTTTACCCCCCTTTTGAAGCCGTTCGAGCCCTCAGAATTTTGTTCTGAGCAGCGTAGCAGAATTTAGTTTTCAGAGGCGTTTAGATCAAGAGGGTGTGCTTTTTGACAGATTTTCTTCAGGTAAACAGTTCTTTTGGGAAGCAGCTTGTCTTAGCTTTGTGTTGAGATTTTGTGTAGAGTTTTGCTTGCATTGGAGAGGAGATTTGTGAATCTCTTGGAGGTTCTTTTTCTCTCTTGTGTGCATCCACAGTATGGCTCAATCTACGGAGAAAGATATTTTTGGTGCGTTTACATCCGAAGACAAATTGGATGGTACCAACTATTCTCTTTGGTCTTTTATGGCCAAAAATGTTTTGGTTGGTAAAGGATTGTGGGATTATGTATCTGGAGATGAAGTTTGTCCAGGTAGCATTGCACCTGCCACTCCTGGTCGTGGTGCAGCTGTTGGTGCAGGACCCTCACAAGTCACTCCAGAGCAAAAGAGATGGGATACTAAAGATGCACAAGCTATGGCTGTGATTGCCTTAACCATAAAGAGGACAATCACACCACATATAAGATCTTGCAGAACTTCTAAGGATGCTTGGAACACTCTGAAAGCTATGTTTGGAGGAAGAAATGCTGCCAGAATAGAGTTTTTGAAGAAACAACTTGACAAAATACAGATGGACGAAGGTGACGATATCGTCAAACATCTTACAAAAATCAGGGATCTTAAAGAGAAATTGCTCAGCATTGATGAAGTGATTCCAGAGAAGGACTTGGTTTCCAAAACACTCAATTCACTACCACCATCTTATTTGACTTTTCAGACTTCTTTGACTCTGTCTTTGCGAGCTAATCCTGAGCCTCTTCATTTTGAAGAGTTAGTGGCTTTGCTATTGCAGGAGGATCAATCACATAAGAATAAGTCTTTACAGGTGGATGGTATGGATCATGCTCTTGTTGTACAGAACAAAAACAAGGGTAAAGAGAGTGCTCATTAATCCAAGTCTGGTGCAGGACAGTCTTCAGAAAATTCTAAAGGTGATTCCGACAAGTCCAAGAAGAAAGGTAAATGTCACTACTGCAAGAAACCTGGTCACTACATTAGTGAGTGTAAAAATCGAATTGCTAAAGAAAAGAAGAAAGAGTGAAGTTTGGTTGTTTCAGCTTCTGGTGATTCTTCTACAGCTAAAGAAGAGTCTGCAAACTTTGTGCATGATTCTTATGCTTTCGTAGTATGTTCAGATTTTTCTGCTTACAGTGTTGACAAGACACAAATGATTTGGTACTTTGATAGTGGTGCATCCAGGCATATTACTTCAAGGAAGGATTTGTTTTGTTCATTGGATGCAGCTCCAGGAGGAAAGAAGGTGACATGTGCAAATAATGCTTCTTATCCGATCAAAGGCGTTGGTAAGATTTTGATTACCATTTCAGATGGTTCAGATTTATGCTTGCCAGATGTCTTATATGCTCCAGGGATCAAGAAGAATTTGTTGTCTGTATCCTCTCTTGCAAAAACTGGTCTTCGGGTCATTTTTGAGGATGACAGATGTGTTGTACGAGATCGAGAGAATGGTTATTCTCTTATCACTACAGGTACACTAGAAAATGGACTATTTGTGCTAGATCGTTATGAAAAGCAGATTCAGGTATGTATTGCAGAAACAAAAACTGAGGCCATGCAGGATGCTGAGTTGTGGCATGCTAGATTTGGGCATGTTAGTTATGGCAGTTTGATGACTTTACAACGTCATAATATGGTGCATGATTTGTCTTTATTGGAGATGCCACCAAGACATGTATGTGAAGGTTGCGTTCTTGGAAAGATGCATAGATTTGCATTTTTGCAGGATGGTTCAGTTAGAGGGACACGAAAGTTGCAGCTTGTACACAGTGATGTATGTGGTCCTATGAGGATGCCATCTATAGGAAACAGCCTTTATTTTGTGACCTTCATTGATGACTTTTCCAGGTTTTGTTGGGTGTATCCACTCAAAGAAAAGTCAAATGTGTTTGCAGTTTTTCAACATTATGTTGCCATGGTTGAAAATGAAACAGGTTGCAAAGTACAGACTCTTCGTACCAATCGAGGAGGTGAATACATGTCAGGTGCATTTAAGGATTTTTTGGGAAAGAAAGGCATTAAACACCAATGGACTATGCCATACACACCACAACAGAATGGTGTTGCAGAAAGGAAGAACGGGTCTTTAATGGAGACGGCTAGATGTATGCTCAAGGCTAAGAGTTTGCCTCATAAGCTATGGATGGAGGCAGTTGCTTGTGCAACACATGTTTTGAACAGGTGTCCTACTCGTGCCTTGAAGACCATTACTCCATCTGAAGCTTGGTATGACAGAAAACCTTCAGTCAGTTATCTTCGTGTTTTTGGTTGTCTTGCTTATGCTCACATCCCTCAGCATTTCGTGGGAAACTTGATGATAAGGCAATCAAATGTATATTTGTGGGGTATAGTAGTGGAAGTAAAGGTTATAGACTTTACAATCCTGCTAAAAACAAGATTTTTGAAAGTCGTGATGTAATTTCTGCAGAAACTACTGCTCAACCTATGGCTGCTTTTGATGTACCTCATATGCAAACACATGATGTATTTGAAGGTTTTCTTCCTTCTTTTGTGGAGAATCAAGAATCACAACAGGTTGATAATCTTGATCAATCTTTTTATCAGCATGTGACACCTCATGATGTAGAGCAAATTGTGCGTGAAGAGCAAGAAGTTCTCAAGGAAGAAAGAACCTTGCCTAAATGGGTGCAAAAAACTTTGCAGGATAGCAAGTTGGATGCACCGTTTCCACAAAAAACACATGCCGGTACTACTTTTGGCAGAGAGCAAGTAGATTTGACTTGCTTTAGCACTCTTTGTGATGCAGATGAGCCTGATTCATTTGAACAAGCTTTAGAGTGTGTTCAGTGGAAAGATGCTATGCAGCAAGAAATTGATTCTATTCATAAGAATCATACATGGGATCTAGTGGACTTGCCTACAGGTAAAAAGCCTATTGGTACAAAGTGGGTTTTTAAGGTAAAAAGGAAACAAGATGGTATTGTTGACAGGTACAAATCAAGGCTTGTGGCAAAAGGCTATGCGCAATAGAAAGGCATAGATTATGATGAAACCTTTGCTCCTACTTCTAGTGCGTCCACAGTTAGATCACTATTTGCAATTGCTGCTCATCATGGTTGGAAAGTGCATCAGTTGGATATCAAAACTGCTTTTTTGAATGGTGATTTGAAGGAAGAAGTTTATGTAAGTCAACCAAGTGGTTTTGTTGTAAAAGGTCAAGAGCAAAATGTATGTAGATTGCGTAAAGCTTTGTATGGTCTCAAACAGGCTCCAAGAGCATGGTATGAGAAGATACATACTTATTTGATTGGCCAGGGATTTCAAAATAGTCCAACAGAAAGTACTTTGTATGTCAAAAAGAGAGATGGAGTTCTCATTATGCTAACACTTTATGTGGATGATATGCTTCTTACAGGAAATACTGCAGATGAAATTGAAGCGTTTAAAGATGCTTTGAGAAAAACCTTTGTCTGATCTTGGTTTGCTACATTATTACTTGGGTATTCAGTTTGTGCAATCAGAGGATGGAATATACATGTTGCAGACAAAATATTTGCATAAAATTTTGGACAGGTTTGGTATGCAAAATTGTAAACCAATCTCTACACCCGTAGAAACTGGATCAAAGTTGAGCATGCACGATGCTGGAGAACCTTTTCATGTACATACTTATGCAGCAACGGTTGGTTGCTTGATATATTTGACAGGCAACACTCATCCAGACATTCAATTTGGGGTTTCACAAGCAAGCAAATTTATGAACAGCCCAGGTATGCATCATTGGCAGGCTGTGAAGCGCATACTTCGTTACCTTTCAGGTACCCCTAATCTTGCCATGTTCTTTCCAAGGGGGAATATGTATGGAAAGCACAGTTCTATGCAGCTTCTTGGTTACAGCGATTCAGATTGGGCTGGTGATTTTGACACACGACATTCTAGAAGTGGCAATTGTTTTTTCTTGGGAAATGCATGTATATCTTGGCTAAGCAAGAAGCAACTCACAGTAGCTACATCAACTTGTGAAGCTGAGTACAAGGCAACTTTCACGGCAACAGTTGATTGTGTATGGATACGCAGGTTATTGGCAGATCTTTGTGAGTGTCAACAAGAACCCACTACCATTTTCACTGACAGTCAGAGTGCTATGGCAGTTGCAAGGAATCCAGCATTTCATGCAAGAACAAAGCACATAGAGGTTCACTACCACTATGTTAGGGAAAGGCTACATGTAGGGGAGATCACACTAACTTACTGTCCTACACAGGATAACATTGCAGATCTATTTACGAAGGTGTTATCACGAGAAAAGTTTGAAGCTTTCCGAAAAGCTTTGGGCTTACTCTCATACACATGATGATCTACTACCTTGTACGGATTCACACTATCACTACATGGGGGATTTGTAGACATGTAGTAGTGTTAGTGTGTATACGCGCTTCACCAGGGGCACTTTTCTCCCATTGGGTTTTTCCCCCTGAACATCCAGTGTGAAAAGACACCTTATCTCTTAGGGTTTCATATAAGCTTTGTAGCTCTGAGTTTGTATACTCTATTATTCTAATACAGAGAGAGAGACTACAGAGATCTCGTACGCAAGCTCTGTGTCTTCTCCTTCTCCATCTTCTTCCTACTCTGAGTTGTTGTCTTCCTTCTGTTTCCTGTTTCATCATCTTCAATAGAAATGTGTGAGAAGTGGAGGCAAGCACCAACAAAAGAGGCTGCAGCAGCAGAGGCTCGTCTGATACGCCAATGGTGGCATAACGGTCATTGCATAGACCGTAACATTCGATACATGGATTCATGGCTTAGTTGGTGGGAAATTCGTATTTCACATTGGGGTGGCATTATGACATGCGTAGAAAGTAGCTCTGATGGACCAAACACTCCACGCACTAACCTTGCGGAGAGCAAGCATGGCAGCTGGCTAGCAGGGGAGGGTTTCCGTAAATGCATATCATTATATGATGCATGTACAACCAACCTTGAAAATTCCATCTTACAGAGCACAAAGGCCATTTCATACAGCCATGGAAAACACATTGGGAAGGGTCCATCAGTACAAAATCTTACGGAACTCCATGAAAAACGTCCTAGACAAGTGATTAGAGCAGTGAATGCGGCTACTGAGGGCACTCCAATGTATAAACAACCAACTCCATTAACAGGAGATAAGGAGACATCAAGGCAAAAACGAAAGCCAAATGAGGTTATCACCGTGGAAGATGATGCATGACATAGGCCTGAGTACAACTCGGTCACCAAATATCACAATAAGTGTGGAAGACCACGTAAGATCAAATTTGCAGAAGAAGGGATATCACAAACCCCAAAACGAAGTATAGGTTCTAGTGGGCAGTATGTAGTTGAGCGCAAGGTCAATGAGGCAATGTGGGCCATACGTCGAACTCCACAAGGTAGTAGGGTCACATGTAGCGGCACACCAAGAGGCGGACGTAGGTGTGGATGCAGTATAGCAGGTTCTAGCCTTGGTATACCAGCCCCATCGTTTGAAGGATATCAAAAATATCAAAATGGTGTGGTGCGTCAATGGTTTTGTTTTTGTTCGGATCATGTCTTGCACTGTCATATAGTAGACCAGAACATTGAGCCGCAGCCTCTTCATCCACCACACACTTGGCCCGTGCATGTGGGCACCAACCTATCGGAGGATGAGGTGCAAATATTGCATGAAGGGGGGTATCAAGTGGAGCTAAGCAAAGAAGGAGTATGTAATGTAACGCCAGTTGCTCAAGATCAAAATATGACAAACTCTCCTTTCAAGTCAAAAGATGCATCCACTGTGCAAGAGCCACAATGCGAGACGGTCTACGTGTACTGTATCGGACTTCCATTTCCGAAGATGTTTCTCGCAAGACCTGAAGTCTAGCACTAGCCTTGAGAGCGAAGGTTGTAGAAGAGATATGTGCAACAGATGGTGTTAGTGAGGTCTTCAAACTAGAGATGAACAGTGAAGATGGTCATGTCGGGATGTACAAAGTTTGTATTAGCAACCAGCCATCGTGCACATGCCTAGACTTCATGGAACGGGTGTCAAAGCAAAAACCATATCTTGCATGTAAACATTTGTATTTTATTTATCTGCGTGTGCTAGGGCTAAGCCAAAATGAGAACATGTTTATCCATCAACCAACCCTGGCAGATGTTGATATCTTCAGGGCACTAAGTTGAAGCCGGACTTATCCAGGCATGGATGCATAGCATTTGACAATGCTCACTTCTTCTTAGTATGCTTTACCTAAACAATTGTACTACTTTTAAATTTTATCTTAGGATGGTCACATTGGGATACATTCATTTGCAACTTTTTTTCATGTTTGAGTACCGGTTGTTTATGTGTCAAATCATGTATAAAATAATATAATATTACCATAGTGGCTATAAATTGCCATAACTTGAGTTATTTTTTGTGAAAGCATCCACTAGCTTCCTAGCACACCTCTCCTTCTTTCACTATGTCCGACGATCTTGCGAGTAAAATAAAGTCTGCCTGGGATGCCATGGAAGCCATTCCAAATGAAGAGGCATTGTATGGAGCCGACTGGTTTCGTCAGGCTCTCAAGGCAACCATCAACATGTATCGCCTCTATCAATGCCGCAAGGAACTCAATATGCGGAGCTTAATCAATTTGAACGAGACGGGACAACTAGCTTTTTCTTGCTGGAAGAAAATTGGGCTCGTCACAGAGGAGGATGAGGAGGAAATGAGGTAGCAGCTAAGCAACGTGGTGAATCTTAATATGCCAATCGAAGGTAGCACATCAACTACTAAAACCGGGCCTTCCAATAGATGAACACTTCTTGTTTATGTAATGCAAGTTTAATAAAATGTAACTTTTTTATTTTTAATGGGAGTTCTTGTTTTAAGTACCCCTGTCTATATTGTTTTTGAAACAATTTGTCTACCTTACATACCTATAGTTCTCTCTCTCTCTCTCTCTCTCTCTCTCTCTCTCTCTCTCTCTCTCTCTTTGAGAGAGAGAGAGAGAGAGAGAGTCCACAAAGAGGACGGGAGAATCTTTTAAGGAATCTGCTCACTTGATTCCTAAAAAGCGCTCGCCGGAAACTGCTCGCCCATAAATATACCCCTCGTTCAGGCTCTCGCCATGCATCTTATGCATGATATTGTTATGCTTTGGCTGTGTCTAGTTTACATGATGTTGAGGAGCCTCTGTCTTTTGATGAAGCACATAATTCAAAAAATTGGATGGCTGCCATGCAATCAGAATATGATGCACTTATAGAAAATGACACATGGACTTTATGTGATTTTCCTCCTGGCAAAAAGGCCATTGGTACAAAGTGGGTTTACAAGTTGAAATGCAAACCTTGTGGTGAGATCGATCGCCATAAGGCTCGACTTGTTGCAATGGGTTATGCACAGCAAAAAGGCATAGATTATGAAGAGACTTTTTCTCTCACTTGTCGTATGACTACTGTGCGTTTTCTATGTGCATTGGCAGCTCATTTTGGTTGGGATGTACATCAATCAGACATTGTTACTGCTTTCTTGAATGGTGACATATTTGAGGAAGTTTATGTAACGCAGCCTCGCAGTTTTGTCATAAAAGGGCAAGAGGACAAAGTGTGCAAATGTAACAAGGCTTTGTATGGGTTGAAACAATATCCTCGTGCTTGGTATGAGAAAGTTGACACTCATTTGGTCAAAGAAGGCTTTAGTAACAGTCCAACAGAAAGCACATTGTATGTAAAGCGTGAGGGTGATGTATTTCTCATCGTGGTTCTTTATGTTGATGATTTGCTAATCACTGGATGAAATGAGAGACATATTGCTGAATTTAAGTTTGATTTGAATGCTACTTTCAAGATGAAAGATTTGGGGCTGTTGCATCATTATTTGGGTATACAGTTTAAGTAGTGTGATGGTGGTATTGCCTTGTGTCAAAAAAGTTACATAGAGACATTTCTATGTAAGTTTGGACTTGAGGATTACAAACCTATTGCCACTCCCATGGAAATAGGTTTTAAGTTGAGTCTACATGATGCTGGCGATCCTACTGATGTCACTCTTTACCAAACTGCTGTTGGCTGCCTCATTTATGTATGCAACATGAGGCCAGATATTCAGTTTGCAGTCTCACAGGTCAGCAGATTTATGCATAGCCTAGGGTCTAAGCATTGGCAGGCTGTCAAGAGGATTTTTCGCTACCTTAGTGGCACTTTACATCTTGGCTTGTTTTATCCCAAGGGGGGGTCATTGCCGCCAGACTTACATGCTTTTTCGGACTCAAATTGGGCTGGTTGTTTTGACACGCGAGTGTCCACAAGTGGTTTTTGTTTCATGCTTGGCAGTTCATGTATATCATGGTTGAGCAAGAAGCAACCTACTGTGGCCACTTCGAGTTGTGAGGCTGAGTACAGGGCAGTCTTCACAGCTACGGTTGAGTGTGTATGGCTCAGACGCCTTATGGCTGATATGGGTGTTGGACAGGACACTCCCAACACTATCTACACTGACAATCAGAGCACATTGGCAGTTGCGAGGAACCCAGTTTTTCATGCTCGCACAAAGCACATTGAGGTGCATTACCACTATGTCAGGGAGAGGCTCTCAGCAGGAGAGATCATCTTGGCTTATGTGCCAACACAGGACAACCTTGCAGATCTTTTCACAAAGGCATTGTCTCGTGAGAAGCTTGAAGCTTTCCGCAAAGCTTTGGGCTAACTCCCCTTTGTGGACTAATCCTGTCCTCAGGGCATGGCACTTCCCTTTACTCATGTGCCAACTCTCGTTCACCATATCACTCCAGGGGGGATTTGTTACCATATACATGTGGTAGTGATGTGTGTGAACACACTAGGACCGCCGGGCATTTTTTCCCTCTTTAGGAGGTTTTTTCCTCCGTGCATTGTATATACGCCCATCACTCTAGGGCTATCTATCTTTCCATTGCACACTAAGAAACACACTCTCTATTGTGTGCCTTGAGCTTCCTTCGTCTTCTCCAAGCTATGTGCGTTTCTCTACAACCCTAATTCCAACAGTAAAGAGTGACATTTGCAGGATCACCAACATCCGTAATCCATGGTTCTTCCTATTCGCTTTCACAAGTTTGATTTTGTTGTCTGTATTTTGGCATAAATTTATTTGCAGACGATTTCTTTGACAATCGTAACAAAATCCTTGAATTTTATGTTTTTTTCTTGTGCTGGTTTCCCCCCGTGTTCTTGTGTTTTCTTTTCTCACCTCATGCACTATAGGCTCAAAACAAATTAGACCTTGAGGCTACATCAAGTCTTGAGCAATTTCTACACAAGTCTTTTGCACACCCCCAGTCTTTTGATTTTTTCTTCTAGATGTAGATAGGTCATAAGTCTTTGTTCTAAAGTTTGGTTGTTATTGAGCCTTTGTGCATAGGCTTGAAATATAGCGTATAATTGCTCCTTCACTTTGTCCACCAAGACTGAACTGCTTAAGTCAGTCTTTGACTCTTTTGATCCCCTTGCATTTTTCTTGCTCTCTTGCTCATGTCTAAATAGTTCTTTTGTTTGGTTCAATTCCATTTTCAAAGCTATTGTTCGTTTGCTTTCATTTTTTCCCGTTTGGCTTCCATGATTTTCTTGCAATTCTCATTGATGTGTTGTCAATTTTTGTTTTGAACAAGCAATATGGGGTTCTCGGTCGGTTTGTTTTTGGAAGCTTCTTGAGATCCAGGTTGAGTCATTACCTTTATAGGAACTGTGGGTTCTACCTCAAATCCATTTGAAGAAGGAATCACTCTACAATGTTCAATGTTGCTTTCCCCTTGTTGTTTGGGTGTTTTAGATAGTCACGAACCAGGTGTGCAACAATGCATTCTGTACAATATTGAAATAGCTCCACGTTCTTTATTCGATAAAGACAATCTACTGGCCAATGATGACCTCCACACTCATAGCATGGTCCTACTTGTTGTGTAGCTAGTGGTGCAGCTGATGGTTGTTCTATTGGTCCAAATGGTCTTTGAACCATACTCTTGATTGGCTATGAAAATTAGCGTGTTCCCATCCATGGAGTACTGATTTCTCATGGGTTGTGATACATAAAATGGTCAAGTGTAGTTGACTACTACTCTACCATCATTCAAAAGATGTGGTTGTTGCCCTAAAATACGTTACAATTTTGGCTAAGTGCTACAACATGGGGTGGGAAGATCCCCTCCAGATGTATTGCACCTTCTTGTGGATTGTTGACGTTCATAAAGTTTTGTTTCTATCCTTGGTTTATTCTTCTAATCACCTCCTTAACCACTTGATCAATGCTCAATTCCAAAGGGCTTGAAAATATTGCTTTGTTGCGGATTTGCTCTTTGGAGAAGAGGCACTACTAGTCGCTTATCAGCATCTTTAGTCACCTCTTTGTAGGCCTTGCAATTGTGACTTAGATAAAGAGCTTATCTAGTGACTTTCTCAAACGTCATGCATGCTTTGAAATGTAGGTCCGTTTTGAGAGTCTCATTTCTGCAGCCCTCAAAGAGAACTAATAATCTCTCATCTTGCGGTAGCTCTCTCACATGACATCTCTCTATGTATTGTTTGAAGCGAAGAAAAGCTTCCTTCACTTTCTCATTCGCTTTATGTTTGAAAGTGTAGATTTGCGACACCGTGTTGTGCTTGATTCCCCCGAGAACTCCTCTGTCAATCCTTGCAAGAGTTGTGCTATGTTAGTAAAATCATCTTTGTTTAGTCAAGGTTGTTCTTTCCAAAGTAAAACCAAATCCCTCGTACTATGTATGGAAATTTGCAATTTGTTAAGCTCTCAAAATCTGTTTGAAGAGTGATACATGAGCATATGGATCCTCTGACCCATAGTACTATGTCTTGACACATTGGGCCACTTGATATGGTCTTAGTCGTTGTGGTCTAGTCACCAATCCAACTAGCTCGTGGTCTCTTACAAAGTCAGATCTTGCTCTCTCCTCTCATCTCGGAGAAAATCTTTGATATGTTGTCTGATATAATTTTTGACTGAAAGTAAGTAGAGATCGAAGTACCCTTGTATGTGTATCATTCTGGGTGAATTGGATTGACAAGTTTTTACTCTCATCCATACTTATCTACCATCATAACTTGCACTTTAGTGGGTTTCAATATGCGTGAATGCGTAGAGGTTCTTATGGATGATAAATTGTCTCACATTGGGCTCTACACACTTGTAAGAGGTATGTGGATCCCCGTTTGTGAATCTATGCTAACCCTCATGAGCTTATCTGTTAGCACTCTCATGGATTCATTGGTTTTGATAAATCTCACGTTTAGTTTGTTGATTAGCCGGATGCCTCTCCTCTAGGTATTCTCCCAATCCCACAGTCGAAGGCATTACAATGTTTCTTGCATTTTCATGTCTTTGAGTGGAGTTGAAAACCTTGGTGGTGGATGATTTATCATGATAAAGGCTCACTCAAACTCCCAAGAGAGTCTTTGACAAGCCCATTTTGTCTTAGTGCAACTTATCCCTTTTTGCCCCTAGTCAGGTCTTTGTGGATCTTTTGGTCGCTGGAAACTAATTCTGGGTACCTTAAAAGTTTGGAATTAGGAAACGTGGAAAAAATCATCTTTAAAATTTAGGTGTGTCCTATTGCTCATAAGATTTCTTCCTGGCTATACATGAGTCAATTTGGAGTTGTCTATCAAAAGTTAGAGAATTTCTGGTGAACTGCACTTGAAACAGCACTCAAAACAGTCTCAAGATCAGGACACAAGAACTTTGGCTTGCATCTTGGTCTCCAGAAGGTATTTTTATCTAAAACTTGAGCTTTGAGATGTACTCAAGTATGTCTACAAGCTCATTAAATCAAATACTCCCACTATGAAGAGGAACATGGATCGCGATCCATGACCCCCAGTCAAATTTTGACTTGAAATTTTGAGAGTATGTAGAACAAGTCATATGCAGGCTCTGTGCCAATTTTTAGCAAATTTTTAGGTTTGAGGACATGGATCATGATCCACGTTCAACCACATCTGGTACATGGATCGTGATCCATGTTCCATCAGATCTGAACACCAAATTTGGTCAATTACTTGTTAGTAGCCTATACCACCACTTATTTTTAGATTTGGACAACTTTTTGTCAGTCAAAACAAAGTTTTCCTAGATGCCCTGTGGTGTTTGACTAGTTTCTATGTTTGGCTATTTTGACCAACTTTTGTCAGTTTTTTGCTATGGTGCCTTTTGGAAAAGTTGTTCCAAATGGTATCAGCTACCTGTTTTTCAAATCTTAGCTCAACATGGGCAAGGGGGGCATGAATAAGGATCCATGTTTGACCACATATGAGCATGAGATGTGGTCAACTGGTTCTCTATGCCTTGTAGATGCCAAATATTCACTTATTTTTGAATTTGGATAACAAAAAGTTAAAAAGCCCCAAATTTGGTCAGTTTCCAAGTCTTTTGTGTCTTTTTCACTTTCATGATTTGAGTGAGTTTTCAGTGTCCAATTTTCTCCAAAATGGTATATTTAGTGATGGGGACCCACACTAGATCCAAAGGTATCTGTCCAAAAAGTCATAGGGGGACATGGATCGCGATCCATGTTACTACATCAAACAACATGAGACTTTCAAGATTCACTCTCTGTGGTTTAGTTATGCCTTTTTTTGCACTTATTTTTTAATTTAGATCAACTTTTGAGTTCTAACCATCAAGTTTTTTGTTTTTTAGAGTTTATGGTCTTTTTGGCCAAAATATGGTTTTCACCCTTTTTTTCTCTAATCTTTCAGTCCAAATTTGATGCTTGTAGTTTTTACTTACCCTACCTTTAAGCATTGATATGAAACATGAAACAAAAACATACAAAATGGTACAAAATAAATTTGTAACAGAAAATGGTACAACACTCCAAAAATAATAAGAAAATTGAAAGATGAAATGCTTTTAGATAGCTTACTGACAACCCTCTTTACCTCTTGAGAATAGATCTAGCAAGTCAGTAGCTTCTAGTCTCTACCAAGCACTAAACCTTGTGTCTAGCTGCTTCACTGTGCTAAGGTGTAAATGCAATGGAACGACAAATATTTAGAAAATAATGCTCTAAAAATGCACTAGGTCACTCACCATCTAAGGATCATTCCCCGACAATGGTGCCAATGTTAGCGTGACATCCGTAGCATTGCTATCTGTTGACACTAACATAATATGTCAATACTCAGGGAAGTGACTTGGATGGGGAATGTAGACTCTTTGATGTTATCAATCTTAAGAAGTGAACCTAACAAGAAAACACACCACCTCAACAAGAAATCAATATCTTAATGATCAAAAATCTGCCTACGTCCTTTCTCACTGCTCTAGGTCATCACACCATTTTGACACTTGAATGGACTCAAAATGTGACGAAACTTTAGGAGAAGTTCTAAGATACCTAGGGACACTATCCTACCATGTCTGGTCACAACCCAACAAGGTACCCAAATCACAATCCATTATGAAAAAGGTCCTAAAAACCATGACTTAAGCACTCAAATATGAAGATTAGGCTCACTAACGTGGTCACAGACCTCAAAAAAATTGACAATTCTTACATGAATGAAAGAGCAAAGAGCTCTATGAAACTTCGGGAATTGAAACTAGACTACCCAATCATTAGAAAAGTTGATTACAAGTTGGAACAGCTTAATAGCTTGAGTGTATGTTTTGCAGAGCTCTTCCTCTTTAAAAGATAAGCCTCCGTTTTACATTAACGTTATTAACCTTTATACCCAGGGCTTTCTAAATGACCTGTGGTTGGCTCACATGGACCTTTACAAATATCATGGCAAAATCAAAACTTAGGGAATTGGCTTGCTACTCTAAAATAAGGATTTACACACAGTGTAGCTACACTAGTAATGGAGCACAAATGCAATGTTCAGCTACATGTTTGGCTAGGTGAGTGCTCAATCGATGAATCTGCTACATTGATACACCTAGGTCTTGAGGGAGTAAAACCCTTATTTGAGGAGGAAAATCCTATCCAAATTAATTGTGCATAGGCTTATTGAAACCATCAAATCATAGAGCACATGGAGGAACTCTCAAAACTCCCCAAGGAATTCACTCTATATACAAAACCAAACACCACCTGTGAGTCGACAACTCTGATAAAACCCCTATATACAGCTCATATTAGGGAATATGAGCCCCTTTTGATGCTTATATGACAATCAATGAAGAAAACTATCATACCCCTATATTACATATAAAATTTTGGTCTTACGTTATCTAATTGAGTAAAACTAGTCAAAGAGTGTGTAGGATAGTGATTGGCAACGTACTAAGGAACCACTTTTGTTGATAACTAGATGTACCCTCAATGTGTCTTATTTTGAATTTCAAACTATGTGCTTGATCAGTTTGCACTCTAGCAACTCGGTTCTAAATCATCCCTTATCTATGATCGGCTTGATGCAAAATTTGATGTGTGACTTGATAAGGGGTGAAAGCATGTTAACGTGTCGCTTTTTGTGCTAGTTAGCAGTTTCAAGTTAGCACGTTTTAAAAAAGTTGAGCGTCCGGTAAATTTTTTACAATTCGTATCAAAATTTTTCGGAGGTTGTACATTTGGATTCCTTGTTTCAAGAGCTTTCTACTGATATATCATATGTCATAGATCTTGGAGATGTAGCTCATGTTATTGTACTAGTTAGCATATGTCAAAATTGTGCTAGTTAGCATTGTTCGGGACACCAAAAAGCATGACAAGTTAACATGCTTATAGCCTAAGAAACTTTCCCAAAATATATCCGAGTTCTAGTGCACACCAATGACCCTGCCCCATAAATATGAACCCCCCCTCCCTTATTTTCTAGCTTGGGAGATAAATTAATGGGGACTTGCCCCTAACTTATACGCTTATGAAACTTGTAAAAAACCCCCTTCACTGCACTTACGTGGTGCAGTAAATTTTCCATGGTTAATCTCCTTGGAAAAAATCTCAAAAGCCACATTTGGCAATGATCGCATTCACTACCATGAGGGCCTATTTTAGAAACTGATAGCAACATTGGGTACCATACAACCTAACAGCTTTTTGAGACTCCCACAAGCCATTTGAACTCCCATTCCCTAGAGCTGAATATTTTTCCAAGTGGGTGCCAAGGGAGTTTGGGACTATTTCGGAAGGGCTAACCTTGCCGCAAACTACTTTAGCATAGGCCCGAGGGGCTGCACAAACCATAGGGCAAAAGTGGGTAGTTTCAAAATCTCAAAAGCATCAAGGTGGTAGTGATTGTGATCACTACCACTTGGATCTATTCTAGGAAAAGAGGATAGCCCTAGGTGCATCCAACCCTAGACTACCCTTGGACCCACCCATACTCAATCTGAGGACCAAAATTGCACTAGATCTTATAACTAGCTAGATGGATTGCCACTTGAACTCGGGTTTATTCTAAAAACGAAAAACCTATCCAAATTGACTTAGGCTAGGAAAATTTCATAGCCTACCAACAACCCAAGCGCACCATCCATAATCCAATTGAAGTGACCAATTTGATTAATTGAATTGAGAAGCTACCAAGCTACAAAGGCAAACACCCTTTGAAGCCTAAAACCAAACTCAAAATTAAGCTTGCATAAGCTTCAATCAAACACCCTAAGAAAGGGGAACAGAAAAAAAACCAAAAATACCAGCCTCGAGTGTGAAATAGTCAGAAGGACCAAACAAGGGTTGAAAACTATCAAAACACTTCACACAAGGTGTGGTCAGACTCAATACACTGAGGCAAGTCCATAGGAAGTGATTTTGTTATGAAAGGACACTAGTGGCACCATCCATGGTCTCTGCCACTTAACCCCTTTTGAGAATCTAAAACTTCCAAAGTCTAGAGCACATCCTCAAGATTGTATAGACACCTTGAATAGGTCAAATAGACACCTAAATCATAGAGAAATGGTCTTTGAAATATTTGAGACTACCTAGCCAAAGTTGATCTGAAAGTCACAGTGTGAGTGACCAATGATACCTCTTCCAACAAACAACCGTATCAAATGGCAAGCTAGCAGCTATGGGAATTATGGATTTATGGCCATGCAACACCAGACCAAGTGGATAATAGGGGTGGATTTAAGGCAATGTCAGGGCCACATACACCACCACAATATGCATCACAAGACTTCCAAGTAGGAAATAGAGCTCAAACAACAATCCCTCCAGGATTTGAAATGTTACAAGCAGAGTATGGGCAAGAAAACAAAACTCTGTGAGTAGACCCTCTTGTTGGCACAATCAACAATGAGGTTATGAAGTCAAAGATAATATAGGGGAAAACTCCAACCATGATCAGAGACTAGGAATAGAGATGGATTGGGCAAACAAATGACTAGATTGGTAGATTAACATAGGATTGAACCGTCCAAATCAAGAAATGGATAAACAAGAAATACTATGGAGATAAAGATCCAAGAGATCACGTAGAGGCATTCTCAAGAGTGATCAAAACAAAGGAAATTTTGGATTTTGCAACACAATTTGTGGAATTCAAACAGACTCTAGAAGATGACGTAGCTACATGGTTTAACTCAGTGAAAAGATGGAATTTTGAGGCTCTAGATGAGCTGTTTGAAGAATTCATCAAAGAATTCTCACAGAAAGGCATAGCTCAAAATATGGTCTTGCTAATTCACAGATTCAAGTAGAATGAGGGTGAATTAGTACGCAAAGCGGCATTACGGCTCAAGAGATATGTCAAGTTTTGTCCAAGAGGGGAACTACCTAGACATGCAAGATTGATGCTAATGTTTATCGAAGGTATGAGACATCTGGCTCTTGAGAAGGATCTACATATGATAAGGATCCTGACGCAAAACAAATTGATCAAAGAATCTCTTTATATGGTGGATAATTGTGAGGTATATAAAGAAAAGGACTATAAGAGTCAATAGGATGACACATCCTCTCATCATAATGATTCATAGATGACTGAGTCCATTCCAAAACCAGCAACATCTATTGATCAGGAAAAGTTCATCGACTACATAGTCAAGAGGTTAACTCCTCTTGTAAAGTCTTATTCGGGGGAGCCTAACTGGTGCAAAATTGAGAGAAAATGGACAAACCATACGAGGGAAGAGTGCTAGTATAGCAAGTAATATGTTAGGGAAAGGTATGTACAACCTGTTCCAATAGCACCTACTCCACTTGGATACGCTACGGGAAATGTGCCAGGTCTAGTAGGAGTTTCGAGGCCACATCATGTCTTAGGAGAACAAACGCCACTAACAGGTGCTAGAATGCTTGTAGACATGAGATAGAGGCTGATGATGGAAGCATCTAATATACAAGCATTCGTACCAACTACAATGTATTATAACAACCAAAGTGAGTACTACCCTTTAGAGAAACACATGGAGTGGTGAGACCGATACAACCTCCACCTCCTGCGTTTCTTGAAGAAAGAAGGTATGAGATGAATGAAAGGACATTGTGGTTCATTGTGAAGAGTGGCTTATCTAGGCTAGAGCGTGCTTAAAGCCAAGAGGAAATGTGGTTCTACGCTCGTCAATGCGGTGCGTATGAAAGTGACGACCCTTTGACCACATAGAGTTAAAGGAAAGGCACTACAAAATAGAAAAATATATTAATTTATCAAATACATATTAAAGATAATTTCAAGAAATAGAGAGACAATATGGTTAAGGTATATGAGTACTCTACCTTTGGTACGCAGCCTCGTGCATACTCCCATTCTTTGTTGGTGATGTCTTCTCCGCGCGCTTTTGCCTCGGTCATTCTCTCATGGATCCACTCTGCACTAATGAAATCTGGGAAACATGCAAGGTGTCTAGGCACTGGGGGAGCCCTCATTCCTCCATGTTCTTGTTTCCATGCTTCCCTCTCTTGCAAACAACTGGCCTTTGCAACTGTCCACAAGTCCACCCACTTGGTCATAATCTTTGCATTGAGAATGCAAAAGTTATCGACCACTCAGGATAGATTCATATCCATGTTTAGTAGTTTCCCCTTTCCACTTGTTGTGTGAAGTCATCCTTGAATCTTCCTCGTCTGACCACATGCAAGGCATTGAAGGATCAACTTGTGCCAAATACTCTGATATGTAAAAAAATTCCTCTTGAACAATCCACCCTTCGGCCATACATGCCTCTAGTTGAAACCGTAGCCGCAAAAAATCTTTGAGAGTATTTAAAAACCTCTCTAAGAAGAATATCCATTGTATGTACACTACTCCACATATAGCTATCTCCTCCACCACGTGAACCAAGAGGTGAATTTGACTAAGAAGGACCGATCGAGGAAAGGCATCTTCAATGGCACACACAGTTTCTGTTGCAAGTGTTTGAGCAGCAGGGATAGCATCTATTTCAATTTCCTTGGAGATCACCAATCTGCAAGAAAACACACAAGGATACACTAAGTGCTAGTTGAAATTATTGTGTACATAAAAAAGGTGTAGTTGAGTGGAGTCTTGTGGTGTACCTTACTAGCTCTCCTAATTTGAAAAGAGCATCCCTGACTTTCATTTCCCCCGACATATACACATACTCACAGACAGAATGAACTACAATGTAATCAAGGAAAGGAAAAGTGAGTAACAGTCATACACACAAACTATAGATAGAATAGGGAGTATGAAGATTACTTGTAGCATCTTGTGTCAATCGTGGGACTTCAACCCATACAATTGAACGCTTCCACCCTTCTTTGCTTTTGTGAAAGCTTCCTTTAGCGAACTCATGTATCCTATTGGTGTGCAAATAGAGGCGATGGTACCCTTCACCTTGTCTAATTCTTCTTTTGCTAGCATCCATGGTGCTTTAGGAAGCACAATCTTTCCATTTGGGGCACGTTGGTGCAGCCAAAGTGTGTCGACTCTAGAAGGTGGCATGGGTAGATGTATACATGCAAGCAAGAGCATGGAAAAGGACTGGAGCAGTTAGGGAGTCATGGGATGGCAGGTAGCAACGGAGGTGTATGCATGATGCGGCTTATAGGCCAAGGAAGGCTCCATAAGGGGCTAATTGGGGTAGTAGGTGAAGGAGATATAAAGTGAAAACTTTGGGTCCAGGAATGAAGATCTTGAAGTACTAAAGTAACACGTCCAGATGGTTCATCAAACCAAGCTACGGAGCCCAAGTTATTGAAGGTTGAAGCTTTGGTGGTTTGCAGATTCTTGCCGGACAGGGCAGCTAGGGACAGATGGTCCAAGTGGAACTTGAGGTATAGATGTGTAGAGGTCAATTCATGGAGCCTACCCGTCTTTTCAGATTGCGGATCGGAGCCATGGTTTGCAAGATATGATCAGTTGAAGTTTTTTCGAGGGCCGGTTCTGAGCCCACTTGCCCGGAGTGGAGAATGTGCATTTTGGCATCTTTTGAGCCTCGACAAAGTTATAGAGCAGAGTGTGCGTCATAATAAGCTAGCAAGAAGTGACGGCATGCCAAACGAAGTCCAGATCAAGAAGTTATGGCAGTCGGAAGCTGGGGTGCCTTTGACCAAATTGGATTGTAAATGATTTTTCCAGTTTTTGAGAGCCTTGGTTCAGGGGTACCGATGAGTCAAAATGCAGAGATGGAGAGTGTGGTCAGAGCCGGGAAAGTGGCATTTCAGTTGGTGGTTATAGCTTGGCAGTAGGAGGTTGGAGCACAAAATGGGAGCCAGGCAAAGGCAGGCTGAAAAGAGTTTTTTGTAAAAAACATAATGGGGTTTTGCTTATTTTTCAAAGCCTTGAGGCTTGGGGCTCTGTGGAGCCGCCACCTAGCAGCACGCTTAAACCCACATGCGCATGAAGAGGGCAGAAGTCCGCGCTATATAATCTGGAACGTGGGCTCCTAATGGTATCCAAGAGGAGAGAGGGGAGTTCCCCTCCCCGTGGCTATGGCGGGTGTGCACAGGGCGCTGCTGTGGTGGACTTGATGGCCGTTGGTGGCGGTTTTGAAGTGAGCCGGTGAGGCAGGGCAGCGCAGGGCGCCCGCAGTGGCGGGGTTTGGTGATGATGTGGCAAGAGGTATGGGATGGTTCCCGCACCCGTAAGGGGCCGAATTTTTTGAGGATAAGGGTGTTCCCCCCCCCCCCCCCCCCCCCCCCCCCCCCCCCCCCAAATAGCGACATCGCTATTGCCTCGACAGGGGAGGGGTCCCGCTGTGCAAGAGGAGGTGCCGACAAGTGGAAATTGAAGAGCAAACCAAGGACACTCAAAGGTTCAAGGAAAATCCGTCGGGCCAAAGGGAAAGGGGCCAAAACCCAAAGGGTAGCATGCAAAGGTTTCCAAAAATAAACTAGGCCAAGTGTTGGCAATGCAATCAAATGCTAAAAAGAACTCCAAATGAAGTGCACGACATCGAAGGTCTCCCCATTTTTCTTTTTTGGGACTCCTAACACTAGAATGGTAACAGGACACTTTTATGTCCTTGGACACTTTTGTGTCGTGTTAAGTGACCATTTTGCTTGAATTATTTGAAGAGTATGAAAATGAATTTCTAGGTGCTATATATCCACAAAGTTGCCTTATGAGCTGAAAAAAACTTAGCATTTTTTTTTGAGTATCAATCTCACCATTAACCTTACTCTTGCACAACATTTTTGAACCTAAACTGTGTGAAAAAGCGGGTCCTGTTTTTGGCTTTTTTTTTTCAATTTTTGGCAACTATACCACTCTAAACTTCATGTTTGTGAGGTTTAGATGGCTAGAGGTTAGGCCTTCATAGTTCTCAACATGTTTTGATGCTTGTAGGGAGAGCTAAGTGTTAAAATTGAAAGTTATGACCAATTTACAAGAATTGCATAATCCTGTTTTTTGGCCAAAATTAGCACTTTTATGATTTTTTTGGTGCCTTTTTTGGTATCCAAATTCAATTTTGATTGTGTAAGTGTAATGTATAACATAAAGCTAATATTCCTTGAGTTTTGGAGGACTGTGTGCTCAAAATTTCATTCTGAGGTCATCTCGGCCACCGTTCGGCTTCGACAAAAGTCTGCGCAGACCATTTTTGACTACGTGGTCTCGACGGGTGCAGATCCGACTCTGCAAATTGGGGGTTTTTGGCCTACGACTGCAGGTGCTGAGGACATCGACACTCCCAGAGTGTTGATTTGTGGTTGTCTACACATCGAAGGACGGCTCACAGTTCTTGGAGGCATGTCACATACGACACGGGTGCATCTACACACAGACTATAGGCGACATCCACTAGTTCATCAGGTAGCTTGTGTTTGCTGCTTGATATTCCAGATTTCATCTTGACATTGCAGGTACTTCCACATGGGATGTATTGTCAGAGATGATGTATGTTTGTTGAGGGTTTGCTGGCTGTGAGCCACGCAGCAAACAACCGCCGCAGCGGTTACAGCATATAGTGGGAAATTTGTGGATGTTTGACTTTGTGGGATGTCTATGTACTGTCAGATTTACTGCAGCCTTTGTTGAGGGCCTTTGTTGAGGGTCGAGTGAGGTTTTATTGAGCTGGGGAATTCTCGAATGTTGAGATCCTTTCGGTGATACAGGTCTTGGAGCGATCCCTCAAGCACCCTTAGATAGGCTACTAGGATGTATTGACTGTGAGTTAGACAGTTGGGATTGCATCTTTGCTTTACTGTCGTTGAGGCATTGTCGTAGTCTATGCTTACAGGACAGTGACAGGACAGTCAGAGACAGTACAGGAGCAGGACAAGTTTACCCACAGCTTACAGTGTTAGAGAGACAGTGTTTTTGAGCAGTTTTTTTGGTCTGTTTTTGAGTACACTAGAGCCATTTTACAAAGGAGACTCTGCCAAAATTTATGCAGAATCTGAAGCTTTCTTGGTTCATTTGACAGGTTGATATTGGTTCAGAGGTCAGTTTACAGGGGAAACTCTGCCGAACATTTCCCAGGAAAGTAAACTACTGTGAAGCGTAGCTATGGCTGGATCACAGGACACTGCTCTTTACAATATCAAGAAGCTAGATGGAACCAATTTCCCATTGTGGAAGAAGCAGATTTGGTACGTGTTGGTACAAAAGAAGGAGATAAAACCTATAAATCTCAAAGGGATAAAACCAGAAGATATGGACAAAGATGAATGGAGCGAAATGGATGAATTGGCACTTTCTACCATTATGTTGACTTTGGCAAAAAGCGTTTACTTCAATGTAGCAGACGAGATGTCAGCTTATCAAGCATGGTTAAAGCTCAGTGATCTTTATGAGAAGCAGACTGCAGCTTCACAGGTATATTGGCTTAAGAAGCTTGTTGACTTGAAGATGAAAGAAGGGACACCTATGTCCAATCATCTGAATGAATTCAACACAATCTATAGTCAGTTGTCAGCTCAAGGTGTCAAGTTTGATGAACCTGTTAGAGCTATATTCCTGTTGATCACATTGCCAGAAAGTTGGGACACTTTTCGCACAGCTTTGAGTAATTCTGCACCTCCAGATGGTTTGAACATAGCAGGTGTAGAAGGAAGTCTGCTTACTGAAGAAACCAATAGAAAGACAATGAACAAAGGCAAAGGAACAACCTTAGTTGTCAGGGGAAGGACCAAAGAAAAGTACAAAGGTGGAAAGAGGAATCAGTCTCGTAGCAAGTCCCGCAGTGCTAAAGGCAAGAGTGACATAGAATGCTACCATTGTGGCAATAAGGGTCACATGAAAAGAGACTGCAGAGAATGGAAAGCATATAAAGGCAAAGAGAAAGCTGAAGACCATGGTGAGAAGAACAAGTCCTCAGTGAAGATTCAAGAAATAAATGTGACAAACACTGTTGGAGAGGATGACAGTCTAGTGTCAGGAGACATCTACTTCTTGAAGAATACAATGGACTCAGCTCTTCTTACAACATCTGATGGAAATGCACTGCGTGACTGGATTATAGACTCAGGGGCATCACTTCATCTGTCTCCAAACAAGGAGTGGTTTACTTCTTATGTGACCACTAAAGATCATGTTCGGCTAGGCAATGGGCATGCATGTGAGATCTTAGGTGTTGGAGATGTTCAATTGAATTTTCAGAATGGCTCTTCTTTCACACTGAAGAATGTGAGACATGTTCCCGCAATTACAAAGAGCTTGATCAGCACAGGTTTACTTGATGATGCTGGCTACGTCACCACTTTTGGACAGAACATTTGGAAGATATCCAAGGGTTCTATCACAGTAGCACATGGAGTAAAGTCTCGAGGACTTTACATGATTTATGTATCAAATGTCTCTAAAAATGTAATCAATGTAACCGAGCAGCCGAACGTTTCTTTGTGGCATAGCCGGTTAGGAAATATGTCCAAGAAGGGAATGGAAATCTTGTCTCGTTCTGGTTATTTGCCTCGATTTTCATTTAATGATTTTGAATTCTGTTAAAATTGTCTGTATGGTAAGCAAACACAGCACCCACATAAGCATAGAAGCAGTAGAAGAGATACACAGTTGGCACTTGTTCATAGTGATTTGTGTGGACCTATGCCTAACCTATCTCTAGGGGGAGCTTCTTACTTTATGACATTTATAGATGATTACTCGAGGAAAGTATGGGTTTACTTTCTCAAGCACAAGGATGAAGCGTTTAGTGTTTTCAAAACATTTGTGACACTTGTGGAGAATCAGAGTGGCAAGAAGCTTAAATGTTTACGCACTGACAATGGTGGAAAGTATGTTTCAAAGGCCTTTCAGGACTTTTGTGAGTCAAAAGGTATAAAACGTGAACTTACTTCTCCTTACAATCCTCCTCAAAACGGTGTTGCTGAGAGGATGAATAGGACCATACAAGAGAAGGTCAGAAGTATGTTGTCTAATGCACAACTGCCAAATGGGTTTTGGGCTGAAGCTGTATCAACAGCTGTTCATCTTGTAAATAGATCTCCTAGCAAGGTTTTGCAGAAGGATTCAGTGCCAGAGATGGTATGGTCAGGCAAAATGCCCTCATACAAGCATCTCCGAGTCTTTGGTTGTGAGGCATATACTCACGTTCCAAAGCAATTTAGGAACAAACTTGAGCCAAAGAGTAGAAAGTGCATCTTTCTAGGCTATGGTAATTCTGGTGAGATGGGGTACAGACTTTGGGATCCCGAATCTAGAAAGGTTGTCCGCAGCAATGATGTTTACTTTAATGAATCCAAATATCATTCTAAACCAGAGAGGGTTGAGGATATTAGAAGAGTTGTCTTCCAAGAAGATGGACCTGCACGTGCAAGACAAAATGTCAGTGCTCAAGAGGAGCAAGGACAGGATAGATTGGAACCACAGGTTGTGGTTGAGCCACCTATTGTGTGTAGATCTAGACGTGTAACGCGACATCCTGATAGGTTTGTTCCATCTATGAAGTGTGTCATGTTGGCTGATTGCAATGAGCCTTCATGTTACAGAGAAGCAGTGCAAATGAAGGACTCCGGGAATTGGCAATTGGCAATGCAGTCAGAGATGACAGCTCTGCATAAAAACAAGACATGGAAGCTAGTTAAATTACCACAGAGAAAAAAGGCTCTACCTTGTAAATGGGTTTGCAGGTATAAGATCACCGCTCATGATAGTCTGCCAAAGTACAAAGCAAGGCTTGTTGCCAAGGGATTTAAGCAAGAACAAGGCATTGACTTTGATGAAGTCTTCTCTCCGGTGGTCAAGATGACTACATTGAGATGCTTTCTTGCATTGGTTGCCATATTAGATTTGGTGTTGCACCAAATGGATGTCAAGACAGCGTTCTTGCATGGTGATTTAGATGTGGAAATTTACATGCATCAGCCAGAAGGGTTTGTTGAGAAAGGCAAGGAAGATTGGGTATGCCAGTTGTCAAAGAGTCTTTAAGGCTTAAAACAATCACCGAGGGCATGGTACCATAAATTCCACAAGTTTATGCTTTCTCAAGGCTACAAACGTAGTGAGTTCGATCACTGTCTATATACAAAGAAGGCTAAGGATGGTAGTTGGCTGATCCTTATTTTGTATGTGGATGACATGTTGATTGCTGGCAAGCAGTTGGAAGAAATTTCAGCTTTGAAGTCAAACATGGCAAAATCGTTTGACATGAAAGACATGGGTGAGGCAAGTCATATACTTGGTATGCGCATTGAGAGAGACAGATCAAAGAAGTTTATTTGGTTATCTCAAACAAAGTATATTGACAAGGTTTTGCAACGTTTCAATATGGAGAAGGGAAAGGCACTGAGTGTTCCATTGCCACCATATGTGAAACTTAGCAAACAAGTTTGTCCTATGTCTGAGGAAGAATAGGCTGAAATGGATAAGATTCCATATGCGTTTGCAGTGGGTAGTTTGATGTATGCAATGATTGCTACTCGCCCAAACATTGCATTTGCAGTGGGAGTAGTAAGTCGATACATGTCAAACCCAGGCAAGAAACATTGGGAGGCAATGAAAGGAATATTGAGATACCTAAAAGCTACAAAGAGTATGCGTATATGCTATGGGAGTCAGGAGCTAAGTGTAAAGGGTTTTACAGACTCAGATTATGCAGGTGACTTAGACAACCGAAGGTCTACGTCAGGGTATGTCTTTACATTGGCTGGTGGAGCAGTATCATGGCGTTTTAGATTACAAGATTGTGTTACTCAGTCTACTACAGAGGCATGAAAAGAATCAATTTGGTTTAATCGACTAGTAATAGATTTGGGAATCAAAGAAGAGATGCCTATGCTATATTGTGATAGTCAAAGTGCTATACAATTGGCTCGCAATCCAGTTTATCACTCAAAGACAAAGCATGTGGATGTGAAGTATCATTTCATCAGGGAAATTCTCGAGGATAAGCAACTTCAGCTTGTCAAAGTTCACACCACAGAAAATCCTGTTGATCTACTTACAAAAGGACTTCCCTCAGAGAGCTTTGCGCATTTTCGCAAGCAGTTAGGTGTAGGGTAGTAAGTCACTTCTCTACATCTCTTGTATATTAGCTTGTATATTAGCTTCTCTCACACTTAAAGTACCACATTGGACTTTAAGTGGGAGGTTGTTGGGGTGTAAAGGCCAATGTGGTCGCCCAGGTAAGTGGGCGGGCCGCCAGGTATGTACACATATTCTTTTGTAAAAACCTAATAAGAACTCAATATGCTGTACACATTACAGTAGAGCGAGTTCACCATATCGTCATGCTCTTCTTCTCGCACTCTCTCTCGCGTCGCACTTCCGCTCGTACTCCTTCATTTTGTAGGTAGTAATCATATCTAATCATAGACTACAAACTTGGCTAGATATTGAGTAGTTTCTATGGGTTTCTAGAGGTCATAATGCTAAACCCAGTTTTTTCATGTTTGCTGTATTTAGCACTTTATCATTGCCCCCAAGGTTCCAATTGTAAGAGATCCATTATCCTTTTGACATGCTCCATGGCTCCTTTTGAATCCAGAGGCCCAAAGGGAACTAAGAAAACATGTATATAGTATCTGTATTGAGCGTGACTATAGAAACTTTGATGATAGGTCTGCAGAATGGCAAAAATGCAACATTTTTGTACCTATTTCTTTTGCCCAAAAAAAATTTAGTGAGGTAAAAGCAACCATATGTTTTGGTCACCAACCCATTGAAGTTAACGGGGTATTTTATCTCATTTCCTATAAAAATCTCTACTCTTATTTATATGCAATCAACCGTAAGAAATTGTTGTTTTGGGTAAAATGCACTGGTCCATCAACTTTGGAGGCTTGTAGTGACCAAGGGATGAGAAAAATTACAAGTTTCTCATTTTTCCCATATGTAGTAGTTATTGAACTATAAGCTCATGAAATGATTTTTCAAAATGAGTGGATCTACTATGGTTTTGAAAATTTTTCCCAAAACCCTGAAAGGACACTTTTATGTCCTGTTAGGTTACCATTCTAGTGCTAAGCACACCCCTATAAAAGGAGATTTATGTTCATTTTTTAGGGTCTTTTGGACCAGGGTCTTTGGACCAGGGTCTTTGGACCAGTTGGCTTTTTTGCATGTGTGAGTAATTGAAAGCTTGAAGCTTGTGTGTTGCTAAGCTTTCCATTGAAGCTACATACAATGGTTGTACTACTCTCTATGCAATAATACCACTCATTTGCCCCAATCTCTTGTGTTGATTATCCCCATTCCCTCCTTTTCTCTCGCTCTTCGTGTGTTGGCCATTGCTTGCAGAAGGGTTTGCCTGGAGCTCGAAAGGTGCTACCAAGAAGGCAGATTAGGAGTGTTTTGTGAGCTGGAAAGGGTGATTTAAGCGGTGTGGGTGCATTTGTGTTGTGGGTGTTCTTTTGCAAGGTGTGAGGTACTTGTTTTGTATGCTAGAGTGGAGTTGTGAGTGCAAATTAGCCAATTTGAAGGTGTTATTTGAGAGGTTAGGGGTGCTATGGAATCCGTGGGCTATAGAGAGACAAGTACTTTGTGTACCGGGTGTGTTCCCTATTCCCCCTCTCCAACGTTGTGGAGTGGCAAAGGCGGGGAGACATTTTAAAAGCCTCAAATCCTCCCTCGCACCCAAAGAGTCCTTCTTGCCAATAATGTGGTCATAGTGTTTGGGCTACATTCTTGAATATGTGCATGGGATTCAAGAGGTGTTGTATTTATTTGTCCTTCCAATATGGAAGCCTTAAAAATATGGAATACCTTGACATACCTTTTGGTGGAGGACAAGGAGCCGGATTTTTGTTGTGGTGTTCCTCCCAAATGGTTACCCAATCTGCCATTGTGAGATTTACAGGAGCCTTCCCATTTGTTGGAGCCTTGTGCTTGTTATGCCCTTGGGGTAAGAAATGATGGTTGTCTGGATAGATTACCTTGCACTAGGAATCTGGCCTCTCCGTCACCAATGATGGCCAGCAAGTAAGAAATGCATTGTCGCCTGATGTGGACAACCCTGCATACATATCATATGGTTAGAGAGATGAGTGAACTAAAGTGAGCTAAAGGGAGAGAGGGAATGAGGGAAAGAGGGATAGAGGACAGGGGTTACCAAAAATCTCTCAAAGCCAGGAATACTCGTGCATAGTCCACACAAGGATTCCCCTAATTTGAGCCTCTCTCCCCCCCTTTGCAAGTGAGACATCGACAACAGGAATGCCTCTCCATAATTCCGCATAATCCTAGATGAGGTCCTCGAGGTAAATGTCAATATTTGACACTTTGTACTTTCCTGGCACAAGCAAGGAAAGAAGTATATTGCCCTTCTTGGTTGTCTCCCATGGTGAAATATTGTAATTGAAGATCACCACAGGCCAAGTGTTCCATGAAGTAGACTTAGTGCCGAAGGGGTTGACACCATCACTTGCTAACCCAAGCATCAAGTGTCGAGGCTCCAACCCAAACTCTGGCCATTGAGTATCTATGTGCCTCCATGCAGTTGAATCGGCAGGGACACGCATCATTCCATCATTTGAACGATGGTTTGTGTGCCACGTGAGAAGCTCCACGGTAGACCTGCTTTTAAACATGTGTTGGATGCGAGGAATTAATGGAAAATGTCTTAATACCTTGCGGGGTAGGTGTGCCCCGCTCACACCTGTCTTGTATCATGCCTCCCCACACGCGGGACATGAGGTAGCATGTGCATTCTCATTGCGGGATAACATGCAATCGTTGACGCACGCATGGATGCACTCATACTCCATTCCAAGTGCAGTGACATACGATCTAGCTCGTAGACGATTTGGAGGCATGTGGTGATCTTCTGGCAACATTTTGCCCATGAAACTACAACAAACATGTGTATTAGTATAATTCCTAGAAGATGACACCATAAAGAGAGAGGGAGAGACTATATAAAAGCCACATTCCATACTTACAGAAGTCGTGCATCGACACTTGCATTACTCCAACTGAATTTTTCTTACAAGTTCAGTACTTCTGACGGGAGCAAAGCGAACCCCGAACCCCGACGGCCTCTAAAATACCGGGGACCGAATGGCGCGCCTCGAGCCTGTCATGGTAAAGCAAACAGGGGGCACCACCTAGCTTCAGCGGCTAGGACGCAAATAACACACCACCATAACAAAGTTTTCATCCAAGAGAGATGGATGCTTGGGAGTAATGATGAAAAGGAAAGGGAATGAGATCAAGTGAGAGAGAGAGAGAGAGAGAGAGAGTGAGGGAGGGGGTATAGCGGCTTAGTACTTAGGCATCACAAAAGGATGGCGAATCCGCACACCCTTCACACATACACAAGCTCACTCCAAAACACAAGACTAGATGGCAATTCCGCACACCTCACATGGGCAAAACATTGCAAGAAAACATACTCACAAAACCTCAAGCTTTATTTAGAGAATTAGGCGATGAAATGGGGAGCATAGGGTAGGGGAATGAGAAGGGAGAGAGCGGTAGAGCACATGGCGGATAGGTGGGAGTTGATGGCGAAGACTCGCATGAGGATTATGGCCATCATCCTTCATTTAGTTGCCCTTCATCTTCCATAGCCAAGGGTGTAGAGATCATGCTCAAGACAAGCATGGTGATTCCGGTGATGGTGATGGTGTGGGTGTGTGTGTGTGCACTAGGCACATGCATAGTGTGTTCTTTGGTGATGTTGTGTGTGTATTTAGTGTGATGGTGACCCCTCTTTATATAGGGGAGGAGGGGGGAGGAATTCTAGAATTTAGAAATGAAGAAATCATTATCTACATAGGCCATGTGACTGTGGGCCCCACTTGTCTGGCTGTGTGTATATGTGCCAGAACAGCAGTCTCATGAGAGAGAGACTAAGAGAGAGAGATGGGTTGATAAAAAAAAGTGAGGGGTGACATGGAGAATAAACTAATTACAAGAGGGGAGAGAGGGGAGTGTGTTCAGAGGTGAATCTGTGTGCAGATGTGTGTGAACACAAGAAAAATCAAGTAACCACCGGGTGGGGATGGGTCTGTGGGTACCTTTTTCAGTGAAACTGAGTGTGTGTGAGTGTGGGGGAGGTTATTTAGCTACAAGACAAGAGACATGGTGCCCTTTAGAGAGAGAGGGGGGTATTTGGGTCATGGGATATGATAGGAGAGAGAAAGAAGGGGTGGGGTATACTATTTTGGAAGATAGGGTAAGTTGCATGTGAGTGAGGGTGCATTATTGGTGAGTTATAATGCATTATTGGTGAGAGGTGGGGTAGCTTGAGGGGAGAGAGAAAGGAGAAAGGACAAGGGGAAGAGAGAGGGGGTTGACCTTTTGAGTGGAGGAGAGGAAAAGGGACACCCGGCGGGGCAATAGTGAAGAAAAAGGAGGCAAGGTGGGGATGGGCTACCCCGCAGGCATGAGGTGGCCAATTTTACCTTTCTTATATATTTACATAATCATACTTTATTTTTTTCTTACTTTTTCCAATGCCTTTTATCACACCCTCCATAAGAGGGGGTTTTCATGGGGTGGGGACGAGAGAAGAGGGGTATGGGAGCTTGGCTTGTGAAAAGCCCCCATCACTTCCAATGATGCTCAGAGCACCTAGTACCGTGCACCGTCGTAAAGAGGTGCTCGGGCACTCGGCATCAATCTATCCTCCGTTTTGGTAGACCGTTTAGTGCTCATGAGCTAGTAACTCATCACACATGTCGAACATGTACTCATCCTCTATCTCAAAGTGCGACGAAGACGCCGTAGGAGCTTCTGACATAGAGCCAATGGCAAGATCACCATGCGGTGCACCCAAATCGCCTAGTCGCTCTTGCCTCTGTCGTTCGGCATTGCGCACCGGTGCACCACCACCAAACACAGACCAATGGGGCACCTCCTCAAGCAACGGGTGAGTCACACTATTATCTCTCCGAGGGCTTTTCCGAGCATGCCAAAGCCCTTCGTTCTCCACGTGCTCCAAAGCAATGTGCCTCAACCTAGGAATTTCCTTTTTGCACTTGGCGCAAGGACAAGGTAGTTTTTCCTTGAGCCAACGATCTCGCTATGGACCTCCACGAGGACCACGATCATCCCAGTCAATGTCCTGCACACGCGAAAGGTTGTTTATTTAATCATGTATCCTAAAAAATAAATAATTAGAAAAACACTTAATTCCATTAGAAAAATTACATATAATTAAAGTGAAAGGGAATAAATGACAATGAGTGTTAAAATTATTTTTTAATTAAAAGAGATTTTAAAAAATTCAATTAATAAACATTTAAAAGTACTACAAAATAAAGTATCCATAAGAAATTAAAAATCTTCATCAAAAAACTCAAAAGTCTAAAAAATGAAATAATGTATAGCTAAGGGTGGGGGGGTGGTTTGTAACCCCCCCCCCCCCCCCCCGCAACCTCGGATTTGTATGTATCCGTTTGAAATGACTGGCCACAGTAATAAGCGTTGTAATAGGCAGGTAATATCCGCGGTAATAACTGGCACCTAAAAAAAAAAAAAGAATACAGAGTATACCACTTTTTTGCAGCATACCCTATGTTCTTGCTCTCCGCCATCGCTCCCAAGCTTCCCCCCCCTCCCCTCCCACACCCCCCATCTCCCTACCCTCTCTCTCCTTCAACAAGACTACCCCCTCCCCCCCCCCCCCCCCCCACCTCTCCCTTCCCCCTCTCTCCTTCTCCAAGCTTCTCTAATTTTTTCGAAGAGGGTTTCATCCAAGTTTTGGCAAGGGGGTATTCCACTATCTTCTTTGGACACTCAACATATTCGAAGCTCAACCACGCTACAAAGGAGAGGTAAACACAAAAAGACATCCTCCCTCTTTCCCTTTTGTTTTCTACTACTACTACTACACACACACACACACACATAAATAAAAAAAATAGAGAAAATAAAGAATCCATTATAATGTACCTTGTTCATTAGGAAATGGTTGTTTCGCACGGCTTGTTTGAAATGGTTGCTTTGCTAAGCACGTTTGAAAATGGTTGCTTTGCTACGCACGTTTGAAAATGATTAATTTGTCATGCACGTTTTGAAAATGATTGTTTGGATAGTAAATAGAGAGAGAGAGAGAGAGAGAGAGAGAGAGAGAGAGAGAGAGAGAGAGAGAAAGAAAGAGAGAGAGAGAGAGAGATTTAAAGAGAGGGAGAGAAATGTTAGATAGAGAGAGAGAGAAATAGATAAAGAGAGTGAGAGAGGGACATAAATGTTAGATAAAGAACCCTAAATGTTAGATAGAGAGAGAAAAATAGATAAAGACGGAGAGAAATGTTAGATAGAGAGAGAGAAATAGATAAAGAGAGTGAGAGAGAAAGAGGGATAGAGAGAGGGGGAGAGAGAGAGAGAAGGGGGGGGGGGGAGAGAGAGAGAGAGAGAGAGAGAGAGAGAGAGAGAGAGAGAGAGAGAGGGAGATAGGGAGATAGAAAGAGGGAGAGAAAGAGAGAGATAGAAAGAGGTAGGGAGAGATAGGGAAAGAGGGAGAGATAGAAAGAGATAGAGATAGATAGGGAAAGAGGGAGAGATATAGGGAGAGAAAGAGAGAGTTAGAAATAGGGGGGGGGGGGGGGGGAGAGAGAGGGAAAGAGATAGGGATATGGATAGAGGAGAGAGTGATAGGGAAAGAGGGAAAGTAGATAGAGAGAGAGAGAGGGAGAGAGGGAGAGAGAGAGATATATATATATATAGAGGGAGAGAGGGAGAGAGGGAGAGAGAGAGATATATATATATATAGAGGGAGAGAAAGAGAGAGATAAAGGGAAATAGGGATAGGGAAAGAGAGAGAGTAGATAGAGAGGGAGAGAGGGAAAGAGAGAGAGGGAAAGAGAGAGATAGAGGGAAAGAGGGAGAGAAAGAGAGGTAGAGAAATAAATAGAGAGAGATAGAGTGAGATAGAGGGAAAGAGGGAGAGAAAGAAAGGTAGAGAAATAAATAGAGAGAGATAGAGTGAGATAGAGGGAAAGAGGGAGAGAAAGAGAGGGAAAGAAAGAAAGAGAGAGATAAAGAGGGAGAGATAGAGTGAGAGAGGTAAAGAAAGAGAGAGATAGAGGGAAATAGGGATAGGGAAAGAGAGAGAGAGTAGATAGAGAGGGAGAGAAAGAGAGAAATAGAGGGAGAGAAAGAGAGGGATAGAGAAAGAGAGGGAGAAAGGGAAAGAGGGAGAGAAAGAGAGAGGTATAGGGAAAGAAGTAGAGAAAGAGAGAGAGAAAGAGAGGGAGAAATAGAGGTAGAGAATGAAAGAGATAGGGAAAGAGGGAGAGAAATAGAGAGAAAGCGAAGGGCAGCCCATCCCCAAGCTTGGAGGGTGTAGGTAGAACACAATGGGTTCCACTTGTAAAACATGCTGATCTATGTTTTGCAATTACGGGATAAAGCGGCTGCCTCAATTTGTGAGGCCAATTTAGGACATGGTGGATGTCCCTGGGGTTGCTCTTGTGGACGTACGCAAAGCCTCAAAAAGTGGTGCCCAAGTCCAAAGCCACCATGACCTTAGCCAAGACCTCCATGCCTCGGTAGAAGATGTCGTCCACGTTTGGCTTCTCATCTCTGAGAGTGCTTGCTTTACATGGAGTCACAAACATGACTTTGGGATGGAGAGAGAGAGAGAGAGAGAGAGAGAGAGAGAGAGAGAGAGAGAGAGACTTAGTGAGAGAAATAGAATTATTTATTGCATTACATCAGAATTGTAATGTTATGATCAATTGATCACTTAGATGTTGAATTTAGGTGCGGCCAACACAAAACGATGGATACATTTACAACCTTAATATATATATGTGTGTACATATATATATGTTTATGCATGTATGTAGGCACTAAGTACGGGAGCATAGCATCCGAAGGTTAGACGCTTCCTCTTGGGTATAGTCCTTTTTTAATCGTGGTGTTGTGGTCATTGATCCACTCATGCATGGATTACCACAATGTACCTTTGGTTTTACCACGGTTAAAACCGCGATGATATCTACAGAGGTGCAGTTGACCTTTGGCCCTACTAGCCTCTACTTAGGTCTACTAGAATGCGTACGTATCTACGTCTTTGTGTGCTAATACATATATCCTTTGGGAGAGAATTGTAATGCTACAATCAATTTATCACTTAGACATTGAATTTAGGTGCAGCCAACACAAAACGATGGCTACATTTACACCCTTAACATATATATGTTGATCCGAGTCTATCACAAATTTTTGTTTACTATATTTTGTTGGTTTTCCTTGCTTCTAGAGGTTTACAATAAAAGAAAGAGTGAGAACAACCTCTTGGAAAAATTCAAAAAATGATTTGATGGGAATTTTTCCTTGACTAGTTCACCGGAGGTGAAAGGGAGAACCTAGTGGTAAAGGGAAGGGAAAATATGTAAATGTGAAAAGAAAAGATATGATGTGTTTGTGGGGCCATGCACCCATGATTCAAGGGTCATGAGTGGCTCATATCATCATGGCTTTGGAGCCATATGATGATTCAAACAGATGGGACCTAGGTGGAAGACTTGGTAAAGGAAGGAAACAGACACATGATTTTGCTGGATTCTTAAAAAAATACTTCCACTCCGATCCAAGAAAAGTTGTCTTCATCAAAGTTGTAGATGATGAGCTGGAGATTCTGACCATATTTTCTTTATAATTTTTGCATCTACGGTCTAGGAGATATGGCCAAAATGGCGGACGCCAGTTTTTTCAACTGTGGTGGAGACCACCCCCTCTACCTTTACACACACACGCTTCCTTTTCCACATTAAATCCTTCTCTAAAAATAAGTCATTAGTCTTCTCCCCCTCCCCTCCTTCCTCCTCTCTCTCAAGCTCAAAAAACCATCACAAATTTCTCTTCTAATCACCTCTCAAATCATGTTTAATCTTGTTGTAATTCATAAGTTCTCATTCAACCCCTTTCTATTATTACTAGATATGTATTGATTTTATGTAGATTATTTACATTTTAAAATAAGGAAGCTCTTGGACTCAAGCTATGGAGGAAGGAGTGAAGACAACACAAGTGATGATGGAGCCAATTAGTTGCAAATTGGTCAACAAATCACTTGGAAGGAGCTTCTTCATTGGTTGAATGTCCCTAATCAAGCTTCATTTGTACAAATTGCACTTGGATCTTAACCTCACTCCTAATCACTCTCTTGCCTATATAAAGAGGCCCCCCCTTTGTAATTTCAAGTCTCCCTCAGCCCCATTGAGTCTTTGTATCACTCACCATGAGCCCATAAAGCTCATTCATTCACTCTATTCTTGCACATTCTAGAGTGCAAATTGTTTTATGCTAGTAACCTCCCCTCCTCTTACTTATGTTAATTAAGAGAAATCTTTTATGTGTGTGTGAGAGTGCTTGATGTGATTTTGGCTAATTCTTGAGTTGTTGTTTAGTAATCTACATGCTATTTGTGTTGGGAGTGCTTGAAGTTATCCATTCCTTGTACACACACTAAGGTTAATGCTTCATTCATAGTGATAGCTCTCTCTCTCTCTCTCTCTCTCTCTCTCTCTCTCTCTCTCTCTCTCTCTCTCTCTCTCTTTGTGTAACGGTCCTAGTCCACGCTTCCAAGACTAGGTGGTGCTCTCATCTCATTTCCCTTGTGGCGCAATGGAGTTTGTTTTGGTGTAGAGGCCGCCATTCCAAATTTCCTTTGTCATAAATTGGTGCCCTCACTGAGGAGTTCTCAAGCAGCGCTCTGTCAATCCTATGAAGGAAGATCCATCAACTGCTCTGAGACTTCCACTATGGTCTCCCCAAGAAGCTCGAGAAAAGAAGCGTCTTTATCGACAAACAACACGTATGCGGGTAAAGAGAGTTAACTACATACACCCTTCTTTGCTTCAAGGAAAATCTTGTAGTCATCAAGTCCCTAGGCCAAAGCATTGTGTTGAGTGCTTTGTGGCTAGTGTGAAGACACTTTCTTTGAAGCCTCGACTTCAGGTGGTGAAAGCACTCTCAAACTCGGATATTAACAAGTTTTTAGAGGGGGAGCTACACATCAATGGGGTGCGGTATTGGCAAGAGGCTACATATGGTGATGCACTCCAACTACTACTACAATAAGGCTCAAGGTGGTTGAGAGGGTAGCCATTGAACCCTATGAACTCTACAAAGCTGAAGATGGTCACACCAAAGCTAGGCTAATCACTGGTGAGTAAATTCTTCGCATCTCTCAAATGGTGGGATCTACGAGAGCTCAACTTCAATGAAGTGCTTCATGGAAGTTTGTATTTAATGCACCAATGAATAATCTCATTTTCTACAACTTTCAATCAGTTCAGAATATTAGGGTGAATGTGTGCATTGATAGAAAGATTTTTTTCCAACAAAGATTGGTCTTCTATTTTGGAGCTAAGAGGTTGAGAGAGATATTGTTGTCCCCTGACCCTATAATATTTCCTATTTTGGAGTATAATGTATCTTTTGATGTTCACATCTTCATCTTGCTTTAAGCATACTCCATGAATCATAGGGATTTATATGGACCTTTCCAACCTCTTGCTAGACAAATTGTGCATATAATAGCTAGCACAAAGCTTAGGTTCCAAAACATCATAAGGAACTTACTAGGCCCTCGTCGTCTAGCTGAGATTAATGCATCTATCAATCCATTTATTCTACCCTTAATAAAATATTATTTGGGCCTAGACGTTTTCATCTTTGTGCTATATTGAGAGGAAGGCAACCCATTTTATATTGGCTATCCCTAATTTTTTTGGGCGTAGTGGGGAAAATGCTGGGGATTTTTTGGATAACTTGGAAATGGATTTCCTTGTCTCTGGGAGGGATGACGAAGCATTGAAATTGAGAGATTTTCCTTTGGTGCTCAAAGAAGAAACTAGGGTATGGTTCCAGGCTCTAGATCCAACCCAAAGCTGATTGGGAGGGATTGAAGGCGGCTTTCCTACGAAGATTTCAACGAGCCAATTCGGCAGAAGAACTATGGCAACGGCTTCTGGCCCTTCATCAAGTTGACCCTCATGGTTATGCAACCTATGAGGAAGGTTTTCTGAAACTTTGGGGGCAATGGTCAGACTCACTAAACCCTGGTGAGCGAGCTCCCAATTTCCTTCAAAAGGATCGATTTATCTCAGGTTTGTACCCCTTGCTAAGGGAGAAGGTAAAGAGAAAATTTCCAAAAACTTTTGAAGATGCCTTAAGAATTGCTAGGGAAAAGAATAAAAAGATTCTCTATCAAGCCCAAGCTGGCCAACTAGCTTTGGGAGGCAATATCACAACTATGGAAGATTCTCACGTACCTCCAAATGTGCCTAATGCACCACACCTCAATAGAGGTCAACAAGAAGATATGCTCCAACAAATAAACAATCTCACAAACTAGCTAGAGGGTTTGAGAGTAAATCTTGTGTAGGGTGCAAGAAGGCCTATTGAGGGGAATGGTGGGAATCGGCCACCAATGCGATGTCAAGCAAGGGAAATGTTGTGTTACAATTGTGGGGAAAATGGCCACGGCATGTATAATTTCCCTCATCCCAGAAGATATGACTACCCTGTCAGAGGTCCTCGACAACAAGTAAGTCCTCCCCGTGCTAGAGCTCAAGCACAAGAGCAACCGCAACCTCAAATTTTGCAGCCACCTTGTGCTCAAGCTCAAGCCCCTGCTACTCAACCAAATGTGAGCATCATAAGGATGGAGGAGGTTGTCAAGGGCAGAAGCAACCAGGAAGAAATAGCTAAAGGGAAGATGAAGATATATGAAGTGGCTACAATGCCTATCAAGCGTGTGCATGTCCAAGATGAAGTAAGTAAAGAAACAAGCAAGAACGCAAGCAATGAAGCAAGTACATCTCGGGCAACTAAAGATGAAGCCAAGAAGAGAAAGACCCGTACTAGGTCTCAAATTGACATCTCTGATTTCCCTATGGGATCTCGGACACAACCTTATGACTTGACAACTGATGTGAGTTCTCAAGGACCAAAGATTACTTGGCCACAACTACTTCATATCTCCCCAAAGCTGCGACGACAATGGTAAAAAATGGTGAGCACGAGGGCAAAGCGAAGTAAGCTAGTAAGTGTAATCAAAGCATATGGTCTTAAGGATATAGTGCCTTTGGTGGAGGCTCAAATCAAGGGACAACGGATTCCAAAAACTTACATTGACAGTGGAGCAGAGGTTTGTGTCATGACAGAAAAGATAATGCATAAATTGGGTTTAGAGGTAATGGAATCATCAAACTTTAGGGAAAAAATGGCCAATAATGTCTCTGTCACTTGTGTGGGTGTAGTGAAAGCTTTGAGAGTTTCTGTTTTTGGAATCACTACAGAGGTTGATGCTTATGTGATGCCAGTAAAGGGAGAAGGATACCCCCTTATTTTAGGACGACCTTGGCTCATGGGTATAGGAGCTAGGCAAGATTGGGCAACAGGAGACTTGGAGTTGAGGCCTCGCGTGGGTGGCCATAGTCGGAAGGTGGTTTGTAACTTGAACAATGGGTGACAAGAGAACCTTGAACTAGAGACGTCAATTGATGAGTGGAGCTCAAGTGGATGCTCCTCATCCATGGACGAGGAAGAGAGTTCAAGTGAAGAGAGTGATAGCACTCTCGAAGTCATGGGCGTCACCATAAAGGAAACTACCTCATCAGAAGACAACCCGAGGATCCAAATGGAGAATGTGCGGGATGCCAGCCTACAGAAGATGTTATCCAAGGATACAAAGGAAGAAGAAAAGGAGGGTTATGTAAATGTTCTCAAGAAGTATGCATCATTGTTTATTTCTGATTACACTCACATTATAGGTGTCACTGCAGTGAAGCATCATATCCATCTAAAAGAAGGGAGCAAGCAAGTAGTACAAAAACTAAGAAGATTAGGAGTTGTGCAACAAAATGCACTGTTGTCCGAGGTGAAGAGACTCTTAGAAGCAGGATTCATATACCCAGTAGAAGATTCAGAATGGGTCTCCCCAGTCGTGGTGAGGACAAAGAAGAATGGTAAATGGCGAGTGTGCGTGGATTACAAGCCACTAATAGCTGCAACAAAGAGGGACCACTTCCCTCTCCCATTTCAAGATGAGATTCTAAATGAAGTAGCAGGCCATGAGCGATAGATACACAGTGTGTGATGGCTACTCTGGCTACTTTCAAATACGCATTGCAGAGGAGGACCAGAAAAAGACTACTTTCATCACACCATGGGGCTGTTTTGCATTTCGAGTCATGCCTTTTGGTCTCACCAACGCTCCAGCCACCTTTCAACGATTCATGAACATGGTCTTCCAACCTTACTTTGGTAAATCCATAAGGGTTTTCATCGAGGAATTTTGTATTTACAGCTCCAAAAGTATGCATCTCGGCAAGATTGATGAAGGATTTACTCGTTTAGCTAAGCTGGGTGGACAACTAAACAAGGACAAATGTCACATTGGGGAAAGCAAGGTTACACTATTGGGGCATGTAGTGTCCATTGATGGAATTGAGGTATATCCTGAAAAGATAGAAACATTGCTAAATCTACCTTCCCCAACTTCCATCAAACAATTAATCTCTTTCTTGCAAAAGCTAAGATATTTGAGTAGATTCATACACTTACTCTCCCAAGTGTTATTTCCTCTACAACAGCTGACTCGTCAAGAGACGCTTGTTTGGAGTGAATAAAGTGATGGGCATTTTAGAGAGATAAAAAAAATGTTAGGGTCACTCCCTGTAATCCTCCAACCTTGTTGGGAAGAAACATTCTTTGTAAACCCTAGTGTGGGAGAAGAGGCCATTGGTGTTGCCCTCCTACAAAAAGATCCAAAAACATCCTTTATGAGACCTGTGTATTTTGCTAGCCGCCTCATGGAAAACACAGAGAAGGCCTACACCCTGATGGAACAGCTAGTGTTAATTCTCATGTTTGCGGTAACCAAATTTCGTCCATACTTGTTGCCGAAGAGGTTTGTAATTATCACTGTGGAGGATATGTTTCCCTATGCACTACAACATATGGAAATCTTTGACAAAATAGCAAAGTGGGTGGTGCGACTTCAAGAGTTTGATTATACAATACAGGTTGAAAGAACAACTCGAGCATGCTTAGCCGACATTTTAACAAACAAGTTCTATGAAAAAGTTTTCCATTTGAAGAGAAAGGAACTTCCACCACCTCCAGCTCTAGAGGCTCTGGTCAATGCTTATAGCCTCTACTTTGATGGAGCATACAAGAGAACCAAGGATAAGGCAGCTGCAGGCATCGTGATCTTATCTCCAATGGGAGAGAGGATCCATGATGAAGGGATCACTCTAGAAGATGTCCACTCCAACAATGAAGCTGAATATCAAGCTCTAATTCATGGCCTTTGTTGGTGCCTAGATAATTCAATTAAGAGATTAAATGCTTTTGGTGACTCCATGCTTTTGGTAAGGCAAATGCAGTAAATGGGCTTGCAAAAATGCCAGTCTCTCTACTAAAATGAGAGAAGCCAAAGCTCTTATGAGGAGATTTAGGGAGGCACAAGTACATCATGTGCCAAGAGACCAGAACAAGGATGCAGATCACCTAGCATCATCGAAGTTAAATGAGTCAATAGTGGGAGCAGTGGCCATCAAACTTCCACTTCAGCAAGGCAAGGAGGACTTAGAAGATATTATGCACATTCTGGAGCAAGGAGAGGCTCCTAAACACTTGAATGCAGGGGAAAGGCGATGGTTAGCTAGGAAGGCTACCACGTATCGCATAGTAAATGATAACTTGTATTGTCTTGGTAAGGATGGTGTGCTTAGGAGAGTGCCTTTGAAGAGTGAAATTGAAGAGATTTTAAAAGCTTGTCACGATGATATGTGCGGAGGACACTTTGCACACGACATCACTAGTAGAAAGGTTCTACAAGCTGGGTTTACTTGGCCAAGTCTTCATCGTGATGTCAAATACTGGTGTCAAACATGTGATGAATGTCAGAAAGCAGGACCACGACGGCTCATAGCCGAACCTCAGAACCCAATAAAGGTATATGGGCCCTTTGAGAAGTGGGGAATTGATGCCATAGGGCCTCTACCACGCACTCAGTCACGTAAAGAGTACATCATCATGGCAGTAGACTACATGACTAGATGGGCTGAGGCTATGCCGACCAATAGAATTACTACTAAGGATGTGAGTCAGTTCATCTTTGACCACATCTGTTGCCGGTTTGGCACCCCTCTTGAAATACTATCTGATAGAGAACCAGGGTTTAGAGCAGACTTGGTAGGATAACTCATGCAGAAGCTAAATATTCAGCATCAACACTCTACTCGTTACTACCCTTAGTGCAATGGCTTGGTGGAAAAGGTAAATGGAATCATTTGCAAAATTCTCACCAAACAGGTACATGCCAGGCGCCAAGATTGGGACAAACACCTGAATGGAGCTCTATGGGCCTATAGAACCTCCTTCAAAACCACATTAGGGTACACACCCTTTCATTTGGTTTATGGAAAGGAGGCGCTTTTTCCCATTGAAGTGAAGCTAACAAGTCTTCGAATATTGGGTAGCCAGGTAGGCTCTCAAAAGGAGAAAGTACATCAAAGGATCATGGATCTAGAGAGGCTGCAATTGGACCGTGAAGAAGCCATCAACCACTATTCTCAAGAATCAGAGAAGCACAGAGAAAAGTTCAACAAAAAGCTAGCATCCAAAGACATCAAAAAGGGATCTCTGATGCTTCGATATGACAATCTCTTCGACACTCGTAAGGATGGAAAGTTTCTTTTTCGATGGGAAGGCCCGTTCTTGGTCACCAAAAAGTTAAAAAATGGCTCTTACAGACTTCAAGACATTGATGGTAAAGTGCACAAGACCAGGACAAATGGATGGCGTCTAAAGCCTTATCACATCAGGATAAGGTCAGCCCAAGATCAAAGAAAGTAGGCTAGAGGCATAAATACCCCTAGCCTGGTTTGGGGGGGCTATGATCCGAGCCTATCACAAATTTTTGTTTACTATATTTTGTTGGTTTTCCTTGCTTCGAGAGGTTTACAATAAAAGAAAGAGTGAGAACAACCTCTTGGAAAAATTCAAAAAATGATTTGATGGGAATTTTTCCTTGACTAGTTCACCGGAGGTGAAAGGGAGAACCTAGTGGTAAAGGGAAGGGAAAATATGTAAATGTGAAAAGAAAAGATATGATGTGTTTGTGGGGCCATGCACCCATGATTCAAGGGTCATGAGTGGCTCATATCATCATGGCTTTGGAGCCATATGATAATTCAAACAGATGGGACCCAGGTGGAAGACTTAGTAAAGGAAGGAAACAGACACATGATTTTGTTGGATTCTTAAAAAAATACTTCCGCTCCGATCCAAGAAAAGTTGTCTTCATCAAAGTTGTAGCTGATGAGCTGGAGATTCTGACCATATTTTTTTTATAATTTTTGCATCTACGGTCTAGGAGATATGGCCAAAATGGCGGATACCAGTTTTTTCAACTGTGGTGGAGACCACCCCCTCTACCTTTACACACACACCCTTCCTTTTCCACATTGAGTCCTTCTCTAAAAATAAGCCATTAGTCTTCTTACCCTCCCCTCCTTCCTCCTCTCTCTCAAGCTCAAAAAACCATCACAAATTCCTCTTCTAATCACCTCTCAAATCATGCTTAATCTTGTTGTAATTCATAAGTTCTCATTCAACCCCTTTCTATTATTACTAGATATGTATTGATTTTATGTAGATTATTTACATTTTAAAATAAGGAAGCTCTTGGACTCAAGCTATGGAGGAAGGAGTGAAGGCAATACAAGTGATGATGGAGCCAATTAGTTGCAAATTGGTCAACAAATCACTTGGAAGGAGCTTCTTCATTGGTTGAATGTCCCTAATCAAGCTTCATATGTACAAATTGCACTTGGATCTTAACCTCACTCCTAATCACTCTCTTTCCTATATAAAGAGGCCCCCCCTTTGTAATTTCAAGTCTCCCTCAACCCCATTGAGTCTTTGTATCACTCACCATGAGCCCATAAAGCTCATTCATTCACTCTATTCTTGCACATTCTAGAGTGCAAATTGTTTTATGCTAGTAACCTCCCCTCCTCTTACTTATGTTAATTAAGAGAAATCTTTTATGTGTGTGTGAGAGTGCTAGATGCGATTTTGGATAATTCTTGAGTTGTTGTTTAATAATCTACATGCTATTTGTGTTGGGAGTGCTTGAAGTTATCCATTCCTTGTACACACACTAAGGTTAATGCTTCATTCATAGTGATAGCTCTCTCTCTCTCTCTCTCTCTCTCTCTCTCTCTCTCTCTCTCTCTCTCTCTCTCTCTCTCTTTCTTTGTGTAACGGTCCTAGTCCACGCTTCCAAGACTAGGTGGTGCCCTCATCTCATTTCCCTTGTGGCTCAATGGAGTTTGTTTTGGTGTAGAGGCCGCCATTCCAAATTTCCTTTGTCAATGTGTGAACATATATATCTATTTATGCATGTCTGTAGGCACTAAGTACGGGAGCATAGCATCCGAAGGCTAGACGCTTCCTCTTGGGTACCTTTTTTAATCGTGGCATTGCGGTCATTGATTTACTCATGCATGGTTTACCGCAACGTACCTTTGGTTTTACAACGGTTGAGACTACGATGATATCTAAAGAGGTGCAGTTGACCTTTGGCACTACTAGCCTCTACGTAGGTCTACAAGTATGTATATGTATTTGTTGGGGTATAAAGCCCAATGTGGTCGCCCAGGTATGTGGGCGGGGCGCCAGGTATGTACACATATTCTTTTGTAAAAACCTAATAAGAACCCACTATGCTCTACACATTACAGTAGAGCGAGTTCACCATATCGTCGTGCTCTTCTTCTCGCACTCTCTCTCGCATCACACTTTCGCTCGTTCTCCTTCAGCTCGTATCAGAGCTCAGATCGAGGCTCAGGGCAGCATTTGCAGGTAGCCAGAGTCACCTGCTCAGATTGGAGTGAGATTCAACAGGCGAAAACACGGCCCCAAATCTTGCGGGTGAGGCTGAAGGGCTCGGTGTTCTCATAATTTCATTCTGAGGTCATCTTGGCCACTGTTCGACTTCGAGAAAGCTCTGCGCAGGCCATTTTCGACTACGTGGTCTCGGCGGGTGCAGATCTGACTCTGCAAATTTGGGGTTTCGGCCTACGACTGCAGGTGCTGAGGATATCGGCACTCCCAGAGTGCTGATTTGTGGTTGTCTACACATCGAAGGACGGCTCACAGTTCTTGGAGGCGTGTCACATACGACACGGGCGCATCTACACACAGACTGTAGGCGACATCCACTAGTTCATCAGGTAGCTTGTGTTTGTTGCTTGATATTCCAGATTTCATCCTGACATTGCAGGTACTTCCACATGGGATGTATTTTCAGAGATGATGTATGTCTGTTGAGGGTTTGCTGGCTATGAGTCACGCAGCAAACAACCGCCGCAGCGGTTACAGCATATAGTGGGAAATTTGTGGATGTATGACTTTGTGGGAAGTCTATGTACTGTCAGATTTACTGCAGCCTTTGTTGAGGATCGAGTGAGGTTTTATTGAGCTGGGGGATTCTCGAATGTTGAGATCCTTTCGGTGATACAAGTCTTGGAGCGATCCCTCGAGCACCCTTAGATAGGTAGCTAGGATGTATTGATTGTGAGTTAGACAATTGGGATTGCATCTTTGCTTTACTGCCGTTGAGGCATTGTTGTAGTCTATGCTTACAGGATAGTGAGAGACAGTACAGGTGCATGACAGGTTTACCCATAGCTTACAGTGTTAGAGAGACAGTGGTTTTTTGAGTTGTTTTTTGGTCTGTTTTTTTAGTACACCAGAGCCATTTTATGAAGGGGACTCTGCCAAAATTTATGTAGAATCTGAAGCTTCCTTGGTTCATTTGACAGGTAAACTACTGTGAAGTGTAGCTATGGCTGGATCACAGGACACTGCTCTTTACAATATCAAGAAGCTAGATGGAACCAATTTCCCATTGTGGAAGAAGTAGATTTGGCACGTGTTGGTACAAAAGAAGTAGATAAAACCTATAAAGCTCAAGGGGATAAAACCAGAAGACATGGACGAAGATGAATAGAACGAAATGGATGAATTGACACTTTCTACCATTATGCTGACTTTGGCAGAAAGCGTTTACTTCAATGTAGCAGACGAGATGTTGGCTTATCAAGCATGGTTAAAGCTGAGTGATCTTTATGAGAAGCAGAGTGCAGCTTCACAGGTATACTGGCCTAAGAAGCTTGTTGACTTGAAGATGAAAGAAGGGACCCCTATGTCCAATCATCTGAATGAATTCAACACCATCTACAGTTAGTTGTCAGCTCAAGGTGTCAAGTTTGATGAACCTGTTAGAGCTATGTTCCTATTGATCACATTGCCGGAAAGTTGGGACACTTTTTGCACAGCTTTGAGTAATTCTGCACCTCCAGATGGTTTGAACATAGCAGGTGTAGAAGGAAGTCTGCTTACTGAAGAAACCAATAGAAAGACAATGGACAAAGGCAAAGGAACAGCCTTAGTTGTCAGGGGAAGCACCAAAGAAAAGTAAAAAGGTGGAAAGAGGAATCAGTCGCGTAGCAAGTCCCGTACTGCTAAAGGCAAGAGTGACATAGAATGCTACCATTGTGGCAAGAAGGGTCACATGAAAAGAGACTGCAGAGAATGGAAAGCAAAAAAAGGCAAAGAGAAAGCTGAAGACCATGGTGAGAAGAACAAGTCCTCAGTGAAGATTCAAGAAATAAATGTGACAAACATTGTTGCAGATGATGACAGTCTAGTGTTAGGAGACATCTACTTCTTGAAGAATACAATGGAATCAGCTCTTCTTACAGCATCTGATCGAAATGCACTGAGTGACTGGATTATAGACTCAGGGGCATCACTTCATGTGCCTCCAAACAAGGAGTGGTTTACCTCTTATGTGACCACTAAAGATCATGTTCGGCTAGGGAATGGGCAGACATGTGAGATCTTAGGTGTTGGAGATGTTCAATTCAAGTTTCAGAATGCCTCTTCTTTCACACTAAAGAATGTGAGACATGTTCCCGCAATTACAAAGAGCTAGTTTACTTGATGATGCTGGCTAAGTCACCACTTTTGGACAGAACATGTGGAAGATATCCAAGGGTTCTATCACAGTAGCACATGGAGTAAAGTCTGGCGGACTTTACATGATTTATGTATCAAATGTCTCTAAAAATGTAATCAATGTAACCGAGCAGCCGAACGTTTCTTTGTGGCATAGCCGGTTAGGACATATGTCCAAGAAGGAAATGGAAATCTTGTCTTGTTCTGGTTATTTGCCTGGATTTTCATTTAATGATTTTGAATTCTATGAACATTGTCTGTATGGTAAGCAAACACAACAACCACATAAGCATAGAAGCAGTAGAAGAGATACACAGTTGGCACTTGTTCATAGTGATTTGTGTGGACCTATGCCTAACCTATCTCTAGGGGGAGCTTCTTACTTTATGAAATTTATAGATGATTACTCGAGGAAAGTATGGGTTTACTTTCTCAAGCACAAGGATGAAGCGTTTAGTGTTTTCAAAACATTTTGTGACACTTGTGGAGAATCAGAGTGGCAAGAAGCTTAAATGCTTACGCACTGAAAATGGTGGAGAGTATGTTTCAAAGGCCTTTTAGGAATTTTGTGAGTCAAAAGGTATAAAACGTGAACTTACTTCTCCTTACAATCCTCCTCAAAATGGTGTTGCTGAGAGGATGAATAGGACCATACAAGAGAAGGTCAGAAGTATGTTGTCTAATGCACAACTGCCAAATGGGTTTTGGGCTGAAGCTGTATCAACAGCTGTTCATCTTGTAAATAGATCTCCTAGCAAGGTTTTGCAGAAGGATTCAGTGCCAGAGATGGTATGGTCAGGCAAAATGCCCTCATACAAGCATCTCAAAGTCTTTGGCTGTGAGGCATATACTCACGTTACAAAGGAATTTAGGAACAAACTTGAGCCAAAGAGTAGAAAGTTCATCTTTCTAGGCTATGGTAATTCTGGTGAGATGGGGTACAGACTTTGGGATCCCAAATCTAGAAAGGTTATCCGCAGCAATGATGTTCACTTTAATGAATCCAAATATCATTCTAAACCAGAGAGGGTTCAGGAGATTAGAAGTGTTTTCTTCCAAGAAGATGGACCTGCACGTGCAAGACAAAATGTCAGGGCTCAAGAGGAGCAAGGACAGGATAGATTGGAACCACAGGTTGTGGTTGAGCCTGAGCCACCTATTTTGCGAAGATCTGGACGTATCACGCGACCTCCTAATAGGTTTGTTCCATCTATGAGCTATGTCATGTTGACTGATTGCAATGAGCCTTCATGTTACAAGGAAGCAGTGCAAATGAAGGACTCCGGGAATTGGCAATCGGCCATGCAGTCAGAGATGACAGCCATGCATAAAAACCAGACATGGAAGCTAGTTAAATTACCACAGGGCAAAAAGGCTCTACCTTGTAAATGGGTTTACAGGTATAAGATCACCGCTCATGATAGTCAGCCAAAGTACAAAGCAAGGCTTGTTGCCAAGGGCTTTAAGCAAGAACAAGGCATTGACTCTGATGAAGCCTTCTCTCCGGTGGTCACGATGACTACATTGAGATGCTTTCTTGCATTGGTTGCATATTAGATTTGGTGTTGAACCAAATGAATGTCAAGACAGCGTTCTTGCATGGTAATTTAGATGTGGAAATTTACATGCAGCAGCCAGAAGGGTTTGTTGAGAAAGGCAAGGAAGATTGGGTATGCCAGTTATTAAAGAGTCTTTATGGCTTAAAACAATCACCGAGGGCATGGTACCATAAGTTCCACAAGTTTATGCTTTCTCAAGGCTACAAAGTAGTGAGTTCGATCACTGTCTATATACAAAGAAGGCTAAGGATGGCAGTTGGCTGATCCTTATTTTGTATGTGGACTACATGTTGATTGATGGCAAGCACTTGGAAGAAATTTCAGCTTTTAAGTCAAAGATGGAAGAATCATTTGACATGAAAGACATGGGTGAGGCAAGTCATATACTTGGTATGCGCATTGAGAGAGACAGATCAAAGAAGTTGATTTGGTTATCTCAAACAGAGTTTATTGACAAGGTTTTGCAACATTTCAATATGGAGAAGGGAAAGGCACTGAGTGTTCCATTGCCACCATATGTGAAACTTAGCAAACAAGATTGTCCTGTGTCTGAGGAAGAATAGGCTGAAATGGATAAGATTCCATATGCGTCTGCAGTGGGTAGTTTGATGTATGCAATGATTGCTACTCGCCCAGACATTGCATTTGCAGTGGGAGTAGTAAGTCGATACATGTCAAACCCAGGCAAGAAACATTGGGAGGCAATGAAAGGAATATTGAGATACCTGAAAGCTACAAAGAGTATGCGTATATGCTATGGGAGTCAGGATCTAAGTGTAAAGGGTTTTACAAACTCAGATTATGCAGGTGACTTAGACAATCAAAGGTCTACGTCAGGGTATGTCTTTACATTGGCTGGTGGAGCAGTATCATGGCGTTCTAGATTACAAGATTGTGTTTCTCAGTCTACTATAGAGGCTGAATATGTTGCAGCATCAGAGGCATGAAAAGAATCAAATTGGCTTAATCGACTAGTAATAGATTTGGGAATCAAAGAAGAGATGCATGTGTTATATTGTGATAGTCAAAGTGCTATACAATTGGCTCGCAATCCAGTTTATCACTCAAAGACAAAGCATGTGGATGTGAAGTATTATTTCATCAGGGAAATGCTCGAGGATAAGCAACTTCAGCTTGTCAAAGTTCACACCACATAAAATCCTGCTAATCTACTTACAAAAGGACTTCCCTCAGAGAGCTTTGCGCATTTCGCAAGCAGTTAGGTGTAGGGTAGTACATCACTTCTCTACATCTTTTGTATATTAGCTTGTATAGTAGCTTCTCTCACACTTCAAGTACCACATGAGACTTTAAGTGGGAGGTTGTTGGGGTATAAAGCCCAATGTGGTCGCCCAGGTAAGTGGGCAGGCCGCCAGGTATGTACACATATTCTTTTGTAAAAACCTAATAAGAACTCACTATGCTCTACACATTATAGTAGAGCGAGTTCACCATATCGTTTTGCTCTTCTTCTCGCACTCTCTCTTGTGTCACACTTCCGCTCGTACTCCTTCAGTATCTATGTGTTTGTGTGGTAATACACTTATGTACGTATTTATAGATGAGTGAGTAGGGTGGAAAGCTTAATCTTATATTTGTCTTTGTAATGTAGATGTCAGACGACAGAAGAACTGGTGAGGAGTAGCCAAGTCACTCTTCTTTTGGTTGGTTCACATCTCAAGTGGGCTCCCAGCCGGGGTGTACATCACCTCCAGTGGACCCGAGTCATGAGTCGGTGAGAGAAAGCAAAGAAATAAATAATGTTTCTACGTAGTTAACCATAAACCATGAGTGTCATAGGTTTTTTTTTTGTTATTTGCAGGCATGGCCATCCTACACCTACCGTTCTCAGATTCCTCCATCGGTCGTAGATCCTAACTTACAGTGGGCTATCTCTTTATGAGAGCAGTACCTCCGTTCACCGAAGGATTTTTTTGGCCGCTACACTCGACAGAAGCTTGCGACCGACGGCATTTCTTCGCAGACTACACCATGGGGAAGTCAAGGAGGGACTCCTTACCTATAGAGCCTCGCACCAACGGCACCTCCGTCTACTCTCCCTTCCTATCTTCCTACTCCTATTCCATCACAGGGTCCTACTCCCCTTACATCGTAGGGTCCTGCTCCCATGGCATCACAGGGTCCTATGCCACTCCATTCCTCTCTGGCTTCACCAAAACATCGTCGACGGACTTCCTCTGGCAGCGTGCATTGACACTCGTCTAAAGGTAGCGAGCGCCGTGAGAGACGAAGCGGCGGTGGATCTTGTGGTTTTGCATGTTTTGGTAGTGGCAGGGGAATGGAGTCCCCACTTTTAGAGTGCACCGCCCCTGACGCAGAGGACAAGGATACTGACGCACCCATGCCAGACACGAATGGGCTCTACTACAGGGTTCAATATGGCGAGGAGGTTGATCTCGGCACAGCATAGGACAGGGCATTTTGACGCCATCTACAAATTCTTATACATTCAATGTATAAGAATTGTTTTATAAAGTTTAGAGACCAACTGCCCGATCATGCACGGTACATTGAGGATGCTCTGTTAGCTAGATTTCCAAACGCCCCTGATCAACGTTTTTCACAACAATGGTTGGAGAGCTACATAAAGACATTTCTAAAAAACAAGCAGTCCAGTGTGCGGCGCACTGTAGCCCACCAGGTTAAAAATTGAGACAGGAGTTACCGCGGTGGCAACATGGCAGATGCAGAGTGGGAGTGGACAATTCAAGAGAAGAGCGATCAAGCGGCGACGGGCTCATCAAATAGACAACAATGCGAGGCCCACACAAGAAAAACTCCCACGCACTATGGCTCAGGAGGCAAGGGAGCTTGGAATGATAAATATGTAAGATTATTTGAATTATAACGTCGATCTGTGATTATACAGATTGTAGTTGATAATTTGGTATTGTTATTGCTAACTTAGGAAAATGTCACTCTCTCTTGACCAACCAGAGAGATGGTCAAGTATTGGGAGCAACATAGAGAATTTGATACTTGGCGATGGTTATTTAAAAACAACCACATCTCGCGCAAGCAATTCGACGCAGTGGTTGGACCACTACAAGCGGTAAGTTTAAACAAGTAATTTTGTATCAATTCTTTTGAGTTGTGGATAATTGTTTAATCTAGTTTGGGTTTATGTAGAGTCAAAGTGATCCAGCATACATGCCTCTAGACGACAAGGAGGATTAGATTAAAAAATGTTTTGTCAAAACTTTCAATGTGGCACAATATATATACAACAATTTACTTTTTATTGTAACTTTTTAAAATAGTTGATCTTCTACATTTTTAATTGTTACGGTAAAGTAAATTCAATTTTAGTTCTTCGGTATTTTTTATACTCTTCCAAAAAACAATTGATGTCTTATTGTTTTATGCCGGTCAAAAATAAAGGTGCTCATTTGCGCAACCCAAATTTGGGTGGCCGAAATGAGCACCTTTATTTTTGAACTGGTGTTTAGCGGTAATATATGCGGTAGTCACAATGGCAAAGGTCGCGGTAATAGCGGTAGATATATTGCCATGACTATTATTGTTGATAAACCACTACCGTGTTCATAGCCGCGGTTATTGCCGCCCCCACAAATTTTTCTCTCTCCTTTTTTCTTTGTTTTTCCGCGGCAATGTTAGCGGTTATAGACAACTCCTGTTATAGTGATACAAACACTGTACTTATTGAAAAGTGTTGGAAAAAATACATCCACCGTCGATATGTATTTGAAATATCAACCATAGTCACCTGGAAAATAGGAAACGAGAATAAGATTGACAAAGCCATCAGAGACAAAAACGGATTGCTCATTTCATTAGAACGATTTCAAAATGGCTTTATATAGAGATATTATGTATAAAAAATTTGGAACTCCCAAAGAAACAAAAAAAAAGGGAGAAATAGGGGACTTTGGAATTAGAGTTTTTGATCAGATAGGCCCCGAATTCAAAACTTGTTCACAAAATAAGAGAAATCGAAATGCAGCTTGAAAATCCATAAAAATTACAATCCTTTTGATCAGGGAGGCAAAACATTAATAAAATGTTAAGAGATTTCCCAGAACAACTACTGGAAAACTTTTGCCCTTTGTTTGTGCCAAATCCCATCAAAAGCACCACCACATCCCGTGAGATAGGACAAACCCAGATTAGGCAAATGTAGTAAATTGTCCAGTGTAAATGTCGTTCTCATCCAAATGCACAATGTTAAAGGACATTGACACATGATCCTTTGTAGTTATCAATGGATTTGAATCCAAGGAAGGTGTCTTCCTTGTGTATAGGAAGGGCCAGTAGACCTAGTGGGGGCCGCATGTTTAGATCCAGCACACAAAACATGTCGGGGGATATATCTCCTTGTTCTGCATTTTTTTTATTCAATACCAGGCTCCTTCTTGCAGGGAAAGGGAAGATGCACAACCTCTCTGCCTGTGTGTGTGTGTGTGTGTGTGTGTGTGTGTGTGTGTGTGTGTGTGTGTGTGTGTGTGTGTGTGTGTGTGTGTGTGTGTGTGAAGAATGTACACATGACAACGTCCATGAGCCTTTTATGCCCTTCTACCTCGCCAATAGGAGGACCAACAAGCACACCCACATACTGCGCCATCTACATTCATGAGCCTCTTGCATCAATCTACATCAAAGATTGCAGGATTTGTGCATGCTTGCAATACTTTGGCTCATTGGGCAATTCACAGTCTAACACAAAATTCAAACCCTAGTAGGGTTCAATTCACACTCAACTGGGAACTTGGTGGTCTAGGCCCAACTAGTAAGTCACTGCTCCAAAAAATCCTCTGTCCTGTCAACAAATTTAAAACTTTTCCTCTAAAATTAGATTTTGAGATTAAATTTTAAATTTAAATTTGGTGGGAGAAGTGGACCCTTGAGCACTGGGAAAGGATTCAAATTGGGTCTAATTTACCTCTACAATTTCATGTGTGGGTTCTCTACATTTTTAGAAAACACTTTATTTTGAGAGCATTGCATTGCACTACCACAAGGGTGACAAGGTAACTTTTTATCACGATTCTTAAGAGCTAACAGAGCATCATGTGGCACTACGCAAGATGCTAATGTAATCATGAGAATTTATAATAATATTAGTAGGCAGACATTGTTTTTTGAAAAATATCTAGCTTGGCATTGTCTTGGTCAATAGCTATGCCGAATGTGGTTTTTGGAAAGCACGAGGAGTGATTGGGCGTGTTGAAAGTAAGAGAGTGAGTCTTTCTTTTGTGAGCTCACTTAAGTCATTTGTGTGAAGTAGAAACAAGGTTATGGGATACATGTTGATATTCTTGATAGTGGCTTCCTTGAATTAAAAACATACTTAGACAACACTCTGATGCATCCAAAATCAGTCTATGCAAGGAAGTGTGCAATGCAGTGCTATGGGAGTATCTAGGTGTAGGGAAACATGCTAAGGCAGATGCAAAAGACCTAGGTAGGCAAAGGATAGCGGGAGTGTATGTCTATGGTGGTTCCATAGGCCAAGAAGGCTCCAAAATGGGCCAATTGAATCGACAAGTAAGGGTGCCTAAAGTCTTGAGTTGGTGCTCTAGAATGTGGTGATCGAGAGGCTGTGTTAGCCAATTTAGACGGCTCCTCCAATGGACTCCTGGTTAGAAAGATATTTTAGTTTGAAGTATAAAGGTTATGTAGATCCCCGACATACAAGTTGCTAGAGCTAGAGTGAGTGGATGGATGCAAAGTGCTTGAACTATGGATCATATCGGTCTTTTTGGATCGTCAATCGGAGCTCCAAAGTGCAAGTTATGGCCAGTTGAAAATTTTTCAGGGGCCTCGTGTGTGCCAAGTTGACCGCATCGCCAAGCTGTGGCCTGTCGAATTTTGGGACAATCACACCAGTGAAGGTTGCATATAATTTTTCCACTTTTTGTGGCCTCTAATGGCGAGTTCTGCAAGGTTGAAATACGACAAGGATACCGGGGATCAAAGCCTGGGTTTTTTGAATTTTGGGGGGATTTTGCGGCTCAAGCATCATGCCAATCGGTAAGAAGTTACATGGCAAAAACGTGGAGGGAAAAAAGGTTTTTTTGAGAGTTTCTTTAGTGAAGTTTTTGGAGTTCGAAGAGCCATTTCATAAGGGACTGCCATATGGCAAATCACATGATCCCACATGCAAAGACAAAGCTTGGAGGCACAGATTATAAGGGCTACAATGACGCCTTCTTTTGGTGCATAAGAAGAGATCGAGAGAGGGTGTGCTCTCTCTGTACATGGCTATGGTGATTGCGCAACGGCGCTGCACTAGTGACGCATTTGGGTGTTACTTGGCCAATTTTGGCATTTGTTTTGGTTGATGGCTACAACGAGTGCACATTGGGAAATGGGTAGTGGTTGATTGGCGTTGTTCTCATGGTGGGTGATGTGGCACGATGCCCATATATGGGTAGGTTCCCATGGGATGAGGGCCCACCCACCTTTTGAAAGCAAAGAAGACCTCGAACCCCACCCCCGCCCCCCTCCCCCCCACCCTAGCAACCTCGCTAGGGATTGGAGGGAGGGGTTATAGAAGGCTTATGAGAGAGAGGAAGGAGTGGAAGGCTGAGGGGTCCCAAAGGGAGAGAAAGGCTAAGCCTCCAGATGATCCATATGAGAAGAGAAAAAGAGAGAGGGAATCCAAAGCAAATTCAAGGGGAGGTGGCATTCAATGAGTGATCAAAGAGGCAGTTGAAAGGGATGGTCAAGGCCACCAAGGGCTAGCTTCCAAGGGTCAATTCAAGTCGGGAAATGTGGGCAAATGGAGGTGGACAGGGGTCAATTCCCAAAGGTTAAAAAAGGTGGGAAAAAAAATAAAAAAGAAAAAAAATGATAAGTGCACTAGCGACATCACTAGTGCACCTCCTTCAAGTGAAAAGAGGAGAGAGCAACTAGAGAATAAGGAGCCACCTTTCCAAATTTTCCAAACGGAAGAGTTCAAGTTTTCCAATGGGAGTGGTGATGCCCAAAATGAAAGAGGACCCCCTATATAAGCCATTTTTTAACCTACATTTTTGCTAGGCCTTGAGATGTTGAGCCTACAGAGAGCCAAGATAGTGGGTTAGTGTGTTTTTTGGTGGGCTTCTTTGTGTAGAGGTGTGTGCTTGCAAAGTACAAGTTGTGTGTTTTCTTGCTTGATGACCATGTGGGTGTGCCGTTTGATGTAGGTGAGTTGTTTATGGGGTTTTGAGTATGGTGAAGCTTCCATAATGTTTCTCTCATGTTGTTTTCCTTGCCCATCGGGCCTTTTTTTGTGTGCGGAATGCAATTGAGAGAGTGGTTTTGTGTGTGGTAGCAGTGTATGCTTGAAACATACTGTGAAACGTGTGTGGGTAAGCTAGAGTGAGCTCATTTGTGGGTCAATGTGTGTGCAGGAGGTGGCCTATTTGGTGAATTGTGAGTTTTGAAGGTGTTTTTTTAAAGAGGATAGGGGTGTTGTGAATGTCCTTAGCTATAGAGAGGCCTTGTGTTGTGTGTTGGTTGTGTTCCTCATTCCATCTCTACAACACTAGTCACTATGTATCTCAAGTGCGATGCACTTATCAGATAGTAACAAGTCCTTCTCCTATCCTAAATGTGGAACGCCCAACATGGGTAGCCAGGAAACATTGAGCTGCTTTGAGCGGATGCAAATTGAGGGCATCTCTTCAGATGCAATCACCTATTCTTTCACCTTGAAGGCATATGGAACTACTACCCAAGATGAGCAAACAAGAAGGATGTGTACCAAGGCAATAGGATACATGTGGAACTTTGTTGGCAAGATGCCACAAGATCCAATTTATTTGTGTAACTTTTAAGATTTGAGGGTTGTGCCCCACCTCTTTGCCTGCAATCGATAAAAACAATAAGTGGGGTTTACCCCTACTGTATATGCTTATGGTACCTCTACTCAAAAATTATCTTCCTTACACTCACATGATACCATACAAAACTGCATAGTGAATCCCCTGGGAGTAGTACTTGCACATACATCACTTCAATTGTAACCCCATAAGCTTCTCTTCTTCCTATTCTAGATGATCTCTAATGGTTTTCTCATTTTTTCCCAACTCATTGCTCTCACAAACTCACCCATGTGTGATGCTTCCATGCCCTAGCTAGGTCTCTACCATCTTTGGATTGACATTTTTGCTGATTTGTTGGAGCTATGCTACAAGCGGAGCTAACAAGGATAGACACCTAGAAGAGGAAAGATAGTCACCAAAAACCAATGCAATTTTTTTAATCAAGATTTTGGAATAATGAAATCTTCCTGGATTCATCCAGCTAGTCCCAACTTCTCCCAGGGATAGGTGACAGGGAGTGTCGACTATTTTGTGGCTATGCTTAGACACAGCGAGGTATTTTTCTCATGTTGGGATTTTCCAACAATGTGTAAATTGCAAGGGGTTTGTGGTTCTTTCCAAAACCATGTAGGTTCTAGAAAGTCATGGATATTTTATCGTAGCCTCCCCTGTTATTGCTAGTACCCTTTGTTGGCCTTTTCTTTGATTTCTCTTATTTTCCCTTATTTTTCAAGTTGTAGGATTGGCAGTGTGGGTCTAATACATTTCTAGAGGTAATATATGTATAAGGGCAAGGAAGCCTCTTTAGACATTCTAGTGGTTCCCTATGGGGCATCACTTAGGGGGGCTGAACAACCAAGGCTCGTAGCCAACTAGGTGATCTCTCCTAGCATTTTGTTATCTCCATGGCATTTCAAGATCAGACTATCTTGCCTGTTTTGGTAGTAAAGCGAATAGGGACATTATCTTTCCAAATAATATTACTCTAATACCATGTTATATTGGAGTAAAGGCAAAAACATGGAATGAAGAAAGTAATAATAGATCTTTAATAAAGTCTATTTGAAATTTCTCGATATACGTATGTGTTTTCTAAAGGAAGAAGAAAATTATACTCCATAAAAATTAATTTGTATACCACAAAATGAAATCATTTATAATAAAAACATGGTGACTTACAAAAATCATGTATGTAGAGATGCAACTTGCCTATTTGTCTCTAGTTTGATGACACACAATGTCACATGAATGAGATCCATGATTTCAAGCTTGAGCTATATTATTATGAGCTTAAATCTTGCAAAGGAATATTTATTTTATTTGTTTAAATAAAAAAGATACAAAAATCAAGAAGAAAGTCAAAATACTACAAATATGTCGTGACAAGCTTACTCAAAGAAAAGTAGAGTCTCTCTTTTAATTTGATGGTGTTAAAAAACACCAAAGAATATGCTCATGCTATTGAAATGTGTATATCTCTATCCTTCTAAAATGGTGTTAAAAAACACCAAAGAATATGCTCATGCTATTGCAATGTGTATATCTCTATCCTTTTAAAATGGATCTTTTATTTTAATAAGATAATATATTAGGAAATTGAAATTTGGATCAACAATAAACATTGCAATCACCAACAATTGACATATCCATTGCAACACTTGTATACAATTCTTGATATAGATACCAAGATTGAAAATATAAAATGATGGATCTCACATAAACTTCCATACATAAAGTATTACAATCATTTTGGATGTAAATACAAGGTTCATAACTTTTGTACAAGATATCTAGCAGAGTGACCATTTATGTATTTCTTATCATAGCCCAATAGTTGAGCTACGTGCATTACCTCCATATATTTCATGGTTGAGAACATATAAATACTCTACAAATTTAACACTTGGGAGCTATTCAATGTAAAACATGGATGCTTTGTTGCAAGATTAGATGATGTCAACCCTTGTAAAATAGAATCTTTTTGAAGCAAGAAGTAGAAGAAGGCTGGATATGTCTTCCATAGCTATTCTCAAGAATTTTGGATTTCTTTGATGTGCAAGAAATGAAACATCATCTAGTTTTTCCACGCATCATGTCCATTTTGAATGTGCATATATTTCATGTCCATTTTGAATACGCTCTTGTTTATAATGATCAAGCTTGATGACTTCACATGCATCATCATATTAACTCAAATCAACCCAAGTATGGTAGGACTTCCTTTATCAAAAATAAATCTGCATGGTTGACATCAAAGGATTCTATAAAAATACATTTCTCAATAGGATTTGTACACTTCGTAAGGGTTATTATCTCTGGGAATAGTGCTTGTGTGCTCATTAAAATCTTTGTGTTGATTGCAAACATATTGTAAAGGCTTGAACATTGCTTCCCCTCCTATTTTATATGGCCAATATATGTTTTATATATGTAAACATATTGACTGCAAACATATTGTAAAGGCTTGAACATTGCTTCCACTCCTATTTTATATGGCCAGTATATGTTTTGTCTTTCATGATTGTGGCATTGTTCTTGGCCTCAAATCATGAAAAATGGGTAGATCTTCTTTGTTTGTGAGCATCTAATTTGTGACACCACATTCTTGAGCAAAGATTTCGACCATATTCTCATATGAAACCTTGCAAATAAGGCATCAAGAAACTCTATGCATTCAGGCCAAGGAATCACCCAATGCTTACCCACATGAAAACTTTGAAACTTTCGGAGATTTTGACAAGCAACATTGCAAAAAGAGGTCCATTGACATCCATAACAATAGGTAGCGGTAAATGATTTTTTGTTGGTAATAGAGCAATGAAATTATCATGTTGTGTTGGATATGCTAAACACCAAGCCATAAGTGGTTAGTGTGATACAATTCATTTCTTATGTCACAAAATCTATCTAGATTAGTCCAAGATATGATACTCTTCCATTTGAAGCCAAAGCCGTTAGGTTTCTTTGAAAGGAAAAACGAGGTTTTTAAGCTTTGAAGAAGCAAACTCACAAAATGAATTCTTCACTGTTTACAACATAACATTTGAAAAAATGAATCTCTTTGAGAGTATTTGGTAGACAAATACAATAACTTTGGTGTTAGCAAAAGAAACTCTCTTTGAGAGTATTTGGTGTTAGCAAAAGAAACTCATCTCCTAGATTTTCTTATGAAATTAACAAAATGGTGCATGTAGGCACTGGAAAAAATCTAATGTTTCATGGAAAGAAAAAAGAGAAATAAGAAGCATGAGAGGTTGCAAAAATACACATAGATTTTTGTAAGCTTTACCTTTTTAATGCAAGAAAAAATTTTAGACCGTAATAGGTCAAATATAGAGAGAGACTATATCACTCAAATCTATGAATCATAGTGTTGCATGTGCATATGGATGATTTGTCATTTGTGACTCCCTAGAAGATAAGGCTTATCTTCAACTCATACATGTCCTTGGTAAAGAGGATCAAATGACAAAAGAGAGAGCCATGATCAAGGACTATGTCATCGAGGATGGGTTTGTTTACTATAAGCATCAAATTTACCTTCCTAGAAATCCAACCTTGAAGGAGTTAATGATATATGAAAGACATCATTAGGAAGGTAATGGGGTCTAAGGGGTCCTCTTTAAATGCCATTGGGGTTAAAAATGAGATTATGGAAGTGGAAAATGGGTGGATGTGATGTGGACAAAAATGGTGGGTATGGTAGGGTCTAAAAGTAAGTTGTCAAACTTGTACTCTTTTATAAAATATAAAGAGGAAATCTCTAATAAGTTGGAAAGCTGAACTTTTCTCTAAAAAGTTGGGGTAAAAACCAGTAGTTTCTCTCTCTAGTGGCTACTAGTTTCTCCTCCCTCTCTTCTAAACATTTGAGAGATAGGCGTGTCAAACATTTGAGAAATAGAGACATTGTGGAAGTTTTGGTTAAGTGGCAGAACTATCCAGTAGAGGATGCATCTTGGGTTGATCTTAGTGTTTTGCAAAGCGAATTTCCCTCCTTTCAACTCTGAGGATAGAGTTAATTTTGAAAAGGGGAGATTGTAACAAGACTTGATTTTGAGGTGTTTTAGTAATAAATTTTGTTTTCTAGGAAGTTTTTGTCGTTGTAAAGTTAGTCCACTGTGTAGAAGGATGTGTGGATTGTTTTCGTCCGATAAAATTTTTTGATCCGGAAGGCACTTTCTGGGGCATTTTTTAAGGCGTTAACGTGGGATTTTGAAAAAGTGATGTATGAAGAGATTGAAGCCTGCGTTATAAGGAACAACTTTGGTTCTTTGAGTCTTTAGAGATTTTGATTTTTTGATCCTCGTTGAGGGCCAAAGATTAAGGAAAAAGTTGGATTTGCTGTTTTTGCATCATTTTTGTAGAAAATGCTATTTTGCAGGTTGATTTTCAGCAAATCAGGGCAGGCTATGGAAATTTTCCATCACATAGTCGTCGAAGAGCGCAGCAAGGGCAACAAGATTGTGTGAGACGGACTTGGGCTGTTTTGGCTCCGTTTGGGAGTTATGTTCAGTTGAAGACAGCTCAAAAATTGTGTACTTAAAAAAAAATAAAAAAATCTAACCTCTATGGATCGCTTCGCGATCACGTTTTTACCTTGTTCTCGCAGGTATATTGGCGCGCAAGTCGAGTCGACCGAACGCCAAAAATAGAAAAGCGGCTATTTTAAGAGGTCCCAGGCTTTTGGAGGAGAGAGGAGAATAGAAGGACGGGTGGTGTGTTTTGGGGGGATTCAGCGATTTCTCTTCTGCGAGTGCGAGTGTGAGTGCGAGTGACACGCTGCATGCAAGCGAATTGAAGCTCGGGGGTGGTCGGGAGGTTGGAGCTCCGTACAACGGAGTGCGCCCATATATTTTGCTCCTCTGTTGTATCAAACACTATCAATACAAAGATTTCTTCCTCTGTTTTGCTGTCTATCTCTATTATTCGGTTCCCGTGCTCTCTTTTGCTGTCTATCTCTATTATTCGGTTCCCGTGACACTGTGCTAATATTTCCCCACAGATACTCGACAACCTAGGAGTTTTATTGATCTATTTCATGCACCAATGTACAAGAGGACAGTGGACGTTGGGTGACGATGGAGTTCAAATGATTGTTGTGGCTGACAATGCAACGCAGCTCAAGAGGTGCACACAAGGTCTCAAGGATACTCATGGCTTCTTAAGTGCACCATTGGAAGGGAAGAATCATGGAGTTCAAGCAAACCCAAGAAGGCAAGCGGCATGCAAAGGTGCCTCATGTGTATGTCACTTCATTGCAGAAGCTAGAGACAAAATTGGCTCCATCAAGGTTTCTTGAAAACTATAATCTCAGTCCTCTCTCAATTTTCTAGATTGTCTATTTTTTATTTTTGTCATATATGTTGCTTTTGATGATTGTAAGATTTCCATTGTGTTGGAGCCCAACTTGTCCAACTATTGTAATGAGCCCACCTTGTAAAGCCTATCAAATTCCCATTTTTATGTCAAAGACATCTTATCATTTTGATCCACTTGTCTGGGTTATGTAAAGATTAATCAGTCAGTCAGGACCCAGATGTGTTTCCACTTTGTAATTATGATGAAGAGAACCCCATGTACATTTTTGAGCTAAGGTGACTAAAGTATAAAAGTCACCTTAGAACCATTTTTTGAATAACATTTGAATATTAATCCTGTGTCGTACGAGTCTGAGAGAGAGAGAGAGAGAGAGAGAGAGAGAGAGAGAGAGAGAGAGAGAGAGAGAGAGAGAGAGAGAGAGTGTCTTATCCTCTTCACTACGAGCTTCTCCCTCACCGGATTCATGACGTGACCACACCATCGCGGTAGCCTTTCCGAGAGCTATGCGCCCACACCACGCATTCACATTTTCGAGCTGTTCGCGATCGATCCTTCCTCGAGCTTGTTCTGCTTGTAAGTAGCACAAACAGTGTCTGTTTTCAACAATCAAGTGCTTTATGGAATGAGAGAGAGATTAGCTACACATAGATACTCATAGATTTAGGTTTCACACACTTTTGGATTATGACCTATGAGTCTATCGCGACTGTATTCGAGATAACTAGGATTCAAATCTAGTGAGATTAGACTTATAGGTAAGTATATCCTATTGGGAGGATGGTGCCTAGTAAGTTTGATGAGATTCTGAGTTCATTTGAGGTGTAAACGGTGTTGTGAGCGTTTAGGGATAGAGTGGGTTGCATTCTACAAGGGTTAATGATTGATGCATCATAGAAGTGTGTATGTGTAGATTGGTCTCAGCCTGACAAGCTAACGAGATTGCCTCCGTGCACCTACGGGTTAGTCGTGCCATCGGATGATAAGTATGTTGTCTGTGTCGTGCTTATGAGCATGAACAGAGGAGTAGTTTTTCCCTAAAACATTGGCGCCGCTGTCGGGGACACAAGACCTTAAGTAGGGAGATCTACATCACTCGTGTGATGGTTAGCTTACTGTAGTCTCGACTCGAGAGAGCTTAAACTTTTAGAAAAAGATCCAGGATAGAGTATCCTGAGGTCTAGTGGATAGCCAGGAAGCTTGTGTCTTGCCGAGGGTCTGTGACTAGTTAGATTTAGTTAAGTAGGATAAGGTGGAGCTATGGTTTTTTGGTTTTGAGTGCTTGTTATACTTGTGTAGAAATAGAGTAGAAAAACGTTGTAAAAACGCAAAACAAACAAAAAAAAGAAACAATAAGGCTGTTTGCTTGCCTTGAAAGCAAAACCCACACCATATACTCTTTAAGGGGGTGAAAAGAGTAGACATTGGAATTTATGATCTAACACTTGAGAAAACATAAAAATTGCGATCAAAACCAACAAAAAGAAATATTTGATTGTCATAAGAAAACACTAAGTGAACCTAAAGAGGCCAAGAAGAGATATAACCATTAGCCTAGGGTAAACTGACTGTGTCATGTGGTATGACTGATATTCAAAAGCTTAAGATGAAGTGTCATTAAATTTGCATCACTTTAAGTGCATTTGAGTTGTGAATTGCCATAGAAAAGTGAAATTTGTGAAGTGCTTGAGTCCAAGGTCAAAATAAGTCCAAACGTCATAAAACTTGAGGGTTAGACTTATATGGGCACAAAGAACACAACTGTCCAAAAACAGACAAAAAATCAAATCCCAATTGCTCTTTGCTGAGTCTATCGCGATAGACTGATGAAGTTGGTGATTGACTAACAACAGGAAAAAACCTTTATACCACAGGTTTAACACATCAATACAAGGGTACTCACAAAAATTGAGTGAAAATGAGCACCATCTTGACCACAAAACTTCAAAACTGGTGTTCTAGAGTCTGAATTCAGAGACAGAGGCAAGAAGGCTTTGAACAAATGTCCAAACAGTGCAAAAACTTGTCAATGCACCACACAGGGAGTGGGTGAACCGGCTGTGGAGATAACTTGAGAGAAATGCCAACAATGGAGAACATGCCGAGTCTATCGCGATAGACTAGGAAAACTGTTGCTGAGGACCTTATCTTTCAAATTGCCCCTAGGGAGAGCTTTGGCAGAGCCTATACAGCATACACACCAAATTTCAAGGTATTTAGATCACTGAAAGTGAATTAAGGCCCAAATAGAGAATCAGGCTCTAACCAAAATACTAAAATTGTACCAAAACCCAAACCAAGTGTCCAAACTTCATAAAACTTGAGGGATAGACTATAGAGGGTAAAAGGAACTCAAAGGTGAAGTCACAATTTTAAATTGACTTATGCTGAGCAATTTGTAAGTCTATCGCGATAGACTAGGAAAGTGGTGATTCAGACATTTTTTGCAAGTTGTGACTACACTGCTAGGACATACTCTCCACATAGATCCCAACCATCATTTCATATTTGAAATTGGACCACCAGAATACTAACTAAGTGGTTGTTGTACATACTTGAAAGATTTTTCGTGGTTCAAGGAAAACCCTTGTGAAGAGACTAACCACACTTGTGTAGATCCCATAAGGAGATCATCACAGAGCCGCACAGGAAGAATGAGTATAGGTAAGCTTTAAGTTTGCAACCCAGCTTTCATTATTATGTATTTAAGGTTGGGAGCCATTGTTAAGTCAGGAGCTAAAACTATCAAAAGTCAAGTAAGCACCACGTCCACCGAAGAGAGTGTAACTCAGACGAGACCAGACCCATTAGCACCGATCACAGGAGAGGGTAGTGATACTGACACTTCGTCAGATAGGTCCTTCTTCATGATGGGGAGTCAACAGCCAGGAGGTTCCTACGATGAAGGATCAATGCTAGGGGGAAGCACCTCCCTACATCCTTTAAACGAAACCAAGTTCACTATAATATTCTTGGAAGGAATAAACTCAAGGAGAGCCTTAGTTTATTCTGACTATCGAGAACACAAGTGTATTTGTATTGAAAAAAGACCGGCTCAGAGACTGGAGATAATTCGAGTCTATGATGATGGAGACAGATTCCAAGACGAAAAGGGGAACCACTATTTGATAGTTAGTAACCCTGAGGATTACAACAGATATGGGGATAACATGGCAAAAGGGAAAATGGTTTCAGAAACCCAAGAACCGCCTCCTAACATTGATCGATCTGGAGCGCTTTTTATGTATGATAAGAAAACAACCAGGGTCCCAACCTATAATGAGAATGTGGGGATTTACAAGCATGAAAACAAGGGAATAGTCTCTTACTTTCGATGCAAGGAACCCTACCCAAACGAATTAAGCAAAGACAAGGTTCTTTACTTATTCTCTTATGAAATTTCTAGGGGGAAGGATATTGTTTTTGTTGACAGGTATGGGCGAGAATACAAACGTATTCTCCCAAAGGAGGTTGAAAAGGCAACAGTTCTGGGAGCATCAACCTATGCCCCCGACGAAGTACCAAGAGCCACCTACACCCCTAGCAAGTCGACAAATCCCTTTTCAGAAGCGTATGACACTACCTCACATTCTACCCGACAATCGACGTTCAATTACCAGGACCAACCAGCTACTCAGCCATCATTGCAGGCATGGCTTTGACAGAGTGCTACATTAGAACAAGACCAAACCCGAGAGGGTTATCAAACCGCACGAGGGCTAAGGGATTTACAAGAACCACCACTCTATGCACAGTATCAAGGAGAGAGTAAGCCAAAGACTCAGGGGTCAATAGAACCTGGAAGACCACCCCTAGAACGAGTTCGGAGAGATGAACCATGTCTTGCAAGAATTGCTAGAAACTATGGCTTAGGAGCACCATTGGGAGAGTAACCTCGCCACTACAGAAGACCAAAGGAGGTATATCAACGAGGACGTGGGGATCCAATGATGAGATTTGTAGACCATCGTAGAATTAGACCTTCTCAAGTGCAAAAATGGGTAAACAAGAAATACACGGGAAGCAGGGATCCGAGAGATCATGTAGCAGCCTTTGTGCGTGTAATTAGAGCTAAAGAGGTGTTAGACTTCCCTACCCAATTTGCAGGATTTGGTTTAACTTTAGAGGACGATGCTGCTACTTGGTTTGACTCTGTGGAGCGAAGAGAATTTGAGTCTATGGAGGAGGTGTTTGACAAGTTTATCGAGGAATTCTCACAAAGGGGAATAGCTCATAATACAGTCTCACAAATTCATAAATTCAAACAGAAAGATGTAGAGTCTGTGCGAAAGGCAGCCCTCAGATTAAAAAGATATGTTAAGTTCTGCCCCGTGGAAGAACTGCCAACTCAGTCCAAACTTATGCTTATATTTATCCAAGGACTAAGGAATGCAGATCCCCAGAAGGACTTACATATAAAAAGGATCACGACGTTGAATGACTTAACCAAGGAGGCTCTATACCTTGTGGACAATTGTGCGGTCTACAAAGAGGGCGAGTTCAAGGATCTTGACGATGATTCCTCCTCGCAAAATATTGGAAGCAAGTTTGCTAAGACAACACCGAAAGGAGAAGTAGCTGTGAGCCAAGAGCAGCTTGTAGAGGAAGTGCAAAAACCACAAGCTTGTAGATTAACTTGTATTCCAAACCATAAGCTAAACAGCCAAAATGGTGTGCGATTGAACAAAAATGGACAAACCATGGGATGGAGGAATGTTATTATAACAAGGGATATGTGAGAGAACGACCATATGCTCCGCAAGCTCAGGCGACATCCCCTCAAGTTTCACCGATGACTAGATATCAAACAGGCAACCTACCAGGACCTGTAGGTGTAGAAAGACCACAACCAGTGTTGGGACAACAACTACCCCTACCAGGATTACGACCAGTCGGCATAAGATACACACCAACAGTAACTAAGAATATCCCAATGGGTATGCTTCAAATCCTGTCTATTATCCATCGGAAGAACACTCCACACCAGACCCATGGAGCATGATAGGAAATACAGGACCACCAACTGCTGCACAGGCAGCGGGAGAAGTAAGATATAGTTTGTATGAAAGAACACTGTTGCTCATGGCCAACGGAGGCATGAGCGGGTAGAGGCTTGCACACCAACAAAGAGGAGCTCAAGGAGCACCTCAACAGCCTAAGGGACCATGCTACAAGTGTGGTGGAGACCATTGGCTGAGGGACTTTCCTCATGATGAAATCATTAGGGTCAACCCATATTGCACCGAGTGTGGAATTACTCACTTGATCCCTCATTGCCCTAAGAACCTAAGCAAAGGAGCAAAAAATACTTTGAATATGTTGGGAGCTCTACCTTCTAGTGGGGGGTCAGAAAATGAAACTCCGATTCCTGTTAAGGTCTTGATGAGAGCCCAAACAAGGAAAAATGACAATCAACCCAAGAGTAACGATGTAAATCAATAAGAAATCAAGACTGACAAGTCTAGCGTCAGTCGTGATAATCCTTGGAAAGAAGGAAGAGCGAAAATGAAAGCTAGACGTGAGCGAAAATAGAAAGCTATAGAAGCTAAGATAACAATGGCTCGAGAGCAACTTAAACAGCAAAGAGAGTCTGACTCTCTAAAATCAATGGAGGGACCAAGAAGCGCAAGCTCGGGAGGGTCTGTATTGGTAGATAAGGTCAATGAACCCTTAGCTGAAATATTGCAAGCATATGAAGCAAGATTGAAGAACAGACAGACTCTAGAGCAAAGGTGGATGACATATCCATGTCCAGAGATAGAAAAACAGAGACTAGAGATGTACAAGCAGCTGATTGAAACTGCACAAGCTTTACTAGAGCCTCCACATATGGAAGTGAGAGATAGGATAATCAAACCACCAAACAATGAAACACCTCTCAAAACTGAACAAAGGGTACCTGACAAGATAGAAAACGTTGAATCCTTGCCTGATGTAGAGGATGCAAGAATCATGCCTAATAGCACTGATGAATCACTGAAAGATTTTCCACCATTTACACCTATTGTGGAAGAAAATTGGCCTGAAGAGCTATGGGAAATGGTGAGAAAAGCTCAAGAAAAATATGAGACAAAAACAATCGAGTCAGCTCCTTTCTCGGAGTTGAACTTGAATAAGCCTCCATGGGATTTAGATGCTAAATCATTTCAAGGGGATAATGGTTCAATTGCATCCGAAGATAGCAGACCAACATCATTCAGAACTTTTCCGCCATACATGGGAGACTACGAGGCAAGGTCAGAAATTCAAAGGGTACCTTCTCAAAGAATAAGAGGGTCAAATCAATTGGACAATTAAATCTTGACATACTTGTTGACCACTCCGGTCAAGTGTACAATCACATTGGCAGAATTGTTAAAAATTAGGCCAAGCATGTGGATGGAAGTGGGCAAATGTCTTGAAAAATTTGGTATAAGGATGCCTCTTAAGTTCTTCAAAACTGAGCTTAATGACACAGAACCGAAGAGAGTCAACACTAGACGAGTGCCGCTCAACAAGGTTGGAGAGTATTGTGAGGGTGAAGACGGCAACACTACTCTACCGGTTGAGTATAACGGCATAGAGACTAAGGCCATACTTGATAGCGGAGCTGGCATTGCCATTGCGACCAAATTGCTATGGGAAAAATGGGGAAAACCATCAATACGAATAACTAGAATGAAATTGCAACTAGCGGATGGGCACATAGAAAGGCCTATAGGATTTCTTGAGGCAATTGTGGTATCTTCATGTGTCATAGAGTATGAACATACATTTGCCATAATCGATTTCAGCAAGAAGAACAATTATGAAATTATCCTTGGTAGGCCGTTCATGAGGCAACTCAAGATGGTCCAGGACTGAGGGTATGATTATTTGTATCTAAGACATGCTAAAACCACTACACGTGTAAACATGAATAATCATAGCTACCATGATGTCACGAGAACACCTGTGGAAGAATTTGACTCAGCCACCATTAATGGATCAGAAGTCCCAGCGTGGCTCTGTAAGAAAAAGGAGATATGGATGTGCGGAGCATCTCAATGTAGTGAATTTGACCACAATGAAAGGACACTAGAGAGGGTCTTGGAAGACGATGCCTATATACGAGAACCCTTTCCTGAAGAGAATCTCGAACACCTAGAATGGTCTCAAATTTTGGTTACATTGGATGTATGCGTCAATGAAGTCACTCCCACCAAATTTTGTGACGAGAATGGCTACGATATCGTACCATACTACATGTTGAGCAAAATTGTGGAGGAAGACGAGAATGAAGGAGATATTAAAAATACAAGGATCAATAAAACGGAAACGAAATTTGAGGTTAAGATAGTGGGGTATGTGGACATCCCCACTAAAGAAATCGAGCAAGATGGAGAAGAATTTTATGATTCTTCGGATTAATGTGAAACCAAAGATAATGCGGATGACGAGAAGTCGGAAAATACGGAGGAAGACGACTGTCAAGATCAAGACAATGATGTCTTCTACAACTTTCCAAACCAAAGTGAGAGACGCCAGAAAAGATACAAGAGTAGGCAACACCATAACAATCTACCAACTAGGCTGAGACCTATGCCGGAGTTCAGGGGTAAGACACATTTCCTTATGAACATTCATGCTGTTGATTGTGCTAAGGAAAACGTGTCAGGAAGATTTCTTAAGGTTGCTAAAGACTCAGGTTTTAAGTCCAGACTGTTGAAACTTAAGAAAACCAGCAAAGCAAAAAAAAGAGTGGCAACAAAAAAATTGGATGTCTCTGACGATCCAATTATAACGAAAGTTGAGCGGAAAAAGAGATACAATGATTTGAAACAAAAACTGGAAAATGTATGGACAACTGAAATGTAAAGTAGCGATGGAACGAACGCTAGTGATGGGAGTAGAAAGATAGATGTACCTCCTCACTATTGTAAGTACACCATCCAAGAAAGAAAATTGGTGGTTCAACAACCAATGAGAGAGCCTAAATCAAACGAGTCCTACGATGGGCCAGAGAACGCCAAGAAAATAGATCTAGCAGAGTCGGGATAAAGTCCTCAACCTGCTTACATTGCCACAGATCTAAGCCGGGAAGAATAGGACTTACTGATCAAAACGCTTAAGGAATTTCGTGATGTATTTGCCTGGTCGTACAAAGATCTGAAGGGGGTGGATCCTAGCATTTGTGAACATTCAATCCCTCTGAAGTCTGATGCAAAGCCAAGCAAACAACGTCCATACACGTACAATGAGACATTCGCTAAAAGGATAAAGGAAGAGATAGACAAACTTATGGAGGCTGAATTTATTTATGAGATAGAGCACACGGACTGGGTGTCGCCGATAGTGGTGGTACCTAAGAAAAACGGAAAATTACGAGTGTGTGTGAATCTCAAGAAGGTAAACGCAGCAACAATAAGTGACAACTATCCTCTTCCTATCACGGAACACGTCCTAGAATGAGTAGCAGGCAAGAAAGCCTATAGCTTTATGGACGGATTCTCTGGTTATAACCAATTGGGGGTCAAACTAGAAGATCAATACAAAACAACGTTTGCAACAGAATGGGGCATATATGTGTTTAGGGTAATGCCATTTGGCTTGACCAATGCTCCAGCCACATTTCAGAGATTAATGACACATGCTTTAAAAGAATACTTGAGAATATTCTTGGATATTTACATGGATGACTTGTGTGTCTATTCTCTATTGAGAGAAGACCATATAGATCATCTTAGAAAGGTATTTTTGAAAAATGTAGAATGTATAGGATTTGCCTCAACCCAGAAAAATGTGTATTCATGATACGACAAGGTAAAATCCTAGGCCACATAGTATCGGCTAATGGAATTACCGCTGATGAAGACAAGGTAAAGGTGATCATATAATTTCCAAGACCAAGCACTGTACGAGAGGTACAATCATTTATGGGACATTGTGGATACTACCGACGTTTTATCTACATGAATGTTGTAATAGCAAAACCCTTGTATGGTCTAATCACGATCTTCATATGGACCAATGAATGTGAGGAGTCATTCCAGAAACTAAAAGATGCACTGGTATCTGCACCAATTCTAAAAGCACCAGATTGGCCAAAGATCTTCCATGTACATGTAGATGCTTCGGCATTCGCAATAGGCTGTATATTAGCACAACCGGACGAGGGAAATACAGATTTTCCCATCAGTTATGCTAGTAGAAAACTCAACAGTGCAGAGAAGAATTATACCACCACTCAAAGAGAAGGATTGGGTATGATATATGTGGTAAAGAAATTTCGGCATTACTTACTTGCGAACAAATTCACATTTTTTGTGGATCATCAGGCACTCTTGTACTTAGTAAACAAACCTTGTAACACGAGACAAATTGTAAGATGGTTCATTGTGTTGCCGGAGTTTGAATTCACGGTAGTACTTAAGAAAGGAAAAACGCATCAAATAGCAGACCACCTTTCTCGATTACTACATGGTAAAAAAGCTACGGGGGTAGATGATGATCTCCCATACGCATAGCTATTTAATATAGAGATGGTACCAAAATGGTCAGAGCAAATTATTCCGTTCCTGACATATGGAATGAATCTTGACGACAGACACACGGTGGAAGACGTTAGATGAGCACAAAATTACACAATGCTTGCGGGAAGAATGTACCATCATGGAAACGATGGGATTCTAAGGTTGTGTATAGGCCCAGAGGAGTACAATGCGTATCTAGAGGAGGCCCATACACAAACAAGGGGATTCCATCAAGGAAATCAAATGACCTATGAACGATTAAGAAGACTTGGAGTGTATTGGCCAGGAATGGCAGGTGATGTAGCTAATTACATCAAGAAATGCAAATTTTGCACATCCAATACCACTGTGGATTATGCCACATTATATCAAGTGACAGTAGCACCCGCATGGAGTCATGCTATTGTGGAATATTTGACTAATAAGGAATTGCCAGGAGATTGGTCTAAAGCCAAACAAAAGGTTTTACAAATCGAGGCGAATAGGAATACCCTCATTAGTGACCAATTGTATAAAAGAGGAACTGATGACCAGTTGAGGTTAGTTCCTCATGAAAATGACTACTTTCCATTATTGGAACAACCTCATGCACGCATAGCAGGAGGTCATTTTTCAGTAGACAGAACTGTAAAAATCATTATGGTTGCAGGCACATGGTGGCCGACCATGATTCGAGATGCAGCAGAATTCGTGGAAAGGTGTGATGAATGTCAATGCACTAAGGTACCAGTTAAAAGAGATGAAATGCCTTTAAGACCAATGATGAGTGCTCGAGCATTCGCTAAATGGGGATTGGACTTTGTTGGTCCTATTACTCCACCATCGTATCGTTCACAAGCACAATATATCATAGTGGCCACGGATTACACGACCAAATGGGTGGAAGCAAAAGCCACAACGAAAGCAGACGCTAGAACCACGGCAAAATTCTTATATGAATATGTGTTTACACGTTATGGCCTTCCAATCGAGCTGGTGAGTGATAGAGGGACACACTTTGTAAATGAAGTTATCCAACATCTCTTAAATGAGTTTATGGTAATTCATTGCAAATCTGCACCCTACCATCCACAAGCCAATGGTCAAGCAGAAGCGACCAACAAAATATTGTGCACAGTTCTTACAAAACTAGTTAGTGAAACAAGAATGGACTGGGATCAAATGCTATATTCAACATTGTGGGCTTATCGAGTTGCATATTAAAAAACACTCAATGCTACACCATTTAATATGGTATATGGGTTAAATGCAATATTGCCTATTGAATTTTTGATTCCCACACTAAGGGTAGCCACACAGTTGGACTGGACGGAGCATGAGCTTTCAGAACAGTTAACAGACCTTGAAAAATTAGATGAGTTACGACTCAATGTTGTAGCAGCCATATATGCAAAAAAAAGACAACAAAAAGAGTTTTTGGACAAACAAGTCAAAAACAAGGACATTAAAACGGGCGACTGTGTCTTAGTATACACCCTTAAACAGCATTCCAAGAAGCTAAAGAAAAGGGGAATGGGGCATTATTTGATCCAAGAAATATCGTTCAGTGGAGCAATAAAACTTTCAACACTAGATGGAAAAGAAATGCCGAATTGGATTAGTGGGTGTCGTTTGAAAAAGTATCATCTACCTTTAACACTAGAATGGTAACCTAACAGGACATAAAAGTGTCCTTTCAGGGTTTTGGGAAAAAATTCCAAAACCATAGTAGATCCACTCATTTTGAAAAAACCTTTCATGAGCTTATAGTTCAATAACTACTATGTATGGAAAAAATGAGAAACTTGTAATTTTTCTCATCCCCTGGTGTGCGCTCCTTGCCGCACTGTCGAAGCAAGGGACTTGCCAATACACCGTGTGCGAGCCACAAACGGCTCCAAGCACACAACAAGCCTAAACTAGCAAGCTCAAGAGAGCAAAGGGTGTGTCACTCACCGCTCTACGCTCGCCTTCGTGGTGGATTCCTCGCCACGATGAAGAAGAAGCTGCAGTCGTGCCGCGCTCAACCGCCTCGCCGCCGTCGTGCCTTCGTAATGCTTGATCGCACACACACTCTCCCTCTCTCTCTCTCACACACACACACACAAGGAGGTGAAGAAGAAGAAGATGGAGATGGAGATGGAGCAAGAGCACTCTTCTATTGCACAAATGAGAGAATGAGTAAAAATTAGGTTTAGTTGGCTTTTATATGAGTTCACCCCATTCACACTTGGGCGCCCATGCTTAGCCAACTAATCCCTTGAATGTCCCAGTTAGAGTGCGCCTCTCATCGGCGATCGCTCTTATCCCTTTCCTATTGGTCCGACAAGCCCGGTACCTGACTCTAAATAATACAACGTTTATAGATCATAGGGTGTCCGTGTGCCATGAGGGTTAACATGCCCCCCTTCCTGATGTAGATTCCGTCCTCGGAAGCTATTGAGTTGAAGCTGGTTCATTGAGGTGGAAGAGCATTTGAGATGAATGTCCTTAGCCTTCTTCAGTCACTGCAAAATCAAACAACATTGGCACAGTAATTGCATTCTCTTAAAAAGCATATGCAGTTTTAGGTAGACACATTGATTGGTCAAAGAATTTCAAACAATTTGTCAGCAATGAACATTAAATTGCAATGTAATCAAATGCAAAAACAGATGTACATGTAGAAAATTAAACAAGTCTGGGGTCGCTAATTTGACGGTCGAAAAGCACTAGAGATCGAATATTAATACCATGGGTAAGCTTCTTAATTATCTGTGGTCAATTAAGTTGTTTAATCGCGAGAGCCAAGTATTCATGTTCGAGGGCTGACTAGAGGCTATATCTAGAAAACCTTGTAGTTAAGCTACCATAAAAGGAATTTCTCATGAAATCATCGCCTGACGGATTACTTTTTCTTTGACCCCCCAAAGTCTTTTCACATTGATTCAATTATGATGTGTGTGTTTATTTTGTATGCCTTGGGTTTTTTGCTTTTCAAGGAAAAGCGCCCACACTGGGAACCTCTAGGGCTCTAGTACCATAGGCGATACATGTGAGTGAAGTACCAAATCAAGCTGAGATTCCTCTTCCAGCTTAAAATTTTACACTGTGGCACTTTGATTTTTTGTTCGTTCATTTTCAACATTTTAATTTTGTAACTTTGGGGGGTCATATAACACTGTTACCCTCCCCAGGCTCATCACATTAGTAAACTCCCTTTATAATACTTAAACTAAAGGTCACTAGGGTTAAGCCCACTAGAAAGCCCTAGTACATTTCATACAATGCTGCCTAAATCGGATTAAGAACCTAAGTAACCATTGCTTATTAGGAAGGCATTCCCCATGGTATTAAGAGAAGATCTCTAATACCTAGCTTGGTCAAACTAGCTTAGTCGGCGGACTGCTTGATTTTTAAACCTAGACAAGTGATTATGACAAAACATTACATTGAATTAAATGTTTGATACTAAGCCAATGCGCTGAATATTATGCTACCAATCACAATCAAAGAAGACAATCATAGATGCAAAAAGATAAGGGCAATGCTAATGGACAAGAAACACTTGTTTGTGTTGATGGTCGCGCTTGATTTGAAGGGTGAACAAGAGAAAGGTTCCATGAAGGTCCAAATCCTATCAATAGCAACACGCTCCTGTACACACTAGGAAACAAAAGGAATACCTCCAGGAGGCACATTAGTGGGAAAAGAGAACTTTGCTAATCTCTCAACTCTAAAACAGAAACACTCCTATCGTACTAATCTTACCTACCCTCCATCACTCAAGTGATGAGGATCAAAGGTGTTTTATGGCATAGGTTTCTGTTTCACTGCACCAGATGTGACATGTGTAGGTCTGAGTCAATGTTTTGTCTTTTAATGTGCATACTCATTTGCTAATTGCTATTGCTCTTTATTTTTATTTATTTTTTTGTGAGTATAAAGCTTTATATGTACATTCCCTAAGATTGGTGATTGAGAGGTCAGGGAAAAAGGTTGAGAGGGAAACAAATGAATGAGGACTGTTAGCAAACACTCCCCCCTTCCTTGGGTAGATCATAACGTTTGAAATGAGCTTGCCACCCTTTGAAACCAATTGTTCAAGTTGGTAATAGGTGAGGATTTTTGCGAGTAGTTTTCTATTACCCTAGGTGCCTCGTCAAGCTGCAAGGGTGGTAAGGTACTCTCCCAGGATCGAACTTGAAGTGGTTCATCAGGTGATTCTTGAACACTAGGAGGTGTGGATTCTTTTGTAGCTTCATGGAGGTCCACTACTATAGATGGAGGCTGTGTAGAAGCTTTTACCTCTATGGATGTATTACATGAGGAGCTAAAAGCTTCATGGGACTCCCCCCTTCCTAAGCTAGGTGGAACAAATCGTTCTTTCTTTGGTACCCAAACTAGCTCCGGAGCGGATGTGTAGCATTCTATGATTTTTTTCTTTCCACGATCATTGATTCGTTTTGGAACTACGGGATTGGGCTCACTTGGGTCAGGTGATAGGTAAGAGCACAATCTACGTTTTGGCACCCAGATTTGATCATTTCCTTGATAGTAGCCTTGGGCTTCCAATAGTCGTTTAGGGATCCATCACAACATTTTCTTACTTTTCTTGGAGCGAGTGGTACGTTTCTTACAAGGCTTCTGTTTTTTAGCACTAGCTATGGTCACTAAAGAAGATTTAGGGACCCACTTGTATGTTTTCTTCATTACATTAGGATGAGTCTTGTCGGAAGCGATATGCATTGCTTGTAGCATATTTAAGGGTACAAGCATTTCATCCCCCTCAGGTGTTACCCAGGTCGTCCCCTATTTCCCCAAGTGTCTATGGTTGCTGCTAGGTGGACCCAATCCACATTGTCTGACTCAGTCATCCCAGGTAGGATATCCATATAAGGAGAATCTTGGCCAATGTCTGTATCCTTCTTACAAGTGTAACAATATTGTAGTGGGGCCGAGTGAACTGTGGTGTCAGAGCGATGATCAATAATGGTTTTACTCCCTAAGGGGTGTACCTTACCAGTCACCAAATCCACTCTAAGGACAGAGTCTTGGAATTGCAAATAGACATGATTTTTAGACCAATCATGAACCATTTGTGCTTCCCTCATGAATGGTCGTCCTAAAATCATTTCATATGACATAAGGTGTTTAGAGAAATCCATTACAATGAACGTATGTCGTACCTTGTGTCCTAGAACTTTGATCTTAAGATCCTTGAGCATCCCCATAGGTTTGGCTATGGTACCATTTGCCATCTTTACCACAATGTTAGTAACACTGAGGCGGGGTTTTCCCATGGATTCCCAACAATCTTTTGTAACGTGCTAACTCCCGCACCACCATCAAGAACTCCCTTTATAGTTAATCCCTTGGTAGTGATGGGTAGGGTCGCATTAGACTCGTCGCCTTCAAAATACTGCCCTAATTCGTTAATGGGTACCTCGATCACAGACTCGTGTCCATCTAAGTCAAGTGATTCCACATGATTTTCCTCATCAATCATAATCGAGTCAGGCCTATTTGGTTGCGCAAACTGCCGTAATCCTGTTCGTAGATCTCCGTTAAGGAATGCTCGAAGTGCAAGGAATAACTCAGGATCTCCATACAGCTTTGCTATAATCGTGGTTTGGACCTCAGAAGACATGAAGTCCACTAGTTTGGCAACATTCATTGGCGTTTTGCAGGGTGTAGGTCCTTGACTAGGAACTGGTGAGGATGGAATCTCATATTCCTCAATGGGATCAGGTATTCCTTCGTTAAACATCCTTTCCAACAAGAAAGGTGTATGCTCACTTTCTGATGTCCCGTCCTCACTCCCTTCTTGGATGATACTAGATATGGCTAACGGTCTATGGTTCATGTGGGGTGGATGAACTTGCGTGGGAAACACTGTGTCATGAATTTTGACATGCATGGGTTCTGGTTCTAGTTTCCTTTGAGTCTCCTCCACTAAACCTCTTAGATGTTTCACCTGCTTAATCTCGTCTACTGGGTTTGGGTACGTCCCAATCTTCTTTTTACGATTTTTCCCTTTTTGCCCCTGCGGTTTATCTTGGGGGTCTTGGATTGGATTTGGAAACACTTGTGGTGTTTTTAGAGGCTCTTTATGGTTTTCTCTTATTCGGTTTTCATTTGGTTCCATGTTACGGTTTTCTTTGTCGGTCTTTCTCTTTGTGGTATTGGTTCTAGTCTCCATTGTCTCGATTGAATCTGAATCATCCTCGAGGTCATTCATATACACGGGGTCATCTCCTGTTCCTATGTTTGTTTTGGAACTTGGCTTTGAATTTCCCATATTCTCCGACCTCTTCCTTCGTGTCTTCTTTTTCTTTGCTTGGATAACTGACGCGGTATCTCTCTCTTCGAGGATATGGCCTGGCCCTTGAAGCATGGACCGTGTAATCGCATAAGCGGGTGCGACAGGTGGTATTGGCGATGTCACACTAGCAATTTCGACCAAATTTAGGGGTGTGATTTTAGGCGCATTTGGGTTATAGGGGCATTGGGCAATCAAGTGATCTATGCCACAACGATTACATGTGAGTATTGGCATTGCAGGCGTGCTCCCTTGATTCATTTGCATCTGTGCAGCATTCTTTTGTAGCCCAATAGGGCACTCCGCTGCCCGATGTGGTTCACCACACTCGTAGCATTGAAGAGGTGGCCTCCTAGCTTGGGTGTTGATATTTTGACCTCTGGATCCGAGAGCAGCAGCTTGATAAACCGGCTTGACTTGCCCCCAACAATCTTCCATGTAGTATATAGGACACTCTTCCAATGTATCAAGTCCGTAGGCAGTACTAGTGTCTATTTCCTCCTCACAGCCATCTGCATAAGCATTTGATGGCTCGCAATCCACTTGGTTCATAGGGGCGACTCTTGGATGCGGGGGCTGCGGTCCTAGCACAGGAGGTGGTAGCGGTGTAGCTTGTACAACATTTTGAGATCTAGGGACCATGTGTTGCGGTAGTTGCTCAACAGGTGGAGCAGGCATCAATACAGGAGCTCGAGGTGCATCCGTCCAGGCTACAGGTGGTCTATTTGCCATCATACGTTTGATCATTAAACAATCCTTAGCTTGGTGACCATACCTACCACATGCGTTGCAAGTTCCATTAAATTTTACTCTAAACGTAGGGCACTCACTAGTGCTATGTGGACCTAAGCAAATGGAACACCATTGTTGCTCCCTTCTTGGATACATGTGACTATTTTGAGGGGGTCGATTATCCTTAAGAGACTCTTGGATTGCCTTGGTGAGGTCTGTCAAGAATGTCTCAAATACCTTTGGCTCACTGGCAATGGGCTTTGCAGTCATGGGTTCATACTCAATGGCTTGTGAGCTAGTGGATCTCGTGTCAGTAGACACCCTCATGCCTGCTATCATCAAGTTGTCCTCTAATGGGATTGCATTGGCAGTGACATCTTCCCAGGTTGTGATACCTCTAATCACTAGTCCATTATAGATTCCTTCATTCCTCAACCCTCGAATGAATCGATCAAGCAGTTGGTTATTGTTGAAGCGCTCATTTACAGGGCAGCGAGAGTTTAAGTGCTTTAGACGACTAATGAAGTCCCTTACTGACTCTCCTTCCTTACGTTCGGCCTTTTGTAGCTGAGATGCTACACCCCAAAGCACACCTTCTCGTATGTACTCCTTTAGGAACAACCTTCGAAGGGTAGGGTAGATTGTTTTCTCGTCCACCCTTAGGGTTCTATACCAATCTCCAGCCTTCCCACTTAATGTTAAGCTTAAGGCATTGCACTTATGTAGTTCGTTGCGTTCCCCTAAGGAATCACATACTTGTTCAAACACTTCAATGTGTTTCCTAGCATCTTCGTCCCCATTGAATTTTTGCATGAGTTTGGCAATTTGTACTGCCTTACTTCTAGGCTCTCTATCAGATGCATGACGCATATTTTCTGCGATAGATCGACCTATGGTTTGAGCAAACGCTGCCAAGTCACCTATGTGAGGAGGCAGGGCCAGTGGAGGTACTCTTGGAATCATATGTGGGAGAGGGACGGGTACCGGTCTTGGCATATGTGTGGATGATGCAGGATATGGAACATAACCGGGCATAGGTCCACTCGGATAAGGGCTAGGGAGCGGCACTCGAGGAGCATAAGCAAGTGGTACAATTGGAGGTGCGGGGGCCATGTGTGCATAAGGGGCTAGAGGCACATACGGTCAAGGCCCCATATTAGGTACTACGACACTAGGTAGTGGCACTGCGCTAACCGTAGATGTCATCGGTACATTCTCTGTCAGGCTTATCCCTGGAGTGAGCACTGTGTTTTCCTTAATAGAGGGTTGAGCCAAGTTAGGGAAGCTAAAGTTGTCGCTCGGAGGCTCAGATTGCATAGAGACCCCAGGTGAAATGACGTAAGATGGGTCCATGAGACTCATTAGAGGAGTCTCCATTTGTGATAGAGTGGGCTGTTGAGCCTTGCTCGTATCCAAAAATCTCATGGGGCCAGTTGAGAGTATATTTACCCCTCGGTTTTGCCTTTCTGATTGAATAATGCCATGGATAACATTACAGATCATTTTCTGTTGATCTTCGATGCTCGTGGCACTAGAGGTGGATTGTACAATCTCTATCCATCCTACATGGTAGGCGTGGCCAGATTGTAGATCCGTCAACACCTCAGTGTGGAGGTCGTATGTCCAATGATCATTAATGAACAATCCTTCTAGAGTCGACGTGTTAACGGTTTCTTGTGAGGTAGAAGCAATGTTGCTCCCCGTGGTTTTACTTGTCACCAACGGTACTCTAGAGGGAACTTCTGAAGGAGGCTGCTCAACAGGGCCTTCTTGGTAAGAAGTTGGCAGGATATCCACATGGACACTCTTTGGGGGTGTGGGGTCCACGTGCGATGTGAAAGGAGATTCCACTTCCCCACCCCCTTCGTGTGCTTCATTTGCATCAGGTTCCGAGCGAGTAGCTCTACCTAATGTTTCCATGAAACGGCTAAACATACTAGTACTAGGCTGTGGAGCTTCGGGAGGTGCATGGCCTTCTCTCTCAGTGTTTTGGGTAGGGTATGCTTCCATGATTTCTGAGTCGGAGGAGGAATCACTAGCGGCTATTTTAGGGTCTTGGGTGGTGCTACCTTGTGTCCCCGATGAGGGTCTAGAGCCTCTCGTGGATGGGTAATGGGTGTCCGTATGAACAGAGGCACTCTCAATATGCTCGTGTTCTAGCACCCGCCCAGAGCGTAAGTGCATGTGCTTTTGATACCCTAAGGTGTCAAAAACCTGCTCTAGGAGGCCTTGTGACTAGTTTTTTGCGTGTTTTTTGTTTGTTTTTTTGCTAGATTTTTTAGAGCGTGTCGTGAAATGGGCCGTGTGATATCTCGAAACGAGCGTATCGCTAGGAGGGACGCGCTGTGCTTTACAGCCCTCCGTTTGGTTCTATTTTGCTCCAGAAAAGCCCGAAACAGTCTTTTCCTAGCTAGGGAACTAAGCTCCAAATAGCAATTCTAAAGGTGCAAGTGGGAAGAGAAGGGAGGAGAGTGGAGGACTTGTCCCACATGCTCTCATTCCCTCTTGAGAGAGTAGGGTATATATATAAGAGTGAGTCTAGTATATATGAGAGGACTGAGGCTTGGGCTTGGGCTTGGGCTTGGGGAAATGATCCCGATCCCGATCTATCTTTTATACAAACCAACCCGTCGGTTTTAAGACTCACGTTTTTTATTTTTGAAAAATTTTAACCGCTCGCTCACTTGCGTTTTTATTTTCCGGAATTTTTTTTTTCAGCAAATTTTTTTTTCGAAAAAAAAATATATATTTTTATTTTTGTTTTTTTTTATGCAGAAAACGCAGAAATTGAAAAAACGCAAGAAATGCAGAAAATTGAAAAAACACAGAAAATGCAGAAAATTGCAGAAATTGGAACTTGACAGAAAATTTAACACAGAAAATGCAGAAACTGCAGAAATTGAAACTTGACAGAACCAGAAAATGCAAAAAATGCAAAAACGCAAGAAATGCTAACTGCGCAGTGCAAACCAGAAAACGTAGAAAACGCAAAAAACAGAAATCTCCACACAACTACACACCCTCATTCCCTGCCTTTCCTATGATAGAAATTGCACCACAAGAAAGCGTAAAGTGCTAACCAAGCTTAGTGTAGGGCATATCCCCGGCAACGGCGCCAAAAATGTGCGCTCCTTGCCGCACTGTCGAAGCAAGGGACTTGCCAATACACCGTGTGCGAGCCACAAACGGCTCCAAGCACACAACAAGCCTAAACTAGCAAGCTCAAGAGAGCAAAGGGTGTGTCACTCACCGCTCTACGCTCGCCTTCGTGGTGGATTCCTCGCCGCGATGAAGAAGAAGCTGCAGTCGTGCCGCGCTCAACCGCCTCGCTGCCGTCGTGCCTTCGTAATGCTCGATCGCACATACACTCTCCCTCTCTCTCTCTCTCTCTCTCTCACACACACACAAGGAGGTGAAGAAGAAGAAGATGGAGATGGAGATGGATCAAGAGCACTCTTCTATTGCACAAATGAGAGAATGAGTAAAAATTAGGTTTAGTTGGCTTTTATATGAGTTCACCCCATTCACACTTGGGCGCCCATGCTTAGTCAACTAATCCCTTGAATGTCCCAGTTAGAGTGCGCCTCTCATCGGCGATCACTCTTATCCCTTTCCTATTGGTCCGACAAGCCCGGTTCCTGACTCTAAATAATACAACGTTTATAGATCATAGGGTGTCCGTGTGCCGTGAGGGTTAACACCTGGTCACTACAAGCCTCCAAAGTTGATGGACCAGTCCATTTTGCCCAAAACAGTAATTTCTTACGATTGATTGCATACAAATAAGAGTGGGGATATTTGTAGGACATGAGATAAAATGCCTCGTTAACTTCAATGGGTTTGTGACCAAAACATACGGTTGCTTTTACCTCACTAATGTTTTTTTGGGCAAAAAAAATATGTACAAAAAAGTTGCATTTTTGCCATTCTGTGGACCTATCATCAAAGTTTCTAAAGTCACGCTCAATACATATACTATATACATGTTTTCTTAGTTCCCTTTGGGCCTTTGGATTCAAAAGGAGCCATGGAGTACGTCAAAAGGATAATGGATCTCTTACAATTGGAACCTTGGGGGCAATGATAAAGTGCTAAATATAGCAAACATGAAAAAACTGGGTTTAGCATTATGACCTCTAGAAACCCATAGAAACTACTCAATATCTAGCCAAGTTTGTAGTCTATGATTAGATATGGTTACTACCTACAAAATACACACAATTGGCCTAAGAAACTAGCAATATTGAGAAAGTTATACTTGCTACTCTAAAATGTATCGTATTCTTCAGCAACAAAAAACTCAACCATCATCATATACTATGCTATATAGCATACTAGGTCCCCCAAAACTCAAGGAAGATTAGCTTTATGTTATATATTACACGTACAAAATCAAAATTGAATTTGGATATCAAGAAAGCCCCCAAAAAAATCATAAAAGTGCTAATTTTGGCCAAAAAACAAGATTATGCAATTCTTGTAAATTGGTCATAACTTTCAATTTTAACACTTATCTCTCCCTACAAGCATCAAAACATGTTGAGAACTATGAAGGCCTAACCTCTAGCCATCTAAATCTCACAAACATGAAGTTTAGAGTGGTATAGTTGCCAAAAATTGAAAAAAGGCCAAAAACAGGACCCGTTTTTTCACACAGTTTAGGTTCAAAAATGTTGTGCAAGAGTAAGGTTAATGGTGAGATCGATACTCCAAAAAAAATGCTAAGTTTTTTTCAGCTCATAAGAAAACTTTTTGGATATATAGCACCTAGAAATCCATTCTCATACTCTTCAAATAATTCGAGCAAAATGGTCACTTAACAGACACAAAAGTGTCCAAGGACATAAAAGTGTCATGTTACCATTCTAGTGTTAACACCGAAAATGTTGTTTCAATTGCATTATGGCAAAGCCTATAGACAGGAACATCAACAAATTTAGGACCAAGCACAACAAGAAGCCAAGGAACGCATTGCTAAGTGAAAGCAGTTACTAAGGCAATAAACATGGTCACACCAATGATGACTGTCTGACGAATATCCTCTTTCGACATTCCGAACAATTGAAGCGGATATACAAAGTGAAGAATTAGCAAAGACAATAACAGACTTTATGGCTCAGGACGAAAGCACCATTGACAACTTGGAAAATACATGGTGTAGTCCTTATATAAAAGCTTATGCAGGCACAGAACAAGTTGAAATCTATGCATTGCTTGACACTGGAGCAAAAATGAGTGTCATCAGCATTGAGCTCTTTCATAAACTTGGACCAATGAGAAAATTCCCAGAGACACACAGGTTGAAAGTAGCATCGGGTGATGAGGTGACCACATTGTGGTCTATTATATTACCAATCACAGTGCAGGCACGCACGTACACTACCAAGTTCCATGTATTGCCACCAAGTAGATCAGCAACGCCGTGTATCTTAGCAGTGTCATGGATGAAAGCTAGCAAGGTATTCATTGATTTAGATACGAATGAAGCACTGTTCAGAAATGAAAACTTTTCAAAACCCTTCTTATCATATGACCAATACATGTCAAGGTGGAGACAGGAGTCAATACATCCGCAAAGCATTGACCAACAACAAACAAAGTTTACATGTCAAGAAATGTATTATCAAAAATCAATAATCATGCAGGGAACCACGCAAGTTTGGGTACGACGTATAGGGTTAAAGCATGAATAGGTGGAATGATATTTAAGCTATTAGATAGCATATCACAAAAACAATATTGTGGAAAAAAGAATACAAACTAAATAAAATTTATAAGTGATTGCACTTCTACATTTTATTCTTTAAGAGCTATCCATGGACATATATCATGATAGAAATTTTATGTGAATTCATGTCTAATTGTAGGTCAAAGTTTTTGATAGTAGGTGTCCATGGACACAGCTATTTGAGCCACCATTCCATGCTTTCACCCTACAGATCTAGCCGAGGCACAGTTTCATCAAGGGTGTAAATATAAATTTTGGCTCAAAAAAGACAGCTTAATCCCTGTAAAAAAGTGGACAAACGAACAGAAAAAACACCCACAGCCAGCAAAGCTTCAAAAAACAATTATCAACAAGTTGAATCCGCAACGGACTATATTGGTATGGAGGCCAAAATTACCAATTCAGAACGTGCCAAAAACACAAGTACGGATGCCAAAGAAGACCAACGAATAGTTGTCTACAACTCTCAATGACAAGCTAAATCATACAGCGAGTACGCGAAAACAAGAAGAATCCACAACAGCAACTACAAGGATCTGTACAACCAAAGTCATCCAATGGAAACGAAAGAATGTTCCACCAGAACATGCAACAAAATATACAACAATATCGACTTCAAAGAAGCCACATACACCAATTTAAAAACCATGGAAAACAGTCAAACAAAGAGCGGCAGAATTACAACTTCTTCTTGCAAAGAAAATCTGCGAGCCAACTCAAGCTACCTCAAGAAACCTCAACGACAAATGCCAATAAGCGAATCGCTTATACCTTCCTCTTACACCGCATAATTTTTTTCTAAATGCATTGACTGTGCATGAATATAGGGCTACATTACAAGGCTTGCATTAGCCCGAGTTCACGCCCATGCACAGCACATACCCTTGACGATACCCTGTCGTCCGGGAGGACTCCAACTAGGAGGGGGGGAGGTATTCCAAATGCGGACTCACGTCATATATTAGAGGGCAATGTTTGTGATTAAGTTCTCAACCATTTTTGCATTTTATTGTGTGATTTTGGGAAAAAAGATTATGCCCTCGTAATTAATCAGAATTGGGGACCAAATGATTATATATGAGCCCCTAGGGATGTGTATATACTATAAAGAGAGTCAAAACTGGCCAAAAACCATCGAAAAACAACCAAAAAATAGGCCAAGGTTGACGATTAAGAGTGAGAATGTTAGACGAGAGAAAAGTGAGCTACAAAGTTTTTGGCTTTTCATTGGTATTTTTATAGGTTAAAATTGCTATTTTGGGTTATTTTGGGATTTAGTTGCTTTATTTTAGCCATTTTCTAGAAAAAAATATAGAAAAAAATCCATAATCTAGATGAAAACACAACAGAAGAGATGCCTGATCAGAGCAAGGTAAAGAAGACACGGAAAAAATAGGGACTGCGAAGATGACAGGGCAAAAATGACGACTGTCATGACGGGACCTCCAAAAGGATAAATCTGCAAAAATTGTAGAACTGGAGCAAACGAGGTCCAAATCAGGAAATTTGCAAGCCTAAAGCACATCTCGCAAAAATTTATGGATGGGAAAATTTGTGTCGGAGTCTCGATTACATATAGAGGGGCTAAGCTAGAAATCTCTCATTTGAGTCATTTTCCATTGTGAGAAGAGAGAGCTCCATACAGCAGTTGAGACTTCGAGGAGCTTATCCATCACGCACGGTCACCAGATCGACATCAGATATGAGAGGTATGCTCATCAACACTGAATCTAAGTGTTGTTTACTTCATTTAGTCGCAAAACCTCGCCAGCACCACCATCACAACCTGTGCACACATATTGTAGACCGGTTGTTAGGAAGACCTAGAGGTGACTAAATGAAACCAAAATTGAAAGGCACAATGCCTGTAGCTTAGGGATCAAGCCTATGACCTCAGAAAGCATGAAGGAAGCCGCCCAAAAACCCTAATTTCACAGGACATGCAAAAGGGCAGCTGAACCAAAGTGATCGGAAATGAGCCAAAACTCATAGGCAGCAAGCCAATAACCTCGACAAACCAACTAAATGGTTAGAACATGAAAAAGCTCTTCAAAACGAAGCCTAAAGTCCCTATCTGATGGAAACTGCGCAAAGCGTCACGATACTCTAACAGGTCGACCAAGTGACCAAATGACACCAAATTTGACAGGGTACATCCAAAAGAGGTCAACTACGAGTTGGAATGTGTCCGCTCAAGAAAAAGCTCTTCCACTAGGGCAAATGCTAGCAACAGGCCAGAAAGACGTCTAAATGGTCGTGCTTTGACAGAAGGTCAAGAGGAAATGAAAGTCAGCCTAATTCATACAATGACCAAGGAACGGCAACCATCACCTAAGTGGTCTACTCCGACTCCAGAACCAGCTAAGTGCTACAAACAGGGAGTACACTTTTCTAAATTGATTAAAACTTAATGTGTATGTCTAGGAGAGCCTACTAACACCATTGTGGTCAACTAACATCAAAAAAGTTGTAAAAATGACTAGATGCTCAGTCTATTGCGATAGACTTGCTATTACACTTAGACACGTAAAATTTTGATTTTGACTTCATGAGGGGCACTAACAAGGAAAATGACCACAAATATCAAATCAAAGTGCAAAATTGCTCTCTCTTGGCCAAGTTACTGAGTCTATCGCAATAGAATTGCTATTTTTATCTTTGGGGGGAAGGCTTTTCAAAATTTTCACAAGATAGACTTGGGGAATCATATGGAGGTAGTACACCAAATTTGGTGACAAGATGGACTCATATGGCAAGCCGAGATAGACTTGACAGCAACAGAGAGTCAAAACAGGGCATCTCGAGGGCAGACAGTTAAAATTCACATGTGAGAGGTCAAGCAACCTTACATCAACTAGGAGAAGGCAGACAGATGATCACCGAGCCAAAATATAACAAAATGACACTAAGTCCCAGTCTATCGCGATAGACTAAGCAGAGTGATACAGGGCCATCTGATCAAAAATTCGAATCAACAATTGGCTTCAGCATGATGCAAGATGACTACCCACTAAGTTTGAGCCCAAAACAACACAAAATGAAGGAGATAGGCCAACATCTCCTTGGAGGGAATCTGGAAAAATGGAAGTTGATCCAATAAGGGGTCACTTGACATTCATTTGAGGTGGAAATGGGATCAGATCATGTGCAAGACATGAGAAACCAACAGGTGGAGTCACAAGTGGAAAATATATCCCTTGTCAAAAGATAGTCAATCTATCGCGATAGACTAAGCAGAAATTGCAAATGAGTTGATTTTCAGTTTGTGACTATAGGGTGACCTTACATGCCCTATGCACATACACCACACAAAATTTCAAGGCATTTGGACTTGTTCTCCTTCATCAACAACATTAATTTGAAGTTGTAAGAGTCGGACAATGGAAGAGCTTGTCTATCTACTAACATTTTACCTTAACTCATCTTGGGATGAAGAAGGCTCATCTAGATGCATGATTAAGTGGTAATCAATTTAGAAGAGAAGTACTATGTTTGTACATTAATCGTTATTTGTGAATACAAGATCCATGGATGCTTCTCCGAGAAAAAGAAAAGGCAAGAACTTGGCAACGGAAGGTGCAATACCCTATGCACTTCTACCCAATTCATTAAAGCCAACGGCCACCTGGATACCTGCAGACGTGCAACAGGCAGCAGCCTTTCAAAACTACCAAGGTTCTTATGTGGATGACAAAGGAAATTTAGTGGATACAGTGATGATCCCCAAGGAGGCAGAAAATTACCTGAAAAGATCACCACAAAGGTCATGGCTCAAAAAAGTTGGCTTCTGCAACTTTGTTTCACTACCACCAGTGGGGATAGATTTCAAGAGGGTACAACACCTAATTGAGACTATCCAAGAAGATGGAACTTGTAGGGTGGCAGGCATGGATAATGAGGTGATGGAGATTCAAATCACAAAGGAAATCATCAAAGAGGCATTAAAATTGTCTTATCAGGGAGCCAACATGAGAGAAAGAAGGAAGAACCTCACAGTCTACCTGCAAAGATCCAAACTGCCTTCTTTCGAACTCATAGCAAACCCGAAAGTAAGAGAATTGACACAGGTATACAGTCAATGTTTGTTGAGCTACAGCAAGAGACCACCTAGATACACTACACCACACGGGGTCATCTCAACAACACTGACCTGGGCTATGGGAATGACACATGAGTTCTATATAGATCATGCATCATATATGTTTGAGGAAGTGATAAAGCTATGGCAGGACAAGCCAAATTACATTGCAGGAGGGGAAGTCCTCACCAGAATAATATACCAGGCCATAGGCATGGCAGATCAACTGCCACCTGCTCCTCATCAAAACGACTGGCTGGTGTTAAGAGAGAATATTGAAGACAGATCACAAAGGCGAGTACCGACCTCTAATAACACCATTGGAGGACGCACACTGGAAAGAGTAACCAGGAGTACACAGGAAAAGATGGAAGAAGAAAGAAAAACTGAAGAAGAAGATTTGAGACTAAAGAAGCGGAAAGAGAAAATGGAGAACAACACCAGATTGCAGAAGGTAGCGAAAATGGAAAGAATGCTAGAAGTCTTTGTACTCGAGAGATCTCTACGAGGCGATGTAGGTGCCACTTAGAGACCTTCTAGTAGCACTTACACATTGAGAACAAAGAATAAACACAACCCAGCTTTTGAGTTGGACTGGTTTCAAAGGTACATCCAAGAAAGGAATGCTATGGATGAACCAAAACTGCTACTTGAAGAGGAGGATCTCCAAACCTTGAGAGATCAGTTAAGGCTAACTTCACAAGATCAGGAAACACCACATCCATCTCCAAGGCCAGAGACAAGTGAGAGGCAATCAACCCCACCTGCTGACTCTCCTTCGCATTCAGAGAGCTCACATCGTGATGAGAGGGTTCACACCACCCAATGAAGAAGAAGAACAAAGGACAGATGGTCACCCAAACACTGGAACAATATCACACATTGATAAAGGAAAGAAAAAAGAGGTGGATCTCACAAAAGAAAAAGCTTCTTCCTCTCAAGAAATTGAGCTGGAAGCTACTATAGACCTGGATTTATAGTCAATGGAGACCCTACTAAACCGAACAAGACTACACAGTCAGTGGTTAGCCGATCAAGATAGGACAAACAAAAGGAAGTTAGAAACAACCCATCAAGAAGTTCTGAAGTTGCAGGAGCAAAGAGATGACACCCTTAAACTGATTAGCATCAGAGATGCTAAGACCTTAGGGTTCAAAAGTAGAGTAAACCTCCTCAAGGAAAATTTACAGGAGTCAAAAAATTTCAATGCCATTTGTGAAGATACAATCAATGTATTTCTTGAAGATGTCAGTGACAGAGATGAACAAATCCAAAGGTTGGAAAAAGAAAAACAAGATGCCTTGGAGACATTCAAAAGTTTGCAAGTCATAATCGATGACTTACAAATTCAAGTGAAGGATCTGAGAGCAGTAACAGATATACAAGCAAGCGAGATAGAACGAGCAAAGAAACAAAAAACGTTGCTACCAGCAACACCGGTGGTCCAACCGTAAGAAGAAGTGGCGGCACTGAAGAGAGAGCTGGAATTGGAAAGAAAATAGCGCTTAATGATAGCCGAAAGTGCGCTTAGAGTAGAGGATCAATTACAAAGTCAAATCTCGGACTTACAAAGTGAACAACAACAAGGACCAGCTCATGACAATGAAATAGAAAGCATTGTTTCCAAGTCCCTCAGGGAGGAAAATGAAAATTTGCACATCAGGGTAAAAGAGTTAGAGGAGTCTGCAGCCCAAAAGGAGATGGAATTTCAAACTCTCTAAATCAATAATAGAACAATGGTTGCGCAAATTGCAAGTCTTCAAACTGCAAGGCAGCACCAAGGACAGGTACGGGTGCACCTGGAGCAAGCAGCCACGGATTTGGCTGGACTGGCAGAAATATATGGGGGTGAAGATGACTATGAGGAAGAATCAAATGACCATGAGGCTCCAGATATGCAGACTGAGCAAACTGGCTCCAAAAACCAAGAAGAAGAAGGAGATTCAATCACAAAATTTGAAGAGTAGAAGCTGGCCAAACAAATGGAAAAGCAATCAGAGATGATGTCCATGCAACTAGAGAAGGAGATGCTACAAGGGCTCTCCAGATCAGGCAACACATTGGTAGAGCTACGGGAAGAATGGAATGCCCCGATCTTACCCTATGCTCTGTTGAAATATCAAACTCTGACACATCAACGATAGCTCGCAAAGGAAGAACAAGTGCTAGTATTTGAAGGAGAATTACAGGATCGGGAACAAAAAAACAGGATAGTAGACAGCCAGCCAAATTGGAGGTGTCAATGGCTTTTGGATAACCCTAACAACCTGATCCACTTAGTCAATGCACCGCCTGAGATGAGGAATGATAGGACTTTTTGCCCAACACCTGAACTTACACTTACAGCCAACAGAAAGCCTTACAAAGCAGAAATTCTACATGGCTGAACTATCCAGTATTTCCAGGGCCTACCGAAGGAGAGAAAATATTCGGTTCTTACATGGTGAAAACCCTTCAGGGCGCCATTGTAGAATTTGGAGGCTCTCCCGACCTATCCTACAAGATGCTATGTAAAATAGCTCGGAATTTTTTGGCCTGTCTCACAATGTTCTCGGGAAGTTGGACTTCAGAGTATATGAATACAGAAAGAAGCATATAAGAGCTGTCATATGATCTAAGTGGGCCACCTACAAAGCTAGTGTTGTATGCCTACTTCAGACGGATAATGTTTCTGCCAAGCTACCATCTCCAAACATTTGAAGAAGCATTTTACACGGGCTTCTTCATGTACAAATCCAAAATTTCTGGCCCATTAATGGCAAGCGAGTCTATGCGATATGATGCGTTTCTACATCAAAGAAACCAGGAAGGAAGACATCGACACTAAAGACAAAGACGATCATGTCGTGGTAGACATGAACTAAGAGGGAGGGAGTGTTGGAGCCCAACTTGTCCAACTGTTGTAATGAGCCCACCTTGTAAATCCTATCAAATTCCCATTTTTATGTCAAAGATGTCTTATCATTTTGATCCACTTGTCTGGGTTATGTAAAGATTAATCAGTTAGTCGGGACCCAGATGTGTTTCCACTTTATAATTATGATGAACCCCATGTACATTTTTGAGCTAAGGTGACTAAAGTATAAAAGTCACCTTAGAAACATTTTTTAAATAACATTTGAATATTAATCCTGTGTCATACGAGTCTGAGAGAGAGAGAGAGAGAGAGAGAGAGAGAGAGAGTGTGTCTTATCCTCTTCGCTACGCGCTTCTCCCTCACCGGATTCACGATGTGAGCACACCATCACGGTAGCCTCTCCGAGAGCTACATGCCCATGCCACACATTCACATTTTTGAGTTGTTCGCGATCGATCCTTCCTTGAGCTTGTTCTTCTTGTAAGTAGCACAAACAGTGTTTGTTTTCAACAATCAAGTGCTTTATGGAATGAGAGAGAGATTAGCTACACATAGATACTCATAGATTTAGGTTTCGCACACTTTTGGATTATGACATGTGAGTCTATCGCGACTGTATTCGAGATAACTAGGATTCAAATCTGGTGAGATTAGACTTATATCCTATTGAGAGGATGGTGCCTAGTAAGTTTGATGCGATTCCGAGTTCATTTGAGGTGTAAACGGTGTTGTGAGCGTTTAGGGATGGAGTGGGTTTCATTCTACAAGGGTTAACGATTGATGCATCATAGAAGTGTGTATGTGTAGATTGGTCTCATCCTGACAAGCTAACGAGATTGCATCCGTGCACCTACAGATTAGTCGTGTCATCGGATGATAAGTATGTTTTTGTGTCGTGCTTGTGAGCATGAACAGGGGAGTAGTTTTGCCCTAAAACACATTTCTTGTTCATGTTTACAGATGTTTTCCCTTTTGATTTTGTAGAGTGAGAGCCAATAGAGCCCTTCACATGAACCTTTGAGGCCATCCATGCTGATCTTGGAAAGTTGCTCTATGCTGGTTTTCCATCTTTCAGCTTGCCTCATGGGACATTTTTTTTAATAACCATACTTATGCACACCTAGGCAAAATGTGTATGGTAATGTTTCTTCAGTTTAGTCATCAACCTTGTAGAGTCTAGAATGGCCAAAGCCAGCAGACAGTGCCTTGATAGCAACAACCAAAAGAAGAATTGAGGCGGATGTGCATGCAACAATGAAGTGCATCTATGGACAAAAAGCAATGATAACATGGTTTATGTGTCTTTATGTGTTTGTGTATATCTTCAATTGTAAAGACTTCAGAAGATACCAACAATGTTGACTTGCAAGGGGGGAAGGGCAATGAATGGCTTCCTTGCAGTTGGATGGGAGACCAGGGTGGTCAAAAACCAAGGAGATAGTATTAAGTTCTCTATAATTGCTAAGAATGTGGTGTTCAGGTACCATATTGCAAAGCAAAGCTTTTCAGTGGTCTTCCCCTACAGAAGATGGAAGATGACAATGGGAAAATAGGAGGCACTAGACTCTGATGTTGCTGCTAGAGAATCAGCTAACCTACATATATGCCTCCACAATGATGTAGTGCACGACATCCCTGTGGATAATGATTGGCACCTCAGTCATCTTTGCAAGTATTTTAATCTCAGATATACCTTGCCCAAGCAATACCTCTTTGTAATAAAAAAATGTTGTTTGTTCTAGAAAAGAGAAGAGCTCTCTGTTTGAGAACATTGTGTTCCCGCGATGTATTTTTGTAAAAGCTTGTAACTGATGAGTATTTTGCTTTCATTAACACTACTTATGTAATCGGACACTCAAATGTCCTGAGACACTAAAGTGTCATGTTTTTCTAGCAACTTGTCATAAATATTTGGTGAATCTAGAGAAAAACTTCATAGGTCACGTTCATATCTTAGGTCAGCTATGAGGTGAAGAACATAGCCAAATTTTACTTTTGCCAAAGTTATTACCAAATTAATATTATAATGATAAGTTTAAAGATGAAAAAATCATACAAATTTAGTGCAGTTTTAACAAAATTTTGATAAATTGAATATAACTTCTCATCAAAATACGATTTTGCATAGATTTCAAGGTGTATGGATAGGAAAAAACTTATTTTAGCAAGAAATTGAGCTTTATAACCTATTTATGGGACTAATTTTTTGTTATAACCAAAAGACCAAAATCTTGAAAATGCTGACAAAGAGGAAAATTTTGGTCTTTCAAGGCCTCTTTCATTAACATGATGAGGTTATGGGACAAAACCTAAGGTGTATAATGTATCTATAGGTAAATACCCATCAATTAAGCATTTTTCAAGGGTTCAAACTCATAGGAATCTTGTAATTTAAGCTCATTTTAAAAAAATGTAGTGCGTAATTTCTTGCAAAAAACACATTGCTATGAAAAACTAATGAAAATGTGTATATAAATCTCCCAATTGTGTCCATATGAGGTATTTGTATACAAATAAGTGAGATGAACAAAAAAATCCAAAATTGGACTTTATTTTAAGGCCTATCTTTGATAAATAAAAAATCATAATTACAACATGCATAGTTTTTGGATATGCCATAAATCACCAAATGTGGATTGAATAACTATTAAAAATTATCACCTTATGTAATGGAGTCATAGATCTAGTATATATGCATCATAAGACATTGTAAATTTAGATGAACTAAATGTTTTTGTGATTGTTAATTGAATTTGTAAACGTTGCATATTGACTTTCTATATTTAATTCTAGTCACATATTTTTTTTTCTCACATGACAATTGCAAAAATATCAAACACATATACAAGTAGTTACCATGGATTATTGCATGCACCCTACTCATTTTTTTCTTAGGCTAGGGTATGAGTTTTAATGAAACATTGAATGTTGTTATGCCTAGGTTCTTTTCACGAGTGTAGTTACTATTGAGGCTATGATCAAAAGTGAGGGATTATAATTTCTATGAGTACTTTGAATAACATTTTAAAAGTTTGCAAAATCATTTCTTGAGATGTGTTCTAAATCTCATGTACCATTTTATTTAAATTCGGGAAAAAAGGACACTAAAGTGTCCTTTTTGGTACCAAGCTAGTGTTAATGAATATGGTGTTTTGAATCTCGTCTATGAGCATACTTGTTCATTTTCAATTTGTTCAAGATATTGATTTCGAATACGAATGCCTTCAATGTTGGTGTCTTTTGATTCTTTGTCAAGTGATTTTGTTAAAAAGTATTAAGTTAATTTGATGTTAATTTTAAGTGCTTTTTAAAAAGTGACCTTGGATATATAAGTGACTTTCTAGGTTTTTAAACTTCATTTCTCACATTCACAAATATCTTGCTGTAAGCTCTCTTGCCATCTTCTTTGCGAACGAACCCATGGAAATGTCTTGTGATGCACTTCTATACAACTCGAAAATGTAGGACTTGCAGATGGAGCACATGAGCTAGTCAGTGTGTTCAAGGCGATGATTGACATGCAAGCCATTGTCAACTGCATGCAGAGGTGTTCCAAATCTTTCTTGACTACATGGCACAACACATGAAAGAATATTTCATAGTGTTCAAGGGATCCATCATGGCATGGTTTCCAGTGGATTTTCTAAAATGCCTCTAATATTTAGTCGGCAAAAACTTTTTCTTTCGCTTGTTGAGGTTTAGTAAAGGGCTCACTGAACGGGATTGCAAGAAAGAGGAAGAGAATGACCTTATAGATTTGGACATAAGTTTCATAGCAACCAATTTATTTCTTGGGACATGGTTCTGGTCTTAGTTGTGGTTGAGGGCATGAAGAAGAAAAAATCAACGGAAAAGTGAGTAGAAACCACCTGTGACCATTGAGGAGGAATCAAATGAAGCAATAGAGCGGGGTTCATGGATAGAGTGAAGCATCTAAGGCAATCGTCCTCTTGCAAGATCCTAGCTCCATTGAGAAGGAAGATTGGATGATAGAGGGAGATCAAGTGTTGCAGAAAATCCTTGACCTCCAAATTCTTACTTTGCATGCAGTGGTGGTGGATGATCACGTCAATTTTTGTTCCTTGATGACATTGCAAAACACTAGGACTTAGAGAAGATGAGTCACTCTTAGTGCTTGCTATCCATGCACATGTGAAGGATCACAATGGAAAGGAAGAGAAGGTCAGATTTGAAACTGATTTTTAAGAACAAAGTCTCTCAACAAGCCTCTCTTTCCTCTCGAGTGAAATTCAACAGAGGTGGGTGCAACCTGTGGCAAGTACGCTTGTGGAAATCAAATCATGTGCCTCCTTTTATGAGAACATCTCAGAAATCGCTTTCCACCCACTTAAACCATTGATTCCTATTGGTGGAGGTGATCACTCTAGCATAGACCTTACCAGGAAAACTATTGAAGAGATGGATAAAACACCAAGGTAAACATTTTTTAACATAATCGATTGTCTATGATTCATTACAACAAGTGTTAAAGTCCTTTTAAATGTTTTGCAGACCACATACCATGTTGATAAGTTTGCAATGTGAGCTAGAGGTTCTAGCAACTTGCCCATGGGTAGGGATAGCTCCTTGTGGCACTACTTGAGCCACTTGGGACCATCTATTCTTTGAGTTGCGTACACAAATTTCTCCAAGAAAGGTACTACAGATCTGCTCAAGTGCAAAGCATTAAGTGACATCCTTGTTGATGATTCCCTCACCCATAATGCTTAAGTGTTTTGATCATCTGGATTTGAAGGTTGAGGAGGCTGTTGAGCGGGTTGTGGTGTTGGGTTTTCCACATGTGGTTGAGGTTGTGGATTTGAAGCTTTGGATTCTGCATGAGGTTTTGATTGCAGATTTTTAGTGGTGTGAGTGGTGTTTGGTGACATGGATGTGCACAATGGTCTACTCTTGTGTATCGTCCATGTGGTGCAAGATATGAGTGTGTGCTCGGTTGGTCTCGAGAGGATTTTATAGAATGTGCAAATGAGAAATGAATTTCAAGTTGTGACTTTTGACTCATATAGTACTAGTTTTTTTGTAAATTAAAAACTTAATAAAACTAATGAATATTAAAAAAATATTCCAAAATCGACAAAACTTCACGCACAAAACCACTGATTTGGGCATCAATAAATCACTTGTCATTACAATGTATGTTTACAATAGAAATGATCAATGTCAAAAACTAATTAGTTTTCTACCCAACACCTGATCTTCCGTCGGCTTGTCTCCAACCATCGCCAAAATCGATTTTTTGCACTCAAAGCATGATATGATTGTGATCACGTGACACTAACCACTTTCTCTATTTTGCATTTCAAACATCTTTGTACTCTAATCTTCTTTCTCTCTCTCCCGGCTAAAACTCTCTAGAACCAATTGAACGTCTCATGTAGGGCATTGCTACTTTTCCTTCCACCTCCATGGCGTGTATTTTTGAAATACACTACTTTTTCTTGATAGTGTGAGCGCTCCATTCCTTGACTACTCCAAATTCCTAGTGAACCATAGGTATCGAGAAAAAATATACCATGTGCAAAAAGAATGTGCTAAAAAACAAAACCAACTATACTTAGAACGCATACGCATATTGATTGTAAAGACCAATTGTTCAACCCACCATGTGATGTGTTATGTGTGTTCCCCCCAGGCATCAGCCATTTGCACTATGAAATTATTGACTTCGAACTTCAAGTTGGATATCTCGTCAAAAGTTAGCTTTGCCTTTTCAAGCAGACAGAAAATATCATCAATAGACTGCCACACATGAGCATCCTTAATTCCAAGGGCTGCTTTGTTACCTCTATAGGTGATAATGTCACACATCTTTTTTCACAACTGAAACTCAGTGGGAATTTGGGAGTCAAAATAGTCTAAAAGCAAATGCCTAGCTTTACTACCACCCATACATATTTTATTAGTGAAATCCTATCTACTTACAAATGCCTTCTTGTCCTTTGATAGCTCAATTGCACCACCATGCAGACCAACACTTGATAGAATAGACTCAATTTCTCTTCTCTCTACAAGCTCCGTATTCCAAGCATAATTAATATGGAGAATTAACAACTTGTCAAGAATTCATAGATGGGAATGAAGGGTGCACACATGCACATTTATCAACGGAATTGATAAGTGTACACACATGCACATTTATCAATGGAATTGGTAGAATAGGATCCCAATTTGGATTTTCCATGTCTCGATTAGGGAGTACACTTTGGTCACAAATGAGGATACCTTGAAACCATTGTTGAAGTGCTTTAGTCAGTGTTTGTGTAGTGGACACACCTTTCACGGATCTGACTGCAATTTTGCCACCCTTCTCCTTACCACCCTTTGACTTGTTGGACTTTGAACCCTTACCCTTACTTCCCCTGAACACTTTACTGTGGCAGCAATAAATTCATGGAAATAGGGTCATTGCACCTTGCTTTCACCTACCATACACTTGAGAGTTTTCAAGTCTCATGCCAAATGCCACTCAAAAACACCTTAAACTAGCACCAAGAAAATAGGATAAACAGTATAGATCTCTCAAGATAACATGGCCTGATCTTATCTCACTCGATAGCCTCACTCGCACTCAGCCCCGACTAGCTTCAACTTGCTTCCCTCTACACCGCTACAACTTCCACTATACTTGGATGCACTAAAGGAAGAAAGGGAGCAAATAAAACCAAATGAAAAAAGTAAAGAAAAAAACTGGAAATCTCTTCACTTTTCCTCATAAAACCAACAGCTTCACTTCTTTTCAAGCTTCCTTCCATGTGCTAGTAGAGACTCCATAGGCGCTCCCATATATACACATAGCTTGACCAAAACCCATCCAAATCAAGCTCACTTTGAAAACCCACAAATTTCAGCAAAAAAATTCAAGAAAAGTGATGGAAAACTTGGGGAAAACCTTGCCGTTTTGCGTATGTACAAGCAAGGAATTGCAGTGCATAGTCTACCCTCGACTAACTGCACCAAAGGGAACCACACACAACATGGTTGCCATACTTCAAACCAAGATGAAGAGAGGTCAATATGCAGAGCTAAGAACCCACTTTAATCATACCATTCATGAGAGAGACACTCTCAAATCACCACACCGGGTTCTTGAAAGGCAAGAGGGGCACCTCTACACCAAAACCCCCACCCTTCACCGCAAGCTGCAACAACACATAGTCTCTTCTTCACAGATGAATATCCCTCTTCACTCACAACCCCAAGCTGATAAAATTTCAGCTTTTTTTCATATTTTCAAAGCACTAACTCACACTTTGAAGTATTGACACCTCTATGTACAAAAACAGCAAGACTATGTACCCCGCACAACTGGCATGCATGTGTAGAGACAACTGGCACACACCGCCTTTGTACACTTTGTACAAGCATGCTTTATTTACATATAAGGCCCCCAAAAGAATTCAAAAATATATCTCAAAGGCTTTGGTCTGTCCTGCACCATTCTGCCAAAACACGTCACAACGTTCCCAAATGTGAAACCTACAATATTTGTCCTTCTTGTTGTTGCCGAATGACGTCAATGATTGGCATGTGATTGAAATACCATTTTAGAGACTCATGTGTCTCATGCCAGAGATAAAAATCTGCCAACCATCAAATATTATTCTTTGATTGAACATCTAAACAGGTTAGCATCTAGCATCTAGATCGACATCAATGCCCACCAAGGCCCTGTTCATTAGTGTAACGCTTACTCTTTCAAGCCGTTGTTAGCATCTAGATCGACATCGATGCCCACCAAGGCCCTTTTCATCTGTGTAACACTTACCCTTTCAAGCCATTGATTTTTGAAAATGTGGCACTCATCAAGCTTCACAACCAATATAGCTTTGCCATCACACTCTTCTTGTGTCAACCCATAAAATATAATCATTGACTCTTGGAGCTTCAACAAGTCAACATACTCATTGTAGCGAAAGGATTTGTTGTCTTCTAATGGCATGCAATCCTCCACATATTGAAATCCACTTAACAAGCTTCCAAAATTGTTATTGGTGCTTTTTTTGCAACACTCACACTGTAATGTGTTGGGAGAAACCTACACAGTCCTTTTGCCATGTGTCCTAGTGTGACAATTTTGTACAAAGATTCATAGGCCTTGAAACTTATCCTTTCCCTATCACGCAACTCCATTATCTCTTGAGGCGTCACAATGCTCTTTAGTTCAATGAAATAATTCTAGTGTAAAACTTTTTCAGTGACAGTATTAAATGGATCATCCAATAGCTCCACCAACTCCTTTGGCTTGATGATATGCTACAAAAGAATATGTCCTATCATTTGAGCATCAAAATCTATTCCATCATCATTCAAGCCAAATTATATTCCATATTTAAATAAAGTTATAATCATCAAAATCTATTCCATCATCGTTCAAGACAAATTCTTCCATATTGAAATAAAGTTATAACAACCTACAAAAAAAATAGGAAATTGAAAGATTGCATTCTTAACCTTACTTAGTTTGATAGATACGTTTCTTTTGAGGTCCACCACTTGAAGACATCATAGACATTGCTTGTCTCTTATGCTTATGAATGTGGCAGCCTAGGGGAACGTGTGTAAGATGATTGTTTTGTCGGTGCATATTACCTGCAGTGTGTTGTAATTGAGCATAATTGTCCAGCCATCGCTCTTTTGTTTTTTTGCTCTGCTTGTTGATTAAGCATCACTATCTCATCGTTCAGCTACTTTGTCTTCTCATTGGCTCCCTCTCTCACTTATTAAATTTTCTTCATGTAATTCTCTTGCAACACCAAATATACAACAAAGAGCTGTTTTCTTACTTCCCTTTCATTGACGAGAGCTAAACACAATCTCCAGCAATAGCCAACAAACCATCTCCTACAAAATGCAGTAGCTCGATGACATTCCCAAATGGTGGTGATACATCATTCATTGGATCGCTAGAGTAAATATGGCTATCAACCCATAAGTTTCTTGCCTTGCATCTAATGTCTCTTAATTGATCTGCAACATTGGGATTAGATGTGCCAAGTCACGTTGTAGAAAGTAGAATACTCCTGCACCAAATAAGCATTAAGTGATATCATTTGAGCCTATTAGTTATGTCTTGCAGCGGAAGGGATTGAATGACATTTGTGTTAGCTAATCAAGTAAATTAGAGAGGGCATTTGTAATGGTGATTGCAACAAGCAAAGGACACTAGCTATGGAGGGAAGAAACGGAGAGTACTCAAAGATATGAGAAAAAATTATGTTATGGAGGGAAGAAAGAGAGGGAGTGCATCTTAATCTCCTTTGAATTCAAATTGTTGATCATGAGTGTTTTATAGATAGAAATGATGTTTTACATAGAGGTAATGGAGTATCCCATTGTTCTCACTTGGAGTTGGAGCTCGGGGGGTCACTTAATAATAAGTCTACGATTGATTAATTGTGTGAGTGTGCTCAATTTTTGAGCCATTCATAGCCTCAAATATCAAAAACTAGTGTGTGTTTACAAAGTCCTTGATCATAGCCTTCATATAAGCCTATGTATGCCCTATTTGAATCTTAAGTCAGCTTTGTTCTCTCGGGTTTACAACTACAGAAAGGCCAAGTAGTGAAAACCTATTTGACAGGCTCCAGCTAGTAGTTATATTCTTATTTTTGGTAGTGTGAGGTTGTGTGGTCAATGTGTAAATCCAATTTTCATGGAGAAAGGACAACCGGAATCCATATTTCCTCCTCAATCAAGCTAATCATTAGATGGAGGGTCCACTAGAAACATTCACGCATTGACCATCTTTTTTGGCAATTGCGATGTACCATCGTCAGGTGATGTTTCACCCAAATTATCCCATCTCAAACCATGGCCTTGCACCACTTCCAAAGTAGCCTTCCCCACTACGTGTAGAGCTTCACTCGTCCCAACAAAGAGATCACTCCCATGGGTAGGAGTTTCATTCATGTCTTTGCATGAACTGTGAAGTTGTAATAACTCATGTTATTAACACCCCATGGGAGTGTTAATAACATCAAATTAACATTAACCTGTGGAAATTGGGAGTTCCTGCTTGCTTGGTGGTATATTATATTTGCCAAACAGGCGGACCCCCTTTGTAGCCCGCCGATAGGCTCAAAATTGCTTCCAAATTTTTTAAGAGACACCAAGTTTGGAGGGGCCTTTTTAAACATGGCCCATCCACTCAGATAGTTTGGCACACTCTTTAGAGTTCTCACTAGAGCTATTATCTTTGAGCTTTATCATGTAAATGTTTTGCATACTTTTTCCCCTATAAAAGAATCCACGTATAGTTACCTCCCTTGGGTGTCTATCCACCTAGAAGCAGGTTTGGGATGGAAGCATTCTTGTGACCAAAGGGGTATTTAATGACGAAGCAATTGTGGTCTACAATCAAGCCAGGAGATGAGCAAGCATTAGTTATTCTTCTCACAATAGTGGGGGAAAATTACATCAACTATTTCTAGATGAGTGCACCAATTCCTATAATTCATGGGTCACACTAGAGAGACACTTTGGAGCCATAGCCAAACACTTCAAAATCTCTCTCAAAATACAGCTCTATGGTCTCACCATGGAACCAGGAGAGGACCTTCCTTCTCTTGGGAATATAATGAAGAGAATTTGCACCCAATTGGCATACACAAAGTGCCTGGTGGAAAATGAAGACTAATGAGCCACTCTACTTAAGACGTATCACATGTAGACTATGATCAAATTATCATTGTACTAAAAAAAAGGAGCTTGTACCATACCTTGTTGATGTCATCAACTCAATCCAAGAGCAGAAGAAGAATATCATAGACACAAGGATCTCAAGAAGAGATTTTGTTTCCACATTATCAAGGAGAAGAGATGCAATCACTTCAGCCACACATCTGGAAAATGTTACAAAAATAATCATTGTGTGCATTGTGGTATTGAATAACCATGTTTTAATTGGTATTTTCACAAAGATAAAGGCAAATTCAACATAACTAAAGAATCAAGTAATGAGCATAATGGAGCAATATGCTTCTCAACTATACTCTAAGGCACTCAGTTTGTTTTTTCCTACACTCTAGTTGCTTACTACACACACACACACACCAATACACATGTAGAGGCATGAACAAACAAGAAGAGATTATGGCCGATTTCCACTCATTCCATCATCAATGATGTTATCAAAGCTCTCTTTAGAAGCCCATATATTGGATGCTATATCTATAATGAATGCATTTTGTGCCCATTCTCTTTGTGCATTGAGTCTCCTAATTATGTATAGTGTGTCTACACATGATGCTCTCCCTAACATCATTAATCCAAGCCTAATCTATCATCCTTAATCTCTCTACTTTAAAGTGAAGCTACGTGAACACATCAAGGTTAATGATGTATTTCATATCACTCTTCTAAATCCTTACATCCCGAACCCCAATCATGCTTCTAAGATGATGAGCAAATCGTAATGCAAAAGCAAGAAGTGCTTAAAGTTCAACTAGATTGTATCCTCAAAATTAGAGAAAGGACCCTTTGAAATAGAGTGATCAAAGAACATCTCGTAAAATTGAAATATTATCCCACTAAAGATGCTACTTTACCAGTCTAGTGTAAGCATCTTGTAGTTGTTTTCTTAGATGATCTCTGGAAACCTTTATGTGCAACAAATCCTCAAGTATTTTTGTTTTGTGGTGAGTGTTGTGGTGAGAGAGGGGTGTTGCCTTGGTAGCTTTGACAATATTTGTAGCTACTACGCTAGTATGTTGAACTTGGGATATTTCCATTGGCCTTCACACCCCCCATGTGACAAGATAATATGATGCAAGGTTGTCCATGGAACAGGGAAAATTTTCTATTTATTGTAAAATGATATGTATCTCACCTTTTATGCATACAGGAGATATTGAAACACAGAGAAACGATCAACACCTTATAGAGATTTTTTAAGCAACCCCAATAGAAAATAACTTTCAAGTAATTTGTGCACAGGCTTGAACCATATTTGCAACACAAGTCATGCAATTGTTTAGTTGACAGATATTCTCTATGTTTCACAAGTTACTCACATTGGTTGAAAATCAATCAGCTAAGAATCTCAAGGCCTTGAGGACTAATGGCAGTCAGTAGTATTGTCACTCATCTCCTAAGTCTCACCATATTGATGCTAGCAAATCGAGAACCACAGACATAACATGTCAATCCGTGGGAGGTAGCTGATCTAGCTAGTGCATGGAGACTACAAGAGATACATCTCTCAAAAAACCCGTCCAATGTGCTCTTTCCTAGATGAGTCTCAAATGTGTGTCAAACATCAAAAGCAATTTTCCTTACCGCAAGCTTAACCCAATGAATTTGTATAGCTACAATGCATATGCTCAAAAGTCTCTTTTGAAACTGAAAAAAAGTGCACCTAAGATAAACAACCTATTTTATGTAGGTCACTTTCAGCCTCTGAAGCACTCTATAACTTCCTTAGGACGTGCTCTATCTATCCCTATGGTGAAAAATCAGTTTAGATGTGTGTATTTTGTGAAGGGAATGAAAGTAGCTCATAGATGGGAACCCCCTAAAAACATAGCTTCATCGCGATCAACTTACATAGAAAGAGAGATCTTTCACTTGCAATCATGTAGATATGCTTGGATTTACAATGCATCATTGCATGAGGGAGACACAAACGATAGAAAGAAACATAGAACTCGTAGTACTTAGCTGCAATGTATGCTCACTTTTGTTATCCAAAACCTTAAGTACAAAGTTACGGAAATTGACTTTCATACCTTAGCCAAGGTTTAACACTAGGTTGGTAACCTAACAGGACATAAAAGTGTCCTTTCAGGGTTTTGAAAAAAACCTCCAAAACCATAGCAGATCCACTCATTTTGTAAAATCCTTTCATGAGGTTATAGTTCAAGGCCTACTACACATGTAAAAAATAAGAAAGTTGTAAAATTTCTCATCTTTTGGTCACACCAAGCTCCAAAGTTGATGGACCAGTACATTTTCATCAAAACAGTCATTTCTTACGTTTTGTTGCATAAAAATAAGATTAGGGATTTTTGTAGGACTTGAGATAAATTCCCTAGTTAACTTCAATGGGTTGGTGACCAGAACATATGATTGCTTCTCACTCACTATTTTTTGTTTTGCCAAAAGAAATAGGTACAAAAAAGTTGAATTTTAACCATTCTGCAAACCTATCATCAAAGTTTCTATAGCCACGCTCAATACAAATAATATATGCATGTTTTCTTAGTTCCCTATTGTTCTTTAGGTTCATAAGGAGCCATGGAGCATGTCAAAAGAATATTACATCTCTTACCAAGGGGAATCTTGGGGACAAAGATGAAGTGCTAAATACAGCAAACATGAAAAATCTGGGTTCAACATTATGAGTTGTAGAATCCCATAGAAACTATTCAATATCTAGCCAAATTTGATCCTTATGACTAGATATGGTTACTACCTACAAAATGCATGTAGTTGTCACAAGAAACTAAAAATATTGAAAAAGCTATACTTGATATACTAGAATGTTTCGTTTTCTTCTATAATTGAAAAAATCAATCATCGTTGTCTACTATGCAAAATAGGGTATTAGGTGCCCCAAAACTCAAGGAATATTAGCTTTATGTTACAATATGCGACATAGAAAATCAAAACTGCATTTGGATATCATGAAAGCCACCAAAAAAATCATAGAAGAGCTAAAATTGGCTAAAAAACACGATTTGACAATTTTTGTAATTTGGTCATAACTTACAACTTTAACATTTATTTCTCCCTAGAAGCATCAGGACATGTTGAGGACTACTAAATATAGTTCTGTAGCATTATAGACCTCACAAACATGAATTCTAGAGTGGTATAGTTGCAAAAAGTTGAAAAAAGCCAAAAACAGGACCCGTTTTTTCACACAGTTTAGTTTGTGAAATGTTGTGCAAGGACAAGGTTAAAGATGGAATTGATATTCCAAAAAAATGTCGAGTTTTTTTCAGCTCATGAGACAACTTTCTAGATAGATAGCACCCCAAAATCCATTTTGAAACTCTTGGCATAATTCAAGGAAAATGGTCACTTAACAGGACATAAAAGTGTCCCATTACCAACCTAGTGTTAAGAAATGGATTCCTCACTATTGGGATCAATAATAAGGCTTAGGAACTACATTTAACTACAACTTTGGAAGCCATTGGCCCCTTTATACTCTTTGATGATCAATAATAACACAACAACTTTGGACTTTGATGGGATTTCACATTAATAAATGAGATTGTGATACAATCAGTGGGGGTAAAAATAAGAATGATGTCCTTCTGATGCTTCTATTAGGTGAGAAGCTAACATTCCCCCCTCCTCGATTGTGTCATCTGTGACACAGCTACTTAAGGTATTAAGTAGTGGTCGGCGGGCTATTTGACTTCAGTGCGCTTTGCACGCTATTCCAGGCCTTGCTGATACTTGAGGCAAAGTTCCTTATCTTCTGTCAACATGAACTGCATGGTGGCTTTGTTTTGTTGATCAATAGCTGAATAGCTCACAAATCTAGCTTGTAGATTAGTGATGGTGAGGCGAAAGATCTTGTATTTCTAAGTGAAGAATCCCCTATAGAACGCCTCTTAAGCATGCCAGGTTCATACCCTTTAATGCTAAATAGAAACTTGAAGAACTCATCACCATTAAGAGGATTGGTGATTGATAGGTACTTGTATCCCCTATCTTTCAACCATTCCTCTTCTACCTTTGTGGCCTTGTCTACACTCTTTTTCTTCTCAACATCATTTAGTCCAAGTGCATCAATCTTTGCTCTTTGTTTGGACATAAATGCAGTGAGCTCATCCTAAAACAAAACACTTTTTCTGAAACCATAATAAAATTTTAGATTAATCTAAAAACACGTAGTGTAGGTATCACCTTCCACACAAGTTGAGATATCAATCCACATGGAGTGTTGTACCATGGTGTAGTACCATGGTAATACCTTGCCTCCATAGTCCCGGGGAGGTCACCTAAGAAAAATGTAACCTATCACGTGAGTTCAACAGAAGGGTATTTAAAGTTCTTAAAACTTAAAGAAATATATATACATAAGGATATTATTTTTTCAAATTGGAAAAAAACTTAGAGATTTTACAAGAAAAGGGTACATTATATTCCTAGCAAAATTTACAGATAAGGGGTTTTACAAACATGTCTTGATGCACGTGATATGGTAGTTTTACACATATGAACCCCCCGAGTCCATAGTCATCTCCACCCTAACCCATTCTCTCATATCGGGTGTCAATTTTTGAAAGATCGACTCTCTATTTTCCATGCCAAATCTTTGAAACATATAAACTTCATGAGTGATGTTTTGCATGACATGTGCCCTAGAAATGTTGTAAAAAAATAGAAAACAAAGAGTTTAACACAAGCATTGTTTGTAAAAACATGAGAATCAATATGAAATTAACAAACTTACGCATTGGAAGTGTCAAGTGCAAGAAGCAACTCTGCTTCTTTTGCTGTGTACAACTCAAGGAATTTGCCAAAAACACTAACATGGTATTGAGCATTATCGAGTACTCTATCAGATGAAAAAAATAATCATCATTTGTAAAAACAAAGCTTTACAATAAAAGAGAGAAAAGGGTGAAAGATCTCACTATCTTTGATTCTCTTCGACCAAGTTTTTAGCCTATGTTGCCATCCCATAACATAAACTTTTTTCCTTTGAGCTCCTGCCACTCTTTACCAAGTGCTCTCTCAAACTCAACATTTCTTTCCCACCAAACTGGTCCCCATTCCTCCAAATCCACTCCGGTGTGACAGGAATGGTATCTCCTCTAGAATTCCCAACCAACATAAGAAAATTGAATAAGGAAATGAGCCATTGAACATCATCTCTAGCAAACCTAATAGCCTCATGCACCATGAGTCGACAAAGTGGGATAGGAGAAGGCAATGTACTGTTCTTGACATAACACTGACTTAGAACATCTTTCATCAAGCCAAGTAAAATTTTCTTTCCTAGGTGTTTGGAATTCTTATTCTCATCATCCTTAGGATTAAATAGTCACAAGTATATGATCAATAAATTTTTTTCCATAGTCTCCTTTGTATGGAGACCACATTTTCAAAAAAACACCCTACAAGATATATAGGGCTCTCACATGAGATTTAAGGACCTTGTTTCCAACATTAAAATAAACAATACTCAATATTCTCACTAACATTTATCAATGGTATGAATTTAAAAAAAAATGGTCCACCCTTTCTTAATCTCCCAAATGGAATATAAGGAGTTTTAGTATGCTTATTTGTTACCCAACTTTCTCAGCCAATAAAAAATCTCCATTACATTTAACCATCATCCATTGCAAAATTTATAATACAAACTATACACCAGCATAAATTTATAGCATACACTAATAATTTACCTGTGATCTCTACATCATCTTTGACGTTGTTGGAGTCTTCATCAACTTGAGCCTCATCATCAATAAAAACACACCCTTTGAGAATCCGGTTCTTTTTATTGGGTGGAGTATCCAAATGTCATACTCGTGGATGAGGCCTCCCGATCAATAGCTCCCTTTAGAATACAGTCCAACCTAAGCTTCATGCTCACTTGATGGTTGCTGAAGGGGGAGACTGGAGTTTTTCTTTCTTGCCATCCCTCTTAGGTGCCATTACCTACAAAACACATCTTATATAGCTCTTAGTTTGTACAAAACCAATAATATAGAGTTTAGTACATATAATTACATAAAGTAGACTACATACTACTTACATAACATACAATAAAATGTAGATTATAGTATATAACACTATATGTGGTATACTTTAATATGTAGTAAGTATATCTATTACTAGATGTAATATGCGATATATTTACTATCTATAGCATGTGTCTTATATATTATATGTAGTATGTAGTTTATATACTAGATGTAATATACAATATATATAATATATGTAGTGTTTTGTATATAATACTATATTTTATATAATACAATATATTATATGTTCTATTTTATATCATATATTTTATATATTCCATACTATGTATTATACAATTATACTATATATTATATACTCTATACTATATGTATACAATATTTACTATGTACTCTATAGTTCATATACTATATACTATAAACTCCACATTATACTATATACACATATTCTATATACTATATACTATTCATGTACTATATACTATACACTCTATATTATACTATATCCTATATACTCTAAATTATATATACACTATATTTACTTTATACTCTATATTTTATATATATTGTGTATACTATAGACTAATCACTATATACGAAATGCAAATCATGCGCAACAACTTCATAATTGTCGTGAACGACATCTTCAAAACGGTAAAAAAAGAGAGAGGTAGAGCTCCCCCATCATCCGCCTCCGTCTTTTTTCTGTTTTGAAGGAGCATATTTTGGAGTTTAAGCAACGAATTTCTTTGAGATTCAAAGTTGACTTTGTTAATTGCCATTGACGACACCTTCGAAATGTAGAAAAAAAGGGGGAGGTAGAGCTCTGCCTCTGCCCCCCCCCCCCTTTTTTTGCCATTTTTGGAGTTTAAGCAACGGACTTTTTTGAGATTCAAAGTTGACTTGGCTGCTCTTAATAGCATACAAAACATGCAACAAAGCAAAAACCGTCAACACATTCAGCCAATCACAAAAAAAGAGCGTCTCCCCCTTTTTTTCGTGATTGTCGAATGCGTTGATGGTTTTTTCTTTGTTGCAATGGCGAGAGAGAGAGAGAGAGAGAGAGAGAGAGAGAGAGAGAGAGAGAGAGAGAGAGAGAGAGCAGAGAGAGAGAGAGAGAGAGACGCAATGCCATGAACGCGCAAGAGAGAGGAGGAAGGAAGTCCATACCTGTGTATGCAAAATGTTTTGACCTCAAGTAGTCCCTCCCAAAGTTGCAAAGTTTAAACCTAACTACGATTATCCACATTACAAGCGGACAAAGTCCAACTAACTACTATAATATGCATAATATAACTATATAGTATAAGTATACTATAGCTATAGTAAGCATAATATAACGATATAGTATATATTATAGTATAACTTATAGTATACATATGTATATTATATAATATAAATATCTTAGTATAGCTATAATATACATAATATATAAATGTATACTATGTATTATACATATTATATTATATATTATATACTCTATGTTATACATATACTATATACTATATATACTATTCATATATTATATACTATACACTCTATATTATATAAGTATATAATATAACTATATATGTACATACGTATAAATATAATTGTAACTATAATTATGACTATAATAATAAGTATAACATGCATTGTATATATTATATCTATGTAGTATATAGTATCACTATAACATTAAGTATATATTCTTTCAGTATAATATAAATATTTACTAAACGTATAGTATGTATAGTATATAATATAAGAATATACTATATAATTACATAATATAATATGTAATCATTATATTTAAGTGTGTATATAGCTCTATATTCTATATACATATAATATAAGCATATAATATAACTATATAGTATATAACTCTAAGTACAAGTATAATATACATAGTATACCAGTGGTATAATTATAGTATGATGTACTTATAGTTATATTATACTTATATATTATATAGAGTTATACTTTATGCTTATAGTTATATTATATACTTATATAATATAGAGTGTATAGCATATAATATGATGTACTTATAGTTAAAGTTGCTATGATGTACACATTAACGGTGGAACCTAGTTGCACCTATCCCGATTTTTAGAAGAGAGAATCTACACATAAATCTTTCTTGGTATGTGAGCACATGTACTATGTGTATGTGCATATTCTTGGGCTTCAACAAAAAGAGCACATGGTCATTCATCAGCATACACTAACTCTCACAGACCTTGCATTTGTATTAGGGAAACCCACAAGATAAAGCCTATGGTTTAGTTAAACTAAACCTTAGAGAATGTCATCTAGAAGTATGCATTGAAGGATATTTCTCTTATGTATGAGTTGTGGAGTAGCTTTTCTAAACACATGAATATATTTTTGAACCATTTTTAGTCATAGGATCATGTTTTGTGATATCTATCTAGACGATTGTACAACCTCACAACTAGGCTTTTGGAAATTTGTACATGTTTTTGGTGTGTATCATTAAAAGAGACTCTAAATCTTAAGCCAAGTTTTTGCAAGGTAATATATGTTTTCTGGTGTGTATCATATACTGATGTCTTTGTTTTGGATTAATTTTTTTGTATCGTTAGAAAAGGCTCTGAATCTAAAATCAGAAAGCTTGCAAAACTGCTTTTGATTGCAAAAGCTAGAAATCAAAAGCTCACAAATAAAACACAATTTTAGTAAGAGGGTAAAAACATCACCCTGGCGTATAGCCCCCTTTGCTTGCAAGATGAGGAGGTACTCCAAAGCTATGGCAATCAATACAAAATGCAATCAATGGCATTAGAGGCGATTCAAGAAGTTGCAGAGGCCCACATCATCTCTGTGCTTGATGATACCAACCTCTGTGACATACATGCAAAGAGAGTGATGATACAACCAAAGGATATGCAGCTTGCATGCCGATTGAGGTGGGACTTTGAGCATTAGCCAAAGTGAAAACCTATCATTTTGTATTACCCACCTTGATTTTGTAATCAAACTTTTTGACAATGACCAAAGGATTGCGAGTTTTATATTTAATGTCTCCAAAATCGTTTAACTATTTATCTTCTTAATGTGTTTAAGTTAAACGATATCTGTGTATTGAACAAGATTTGAGTCCACAAGTGTGAAGGGGAAGGGGGTGAGTATAGTGCATAAATATTTAAATTAAATCATAATGTATGCATTTTTAGTGTCCTAGAGTGCAGACATGGGCATTTACATCATTCATTTGAGGAGCTCACAATTTTCTTGGCCATGTATTTCCTAGCACCTCTCTTGTGCATAAGGCAACTCCCTAGTCAGGAGGGAGTGTGCTATCACTTGAGGGTTAGTTAAGCCAACAAAAGCATGTATTCTTATATGGGCAAGCACCTTGCCATGGAAGCTAGTGCCAAATGCGATGAATACAAGGGTCTACACAATTGGAACACAAGATGCACATTTTGGGCAATGGTGCACAAACATCAAACCTTGCTCAGATCTTTCAATGACCACATCATGAAATGGAATTAGGGAGTAGACTCATTGTGTACAATGGCAACATCGCCAGGGGGAGTTTTTCAATGTAATGTGCAATGGAAGACTGTGGTCCAAAGGCTTGGCACTTGTCGCTCGTCCGTGCTGCAAATGCATCAAGCTCTAGGACATCCTATCATTAACAAAACAAGGGTAAGAAAAAGATAATTAAGGTTAGTACAACCAACCTTGAAAGTAGTGTAGAGTTTATATCCTGCTCCTTGTCCTCCTGCTTTGTATTGCCCTTGGCATCCAAGTCAATGCATGACTTCACCACATCCACGGGCTTTGGCTTACCAGAGGGGGGTTCTACATTGGAGTAGGCACCCTTGTTGCCACAACCTTGGCTTGAGTGGCCCTGAAAATCTTCCTCGACCACGTGCAACTACTCTACTGCCAGGACCTCTGTATAAACTAGTGCAATAGTGTCAATAACAGAGTCACCAAGTGCTAGGAGCTTGCTTTCAAGTGCATCTGGAATTCTGTCTAAGGGAAATTGGGTGCTAGTGCATAACACAATCAGGCACTCATCCATGCATAGGCCCAATGCTTTCTCCAAGTCATGCAAAAAGAGATACTCATATCCTTCCACGACCATTGACAAAAAGTGATTGATTTCTACTTCTGGGATAGCCTCATCCGGTGGTGGTGCATCCTCTGAAGTGCCACTAGTGTCATCCACAACAATGGCTTTTTCAACCACTTCCTCCATCCCCCTAGGGTACTCAAGCCAAAGTGCATGGATTTTTGCTACAAGACTCATGGGGCCACCCTCTACTCCTTGGCATCCTTGATGATGGACCCAAAATGTAGAAGGTGCAGCTCCTCCAAATCAGGTTCCTTTATGACAATATAGATAAATGTAGCTAGCCAAGAAAGGTACTTCACTCCCAACCTGTGATTCTTCAACGCTGGCACCCCTAGGGCTTGCTCATCCAAGAAATGGTATGCATCGGTGGCAATTTCTTGGAACTATCTCAAGCACTTGGAGAATGGGCGGTCACCTTTGTGGATGTAGTGCAAGAGATGACAAGACACTCAAATCGCCGCATGTGGGGGGATAGACACATTGTATTTTATGATGTGCTCCTCCATGAACACTAAAATCTCCGCAAGTGTGTTTGTGTGGATGGAAACTATGGCATCAAGGTTGGGGAGACGAATAAATATCTAACTTCCCCTTGTAGCTGGTTTCCTTGAGGAAGAGGGTGAAACATGACAAAGGGGTGGATGTGGGTGCAAATGCAGGGGCTGTGGAGGCACCCATATCTAGTCAGGGGTGTAGACAGAAAGTGGAAGAGCTCAAGGGTTGCAAAAGTGAAAAGATAGAATGCGTTATCCAGGCCTCCCTTTTATAATGGTGCCTTTTTGAAAGAAGGAACTTTTTTAATAAAAACAAACTTTGAAAAAAGGCACTTTTATATAAAATGGACTTTTGTCTCATTGTGACGCATAAATTTCAAAAATTACTAAAAATGGTAATGAAACAATTTGTACACAAGACCGCTATTGTAGAATGAAGAATCATATTCAAAGTTTAAAATTTGCCAAAGCAAAGCAAATTTATCATAAAAGGGATTTTTTCAAAAAATGCAAGAGTTACAACGCTATAACAGTAATAGCATAGTTCCATCCATGCTCCAATCATAGTGGACCTCCATTTTGTCTTCCATTCTCTTTCCAATCTGCATACATTCTCAACTATAAGTAGACAATGATTGTCAAAATTTGAAAATTTGGTGAAAAGACTCTCACTTTGTGATCTTGTAGAAGAAATTGAGCTTATTGAAGGTCCTCAAACCCCCCCATAATGACCAAATGTTCTCGCACATTGCTGAGAGTCCAATGCTTGTTCACTTGGAAAACTTCTAAAGCATCATTGGGCATCCTCACTATAATGTTAAAGCTTGCAATAGCATCATCTAAGGGAGTCCACACTGCAAGATTTCACATCCAAATAGTGAAATCATATGTACAAGGAGGTGCGGGATTTTAAGTAGCGGATCCCAATACTTGATACTCCAACCTTACAACGGTACCTATCCACATTGTGCATGCCCTCCACAAAACCCTAGTCCTCTTCTAAACACCTCCCTAAATCCTCATAATGCACATATTTACATACAAGCATTGTGTTAGTCTCCACAAATACAAACTCTTTGAAGATATGCACAAAATAGTGAATAGGCAAACACCAACTCAATCCCACATACCTAAAAGCTTTAGAATATTTCAAGGAGTTTTGGACATCTATTACCACCTTTTTCTTGCAAGATGCTACGGACCATAAATCTAGGTGTAGTCACTCCATACTTAATAAGGAAGATACTTTGATGGGTTCTAGCTTCCCATACCCTTGTATAGAAGTAGGTACAAGATAGGAGTGACAATATAACAAAATTCTTCTTTGAACCAATTTGTCTAGGCAAAAGTGTGCAAAAATTTTTGCTCCAATATCCGCATGTATAGCATTGAATTTGTTGGAGAGACTATGAAGTGGCTTCTCCTCCACCAATGTGGACGAAAATATGACTGCAAAATCATGGCAAAACTTATGAAGCCATAAAAACATTCTGCAGTAACTTCACACCCAGCTTTGTATTCTCAAAACATGTACTTACAATAGGTGCTAGGAATGAAAGTGGTTGTTGTTGCAATTGCATGCTTGACATTGAGAAAATATGTTGCATAATGGCTACCGTCTCCTTGTCCTTGTGATTCTTAAAGCCAAGGAGATTTCCTTTCCAATGATGATCCAAGTTTGCATGATTTTTAACACGACAAGGGCCAATAACAGATGGATGCATGCATATCCAAGCACCTTTCATGAACTCTTGTGCCACCTACTCACCATCTAAACCACTTGTGTTGTGGCATGCAAGTGTTGTGACCTCATCATTTGGCCGCCTTTGCGGAGTAGTAGTTGCCATGAGTGAGCAACAAAAATTAGGAGGAGGAGACCTTGCTTATTGCTACAATGCAGGTGAGAGAAAGGGAATGAGATTGCTAGGTGTGCCAATGGGAGGTGTTTGTGGCAAAGGGGGGAGGAGAGTGGTGGCAATGGAGATAGGAGAAGGCGGATGACCCTTGATTGGTGTGGCAATGGGAGGTTGGAGTGGAGGAGAGAGGAGCTTTAATTGTTGCTCCAATATCCGCATGTATAGCATTGAATGTGCCACAGAGACTATGAAGTGGATGCTCCTCCACCAATGTGGATGGAAATATGACATCAAAATCATGGCAAAACTTATGAAGCCATAAAAACATTCTACAGTGACTTCACACCCAGCTTTGTATTCTCAAAACATGTACTTACAATGTGCTAGGAATCAAAGTGGTTGTTGTTGTGATTGCATGCTTGACATTGATAAAATATTTTGCACAATGGCTACCATCTCCTTGTCCTTGCGATTCTTGAAGCCAAGGAGCTTTCCTTTCCAATGAGGATCCAAGTTTGCATGATTTTGAAAACGGTGAGGGCCAATAGCAGATTGTTGTATGTACATCCAAGCGCCTTTCGTGAACGCTTGTGGCACCTACTCATCATTTAAACCTCTTGTGTTGTGGCATGCAAGTGTTGTGACCTCATCTTTTTTCCGCCTTTACGGAGTAGAGATGGCCATGAGTGAGCAACAGAAATTAGGACGAGGAGAAGGACCTTGCTTATTGCTACAATGCAGGTGGGCGAAAGGGAATGAGATTGCTAGGTGTGCCAATGGGAGGTGGTAGTGGCAGAGGGGGGAGGAGTGTGGTGGGAATGGAGATAGGAGAAGGCGGATGACCCTTGCTTGGTGTGGGAATGGGAGGTTGGAGTGGAGGAGAGAGGAGCTTCCTTACTGCAGCAATGGAGATGGTAGTGGAGAGAGAGTTTGGAGTAGAGGATGAGTGTGATGATTGAAACCAAAGAGGGCATGGAAAAGGGGTTCTAGAGAGAAAAAAAAACTTTTTAGATATGGAATAGTTTTGGGGGGACTTTGAATAGTAGAAATTGATGATTCAAAAGTTTTTGAAAATTTTTGAATTTCAATTTTTTTTGTATATGTTTTGACTTTTGGAGGTCAAAAAAATCTTTTTTGACCATAAAATAAGTTTTGGGGGGTTTTAATAAGATAAGATTTTATTTTTGAAAAAAATTCAAAATTTTATGGTTTTTTCAAAATTGAATTAAAAAGGAGGAAAACTTGGAGGCTCCAAGTGTCCCCCCCCCCCCCCCCCCACCTTCTCACTAGGTAAGGGGCCTCATGCCATTAAGAAGTGTAAGAGTACTTTGTCCCTCTACTTCTTTGAGGGCATAGAGTGTGTCCGCCACCCTCTTCTCATTGGCTGGCCTCTAATTAACCTTAATCCCAAAGGGCCCTTAGAGGGTTAATATTTTTCCTAATGCCATTGAGCTTAGTAGGCTTCATAGTGTAGTCTTCGATCAATTGTTTTTTTGAAAATGACGTTAGAGGACCTTTTTGTCGCAAGTTGTGTCCTATGGTTAGTTAGTCAAAGTGGTCGTCGAACTTTTTGATCAGAATTTCCACAAAAGCTTTTTGGTCTTTCCAATGAGCTTCAAGATTTGGCATTTGAAGTTGGAATCCAATTCTGAATTGCTACTTATTTATTTATTTATACCTTTATTAGATTTTATTAACAATTATTGAATGAAATTATCAAAACCACTCAAAAAAAATCGTTCCTCGCTCAAAAATAAAAAAACACTTCTAATTTTATTATTTGGCAATATTTTTGTGGATTGTTCCATTTTGATCATATTTTTGGCCTGAAAACCCACAAGAGTAAAAATTATACTATTTTGGGTTTGTTTGACATGTATTTATAATGTATATACACACCTAGAGGTTATCATATTACGTTCTCCCCGTTTGCCTCGTTACGAGGGAATCTCATCTATTTATGTTTTTGAAAAATCGTACGTTAACACACAATTACTTTAAAACATTGCCCTTTTCTCTTCCAAATTCATACGTTTGGATCCACATTTAGAATGTCTCCCCCCTCCTTGCTCAAATCCTCCAAGACGATAGAGTATCATCTAGGTTGTGCAATTCATGGGCAAGAAAATCATGTTTATGCATAGCCATGATTGGATCTATCATCGTGCTACTAATGTCAATGCACGTAAACACACTATGTAGTGCAAGAGGTGGGTCTTGAGTATTGCACTCAAGGGTTTTTGATGCCAAAGTGTCTTGTGTTGGAACTCTCTAGAAGAGTCAATCCTGTAGCAGTTGAGCACGTTCTTTGATTGTGTGATACGCATAGTCCGTAGTAGGAGTATCAAAATTTGTGGTCGCAGTTGTGGATGATGGTTTAATATTTGGTACCCATTTGTACTTGATTGTGTCTGATCTTTCCTGGAGTGTTTTCTACCACTAGATTCATTTTGAACTTGATTTCAAGTTTTTTCTTAGGTTTCCAAACTCACTTTGTCGTTTCTAATTGCAGTTTCCATTGATGATGTTGATAGGATAGTTCCACAGTAGGCTTCTTGTCTATGTGAAACAGCTTTTTAGGCACCCAGATTTGCTGAGGGTGGTTGATGAGCTGCCTTTTAGGTATCCAAATTTTAATAGTTCCTTGGATGTTATGATTGTGAGAAGAAATCTTTGGAGAAGCAGCATTTTTGTAATTGTATTCAACGACTCCTACTCTATCGACTAGAAATTACCAAGACTTGCTTTGCACTCTCCCTTGTTGTATGAAACTAGTACCTTCAGCTGTCCTCCTTTAGGTGTAAGCTCCAAAATTTTGGCATCCCAATCTTGGATTTCTTTATAGATTTGCATCCATGGAACTCCCAATATTAAGTCTTCATTCATATGTTCATCCGCTATGCACATAAAAGTATGCGGGCAAGAGAATCCATGGAACAAACAATGATATTCAAGTTGATTTTCCCTAAACTTGGAGTTACTTTCTTGTTTCATCCCTTGACGGTAGTGCACCAATATTCAAGTGGTTGAGTAGTTTCTTTGTTATAGATAGAATAGCTGACCACGTTGACTATAGCACATGTATCTGCCAAGGCCTTACTGTGTAATTCTCTTTCAGATTCAAAGTGATCCACATATCAATTCCATCTAGCCATTCATCATCAGTTTCGACTTCATCATTTGCTAAGGGTTGAATTGGAGGGTATTTATGGGTAGACCTTGAGGAATTAGTTTCCTTGCTACCTTTCTCTTCAAACACAACTACATGCTTCCTCTGGAGCTTCCTCAATCACTTGCTGTCGTTTAAGCTTTCTTTCCTTTGTTGCATGCATTCTTTGCAAAATGTCATTAGTCAAGGTTAGATGGTATTTGCAAATTCGACATCCAGTGATCCAATTTCCATAGTTTCTCCATCTAATGTAGCTAGTTTGATGGTGGAGAGGGGGAATGGGGGAACACACCTAGCACAAACACAAGGGCCTCTCGGAAAACACCTTCAAAAAACACACCTTACACTAGCAAACCACCGCCTGCTCAATTTACACTGCTCACAAACTCCACAAATTCACCACACAATGCACACCTATTGCCACGGTCTGTCTCCACCATTACACATGCTCACAACCACTCAATCTCACTCTCTCACACAAAACACTATCGGTTTGGGGGGTACACACTTCCACACAAGGGAAACATGAAAGCAAGAGAAAGAGAAGGGGGGAAGGGGAAACAATAGCAAGAGGGGGCATAAGTGGCTTGATTGCACTTCAAAAGGGATGTACACTAGCTTGCACTTCCATCACTATGGCCATTTTCAAGAAAAAGTTACAAACAAGTTAGCTTGTGAAAGAACTCCACTTTGCAGGCTTCAAATGGCACCAAAAAATCCCTTAATTTGACTAAAATTTGATCTTTATAGGGGGGCCTTTAATTTTGGAATTTACACTTTAATTGGTCCATTTGGCACCTTGATTTGGAATCTTTTGGAAGGGGAAAACGGTTTTACTTTTTTCCTCTCCTCTCTCTTTACACTTTGGGGGGGGGGGGGCATTAGCGAGGTTGCTATTGCCCCCTAGGCTTCTTTTTTTTTTCCCATTTTTTTATCCCTTCAAGGGAGCTTAGCTTGCACTGCCATTTTTTGATTTCCCCTTTTGACCACCTCTATCCAGCTCTCTTCACCTACCCTTCACCAGCCTCTTCTCTCTCTATTTCTCTCTCCTCTCCTTCTCTTTGGTCCCGGCCTTTGAGTGGCCCGCATACCTTTGACTTGCTTGTCTGGCTTTGGCTGGCTTTGAAACTGTCCGCTTGGCTCTTTCACTAGACTGCCCCCTAGGGCTCTCTCTCTCCCTCACTGGCTCATTCTCATCCGCTGCGGGACACCGCGTTGACTAACCCTTGCTCGCAGGCGTGGAATGCTTCATCTCTTTGTGAGACCCATCCCCTAGACTTGCAATAGTGACATCGCTATTGTGGGGGGGGGGGGGGGGGGACGTCCTAAAAAAGGGTGGGGCCCAGCGGGCGCGGGCGCGGGCACAAGCACCTGCCACATCATCACTTATGATATTCGGTTGTCACATTGTGTTTTCCCCCTCATGGCGTTTCTATCCTTCCGCATCCATACTTGTTTACCTTGTTGTGGTAGTCTAGATTTTTGCAGTGTAGTCGGTGATTTCAGCTGTTTATGATGAGCATGGTTGGCCGTTAGCTGGTAGTTGGTCTCAGGTTTCGTGTTGATCGTTGAGGGTATTTGTTCTTTGGTATTTGTTTCCAGTGATTGCATGGCTTGCATTTGATCCGGATGTTCCTTTTGAGCAAAAGCTACCACCTGCTGTTCGTTTTCGTGCTGGATTTTGACCGCCTGTGCTTTCCAGTCTATTTGGACATTGTATGCTTTTTGCCAAGGTTGCCCTAGCAGCATTGGTTGTTGTGTGCTTTCATCTGTCACCAAATAGAATTTTTGTGGGTAAATATATTGATGTAGCTATATATGCAATATAATCCACCCTAATGTTTTCAATGGATGTGATGTGCTACTTTCCAGCACTTGGGGAGTAGAATGAAGTTGATCTGCGACTTGGAGCTGTTGGTATAATCCATAAGAGATCAAATTTGCTTGAGCACCCAAATCGAGGCAGGCTGGTGATTCAACTTGATCATTGCCCACCTTCACTGTAATTATTGGCTCGACTGTGTCTTCTTCCAAGTTCATGAGTCGAATGGCATTGATTCTCAATGGTGGTTTACTTTGTTGTTGTTGTCGCAGAAGCCGTCTTTTTGCAATGCGTTCTTGTGCTTCGGTTTGAGTTTCCTCCCGTACTCTCTCTTTTTCTTTCATTCTTTGCTTTCCTTGATGAATTTGTTGGAGCATCTCCTGTGTGAGTGGAAGGTGATATCTCCTTAGTCGACACCCACTAATCCAGTTTGGCATTTCTTCACCTGCTAATGTAGCAAGCTTGACGGCCCCACTTTGTGATGGATCATGAATCACAAATGGTCCCACTCTCACTTTTTCAGTTTCTTGGCATGTTGCTTCAATATATAAACAAGTACATAATCTCCTGTTTTAAACTCTTTGGTACGCACATGTTTATCAAAAAACTCCTTTTGCCTTCTCTTTTTAGCATAGATCGAAGCGACCGCTCGTAAGCGGAGTTCATCTAGCTTTTCAAGATCATTAATTCTTGAAGAGATTTCATGACCTGTCCATTCCAAGTTTGTTGCTACGCGTAGAGTTGGGATTAAAAACTCTATGGGTAGTATAGCGTTTAGCCCAAACACCATGTTGTATGGTGTTGTTCCTATTGAGTTTTTGTAAGCTACCCTGTATGCCCATAGTGTTGAGTGTAGCTGCTGATCCCAGTCGGTCCTTGAATGTGACACTATTTTAGTGAGGACTATGCATAGTGTTTTATTTGTGGCCTCCGCTTGCCCATTGGCCTGTGGATGGTATGGTGCTGATTTTCGATGTATGACCATGAAATCCTCTCGTAGATATTCAATGACTTCATTGAGGAAGTGTGTTCCACGGTCACTGACAATTTCTATCAGTAACCCGTAACGTACAAAAACATTCTCATACAAAAATTGAGCAAACAAATCTTTATATTTCGTTAGAAGTTGTGTAAGCTGTGCTTCCTCCTCAGGCTCTAAATCATTAGCTATATAGACCGGCTGAGGCTTTTCACCTGGTTCTGTGAGGTCTATTCTTTTTGCGTTTTCAGGCCCGTCGTAAGATTCTGGGTTGGTTCTCTCCCTGATTGGTGGTGTCAAGATGATTTTTCTTTCCTGGATAGTAAATTTCCTATAGTGAGGTGGTACGTTCATGTTGCCCTTTTCTAACTCCCCTTTACCATCACTATTCTCTTCAGTGGTCCAGATCTCCCTCAAAGACCGTTTCAGTTCTTGGTATTTCTATTTACGCTCTAGTTTGGTCCACTCTTGGTATTTGGTTGGTTCTTTTTTTGTTTTTTCATATTTTGGTGATTTTGTTTGAGCCCGAGATTTTCTTTCCCGATTCGCTTGTTCTCGCGTTCGTTCTTTTTGATTTTCTGAGAATTTTCTTGATATTTGATCTTTCACACAATCCTCTGCTTTTACAAGCATCAAATAGTGAGTTTTTCCTTTTATCCTGGGCATCAGGTTCTGTCTCACTTTATTTTTGGCTCTTTTATTCCTATAACGTTCTTGGCGTCTAGGGTGTTGATTAGCAAAATCATAAAACTTGATATTCTCTGCTTCATTCCCACGCTCACTGGAGGTGTCCGAACACTCATTATCTGCCTCATCATTTACTTCCACTTGCTCAGAAGAGTTGTAAAACTCTTCTTGTTCTGGAGGTGCTACCGTCTCTTTTTCTGGCATCACGCTTACCATGTAATAGGGTAGCACATCGTAACCATCCTTATCGCAAAATTTTGTTGTTGGACTGTCGATAATGGTACATACATCTAACGTTGCCAGTATGTGTTCCCATTCTAGAGGCTCCGAGGCATCTTCAGGGAATGGCTCTAGAATATACTCTTTGTCTTCAATTTCTCTTTCTAAGATGCAATCCTCTTTTCTTAAGCTTCCACAATGTGAAGCTCCGCACATCCATAGCTCTTTTGGTTGCCCCAACCATGTTGGTAGTTCTGATCCTGCTATTGTAGCCAAATCAAACTCTTCCACAGGTGTTTGGTTTACATCCTTGTAACTATGGTCTTTCAAGTGTATTTTAGTTGTCGTCTCGCCATGTCTGAGTTATATGTGGTCATAACCCCAATCTTGGACCATCTTCAGTTGTTGCATGAATGGTCGTCCCAAGATTATCTCATAATTGTTCTTTTTGTCGAAATCGCCTATTGCAAATGTATGCTCATACTCGATCCCGCACGAAGTGACAATTACCTTTTCCAAGAGTCCGAGAGGCTTCTCCATGAAACCATCTGCCAACTGCAGCTTCATTTAGGTAGCCCTTAGAGCTGGTTTTCCCCATTGTTTCCAGACTTCCTTCGTGGCGATAGCAACTCCCGCTCCACTGTCAAGAATAGCTTTGGAAACCACTCCTTGGAATTCTACAGGTAGCGTTGTGTTTCCGTCTTCTCCCTCACAATATTCTCCAACCTTATTCAATGGTACCAGCGTAGTGTTTAGATTAGGCCTGTTCAACTCCCTGATTCCTTCTTGTAGTTTCAAGGTGGGGTCTTTTACTCCAAGTTTTTCCATGCATTTTCCTACTGTGTTCCACATGTTTGTCCTTAGCTTTAGGAGTTCTGCTAACATGATTGTGCATGCCACCGGGGTGGCTAACAGCTCAATCAATCCTTGTGAGTCCATCACCTTGTTAGAATAAAATCTTTGAGATGGAATTTCCCTCACTTCCGACTTAGCTTCGTATTCTCCTAGGTAAGAGGGTAAAGTTCTCAAAGAGTCTGATTGGCTGTGGCCTGAACTAATAGATCCTTGGTCTCCCCCTTGTGAATGCACCTCGAAGTTTATTTGTGATCTTGCCTCAAATTCTTCAATAGGAGGTAGGATCACATTCTTTCCTTTTCTCGTGCTATTCATGTGGTCATTCATTCTATTAGCCTCGTTGGCCTCTCTGATTTGCTTCCACAGATCATCTAGACCATTACCGTCCTTTCCTATCTCTGCCGATATTCTAGGACGGACCCCGTCACTTGCCCCTTCGGTGGTATTGGGCACTATGATAGGCTCTCCTCTGGACTCATATTCATTAGTGATTCTTTCCTTTATTTCCTCATGTTTCTCTATTGTTGGTTGGATAGGGGTTGGAACTGGCACATCATGGCAATTTGCCGGTTTTCCCAACCGGTCTTCCATCAATGATTCAGCCGTCTCGATCATGTTTTTACACATATCGGACCAACCTTTCTTTTCTATTTCCGCATATGGATATGTCATCCATCTTTGCTCCTGGGTTTGGTTTTTTTTAAGCCGAGCTTCATAAGCTCTTTGAAGCGCATCCAGCTGCTCGTTTACTTTGTCTGCTAGCACAGATCCTCCTGATCCTGCACTTTTGGGCTCAGCTATTTCCTTTGGTGCTATGGCTGCTGTGGTGTGTGAGCTTAGGCTGGCTAGATCTTCTAACCGCTCCAACCTCTTCTTTGTATGTTTCAACTCATCGGATAGGGCGGTTTGCTCTCGTTCTTTCCTGGCTTTCCTACGCGCCTTTCTTGCCTTCCAAGTGCTTCTCGGATTTTTCGTTTCTGAACTTTGGGCATCCGTCTTTGGTTCGTCTATTATGGGTTCATTCGTCCTTCTTTGGGCTTGGGCCCATGTCACCGCCTGAACAGGTATGACTGTTTCACTTTCTGATACTCCACTGGAAGGTACTGTTTCCAACAGGTTCAAGGTGGTTTTTGCTGCTTTACTCGGGTTTTTAGGGCAATCGGGAATCAAATGAGTAATTCCACATTCTAGGCAGTACGCATTAACTCTAATGATTTCATCATGGGGATAGTCTCTCAGCCAATGGTCTCCGCCACACTTGTAACATGGGCCCTTGGGTTGTTGAGGTGCTCCTTGAGCTCCCCGTTGCTGGTAAGTCTGTCTCTGTCCGCCCATGCCTCCATTGGCTATGAACAACAATGTTCGTTCATTTAAGTTATATCTTCCTTCTCCTGCGGCCTATATAGCAGTTGGAGGTCCTTGATTCCCTATCATGCTCCATGGATCTGGTGTCGAGGGTTCCTCCGGTGGATAATAGATAGGGTTCGCCGCATATCCATTGGGATCCTCATAGTATGCATGCATAGGCACCAAAGCCTTTTCTTCTGGTTCAGTTACCGTTGGGGTGTATCTTACACCAACTGGTCGTAATCCTGGTAGGAGTGGTTATTGCCCCAACACCGGTTGTGGTCTCTCTACACCTACAGGTCCTGGCAAGTTGCCATAAGTGGAACTTGAGGGGAAGCTACAGGAGCTTGGGGAGCATAAGGTCTCTCCCTCACATATCCCTTGTTATAGTAACATTCCTCGGTCCCATGGTTTGTCCATTTTTGTTCAATAGCACACCACTTGGGCGGTTTAGCCTGGGGTTTGGCGTACAAGTTGATCTTTTTTAGCACTTCATCTAAATGCTGTTCTTGGTTTACCGCTATTTCTCCTTTCAGTGTTGTCTTGGAGGACTTGCTCCCACTTTGCTGTGAAGATGAATCGTCATCAAGGTCCTTGAACTCCCCTTCTTTGTAGACTGCACAATTGTCCACAAGGTACAAAGATTCCTTGGAAAACTCATTCAACGTAGTGCTCCTCTTCATGTGTAATTCTTTTTGGAGATCTGCATTCCTTAGTCCTTGGATGAATATCAGCATAAGTCTGGACTGAGTTGGCAGTTCTTCAACAGGACAGAACTCAACATATCTCTTTAGTCTTAGGGCTGCCTTCCGTACAGATTCTCCATCTTTTTGTTTGAATTTATGGATTTGTGAGACGATATTATGAGAGAATTCCTCAATAAACTCGTCAAACACTTCCTCCATCGACTCAAAGTCTCTACGCTCTACAGAGTCAAACCAAGTTGCAGCATCATCCTCTAGGGTTAGTCCAAACCCTGCGAATTGGGTAGGAAAGTCTAACACCTCTTCAGCTCTAATCACACGTACAAATGCTGCTACATGATCTCTTGGGTCTTTGTTTCCTGTGTATTTCCTGTTTACCCATTTTTGCACTTGAGAAGGTCTAATTATGCGATGGTCTACAAACCTCATCATGGGATCACCCATTCCAAGTCTATACCCCTCCTCAGGCCTTCTGTAATAGGCTGGTTCCTCGCCCAACGGTGCTCCTAAGCCATAATTTCTAAAGGTTCTCGCCGGAGGTGGTCCTTCTCTTCGAACTCGTTCCATGGGTGGTCCTCCAAGTTCGGTCAACCCTTGTGTCTTTGGCTTACTCTCTGCTTGATACCTTGAATAGTGTGGTGGTTCTTGCAAATCCCTGAGTCCTCGAGCCGCTGGATAACCCTCTCGGTTTCTGTCTGGTTCCATTGTCGCACTTTGTCTAAGCCATGCCTGCAATGATGGCTGGTATACTGGTTGGTCTTGGTTTTTGAATGCTTGCGGTCTGGGGGAATGTGATGTAGCGTCATACTCATCTGAGAATGGATTCGTTGACTTGCTTGGGGTGTGGACGGCTCTCGGTATTTCCTCAGGGGTATATGCTGATGCTCCTGGACCTGTTGCTCTTTCTACTTCCTCTGGGAGAATACGTTGGTATTCTCGCCCATATCTATCAACAAAAACTATGTCCTTCCCCGTAGCACTTTCATAAGAGAATAAGTAAAGAACTTTGTCTTTGCTTAGTTCGTCTACGTATGGTTCTTTACTGCGAAAGTAAGAGACAATACCCTCGCTCTTGTGTTTGTAGATTCCCACATTCTCGTTATAAGTTGGAATCCTGATTTTTTTCTTATCATACATGAAAATAGCTCCATGCCGATCAATGTTTGGTGGAGGCTCTTGAGTTTCTGAAATCATTTTCCCTTTAGCCATGTTGTCTCCATATCTGTTGTAATCTTCAGGGTTGCTAACCATTAAATAGTGGTTTCCCTTTTCGTCTCGGAATCTATCTCCATCATCATACACGTGGATTATCTCCAATCTTTGTGCTGGCCTCTCTTCAATACAAATGCACTTGCGACCTCGACAGTCAGAGTAGACTAGGGCTCCTCTTGAGTTTGTTCCCTCCAAGAAGATCACAGTAAGCCTGGAATCATTCGAAGGATTTTGGGAGGTACTTCCTCCTCGCATAGGTCCCTCATCGGAAAAACTTCCTGGCTGTTGGCTCCCCATCATGAAGAAAGATTTATCTGACGACGTGTCAGTATCACTACCTTCCTCAATAATCAGTGCTAGCGGATCTAACCTTGCCTGAGTTACACTCTCTTCAATGGACACTACGCTAACTTGGTCACCTGCCACTTTCTGGTCTCTAACAATGTATCTTCCTGATCTTAAATTCATCAAACTTATCAATGCAACTTATCACAAGTTCAACCACTAACCTGGCAACGGATCAGCTTCTGCATAACGTCTTGCTTTGTTGTTGAATATACCTGTACACAAGAGTTTTAATTTCGGCAATTGGATCAACGCATTTATCTGCTGGAGGTGATCTTAGTAATGATTGGTATAACTGGAGAGTTAATCTCAACCACTATTGTATTCTATACATTGTTGATGTTCTTGATTAGGTTGCTAATCTGAAACAGTACCCTTCCTTGATGTTGGCCAATTTACATGAAAAAGCTTGAATTCAGTATTTGCTTTGTCAAATGGGCAATCACGGTCCAATTTTACCTCTGAAAGAATTTCTAGAGCCCTTAAGCCAAATAGAACCTCACTGTCTAGGCCAAGTCAAATTTTCTCTCCAGAATGCCCGAATAGACATCCTACGCGTAGGATGTCTCCTGCTGCATTTAGCCTGGATTTCTGCACTGTATTTTCCCCTTGTTTTGCTAAGCTTACAGCTGTTTTTACTTTTTGATTTGGACTTCTAGAAGCTGTTCAATGAGTCAGAAATCTGTTTCGACGGCCTGATGATGGTGTTGATCAGTCTAATCAACTCCAAATTGGACCAAAATTGACTAGCAGGATTGCCTTAGGCTATATAACCCCTTACAATGCTCAAAGTCCAATTATGGCTTCACTTTCTTGCATTAGACATACTACGCGTAGAATGTCTTTTTCTTCAAAATGGCTTTAAAATCAAGACTTCAGCTCTTATTGAGTTGCTGATCATCTTGGTATACTCAGATTTCAGTTTGGAGTCCTAAATCACTCAGTAGACATCCTACGCGTAGAATGTCTTTTTGGCCTCCTTGACCCCTGATTTGTTCCACAGCTTCCCCCTGATGTCAGTATCCCAGTGGTATGCTTAGATCTCAGTTTGGATGTCAAAAGTCTCCAACTTCTGTTGTTTTTCTTCTTTCAGTCAAAAGTGCTAAAGTCCACTTTCAACCCAATTTTCTTACCCGAATGAGGTGAAGACCCTTTCAGTCACTCAATATATCATGCAAGGCACACTCATGCAGCCATCTTAAGGTTTTGGTTTCAAGTTGATGCTTTTGCACTAATTGGGTAGGATGTCTAGAAATTTTAGTCTATTTGACCTTATCCTGTCAAGAGATGGCCAAATTTCCCCTTTGCAGTTGAAATTAGGGTAAACCCTACCTTCAGAACACACTAGTCACCTCAAAATTCCAAAATTCCTCCCAGATTGGCCTGTAGACATACTACGCGTAGGATGTCTCCTGGCTTAAAATTAAAGTTTTTCCTGACAGGAATGTTGCTGATGCTCTTTAGGCCTATCAGAAGCACTCATAGTATTCTTTGGACTTCGATTAGGCTTTCAACCACACTTTTGTGTCTTTTTGCGTCTTTTACAAACTTGTAATGATTCTACCAAGCAAGTATACATGCATGAAATGCTCTAGATATGAATCATGATGTTCTACTTACTCTACTCCTACCTACCATGAAGAAATGGTGATAATTGGTGTTTTTGGTTTCCTTTTGGCCTCTCCGGACTCTCAACCTCTCTTCACACCGCTTCTCCCACTCCATGTTCCTACTCTAGAACTCGACTACTAACTAAAAAACTTCCTAAGTGTACCTCCTCTACCTCAGTCGAAGGATCTAGGCCAGACACACGCTTCCTAAACTCCCTCTAAGACCTAGAGAGTCCTCCACCCTCTGATCCTATCTAAATGTAAAGCGAGACTCTTGAAAAGCCAAAAATCCCAATCCTCAAGAATTAGTCTCGGTCACCTACCTAAGGTTTTCGTCCCCGGCAGTGGCGCCAATGTTGGATGGATACGCCGCGACGGACATCAGCACGGCGAGAACTCACCTAACAAGTAATGTCAGCTAAGGACGAAGCTCGACCCGCAAGCGCATGGAAGCAAGCATAAGGTGTCAACTTACACTCGACCGACTCCTAACTAGTTCCTACAGAGGCCCCTACCAATTGTCTAAGTCACAGTCTTCAAGAGAACAAAAGAGGATGCTTCCTACAACGCTTGCTAAAGCCGAACACCTATCAAACACTTCCGAAACACCACAGAACTTGAAGGAGACCCTACGAATACCTATAGGCCACTCTCCCTAAGGTCTGTGAACCAAAGTCACGACCCAAAACACCCGGTGCAGAAACACGTAGGATGTCTGGCCGAAATCTGCAGGTCTTCGTTTCCAAAATCTGAAGTGCCTAAAATGTGGTTCTACTCAATGTGAACGTGTGGATATGCTGCAATGCAAAATCGGACAACGTATGCTCACCCAAACAACCGATGAAGCTCGTAGAAGAAGCTCCCGAAGCCGGACCGTATGCGCGCAATGTTGGTATCGGCTCGTAGCTCTAGTCGGGGGCAACACGCTGCACTTCTCCTCACTTGATTCCGACCACCGTAGCACACGTAGTGTCAAGACAAAGCTCACACTCTCTCTCACGTACACAGTACGCTCACTCACAAACTTAAACTTGTTTAAAATGACAAAAGGTCCTTCATTAAGGACAAAAAGTGATATATATACCTTACAACTTCTCAAACCCTAAAGTTCCAAAATCATCCATCTACTCCTTCTAACTATCAAAACTGGGATACAATTTGGAAACTTCAGTAAGTCCCAATATTTACAAGGTGAAAAACCAGGTTTTCCTCAATGAATGACTAATTACAAAAAATAATAATCCGCCGAGTAGTTAGATTCCGTGGGGTGTGTCCAGCTTCTAACAACCGGCCGTCTGGACCGGCTTCTAGAGAACATCGAACACTACATTCCAAAGTATTGACTTGGCACTTTGGACACCTTCACTTTCTATCCCAATTAGACCACCCTTTTAGCTCCTTTGGCCTAAAAAACTGCATGGAGCATACACTTCCGCTATCCTTTGGCTGCCCAGGATCTTGGTACCTTCCCTAGCCTTCTGCATTGCACTTGCCTGCTGCCTCTGACTGGCATAGACCATTTCCTAGCTTAGACCAAATTTGGTTGCACCACCATTGCCCAGCCCCCTCATCGAACATTTATGTTCGACCAAAAGCATATGTACAAAACTTTAAAACTAGCACACCAAATTGATGATTAAAAGCACTCGCAAAACCATAATTGTATGTACAAGCTATGTACAAAAGCTTCATCTCCTTTCTCTCGCACACTGCATGCTTTAGAGGGGTTTACCCCCCCCCCCCCCCCTTGACTACAATTTGATGCACCTCAGGAACTAAATCCCTCTCGAAATATAGCTTGAGCCGCACACCCTATTCCTGAGAAGCTTGCCATTTGCTCTTACTAGCTGATAGGTCCCATTTGGAAAGGTCTTTTGCACTTTATACGGACCTGTCCACTTCTTCTGGAATGTGAAATCCAGGTAGATTTCGTACTTCATGACCAGGTCTCCTTCTTCTATCTTCTTGTTTGGTAGGTGCTGATTGAACTTGGCAACCTGCTTCTCTCTCTGCTTCACATAGTAGTCGGTCACTGCCTATCTATCCATCTGCAAAGCCTCTAAACTAGCTATCCAATCCTGTAGAACTCCCTCTTGAGTGGCATTGACACGCTACATACCCTTCAAAGCGCCTAATTGTGCATGCACTGTCAACACAGCTTCCTTACCATAGGCTATCTCAAATGGAGTGAAATTTGTAGCTACCTTACAGGATGTTCTATATGCCCACAGACCCTTCTCTAGATTTGTTTCCCACTCTGCCTCCTGCTTGTACACGTACTTTGTTAACATTTTGACTATTTGACCATTAGCACTCTCGACTAGGCCATTGCATTGGGGGTGATAGGGTGAGGAAAACCGATGCTGAATCTTTAGCTTTTCCACTAATGCATTCATGAGCTTGCTTCTTAACCCCTTCCCCCTTCCCCCAACCCGAAACTAAAACCCAAGGAACACCAAAACGGCAACAGATGTTATTGAACACACACTGAGCTACCACATTAGCATTTACTTCCTTCATAGTTTTGTCCTCGACCCATCTTGTAAGGTAGTCAATGGCTACCACCACGTACTTCTTGCCACTAGTAGACTTTGGGAGAAGACCTATGGCATCCAGACCCCACTTCTCAAAAGCACTTTGTTCGATGATGGCACCTTGTGACTCAGCTATCAAACGTCTTTCCCCTATATTCTGACACTCATGGCACTTCTTGCACCAATAATGTACGTCCTTCACTATGGAAGGCCACCAAAAGCCTACTCTAAGCACTCAAAACAGAACCTGGTCTTTGCCTTGATGTCCACTTTCTTCGTGGCATTGTTCCAGCACCATTCCTATCTCTTCTTTTGTACAACACCCTTCTAAGAACTCCGTCACCCCCATAGTTCACGAGATCCTCACCTACCAGTGTGAATTTGTGGCCTTTTGCACCACTCTTCTCTTCTGGAACTTGGACAAACCCTCTGAACATTGCCCTGTACTCAAAAATCCTTTAATCTCCTTTAGAGTCTCCCTACCTGCATAAGTGGATGGGGCCACATATAGACCTACAACATGCACCTGTACTTTGCTACTTGCTAGCTGATCTGCCTCTTGGTTCTGCTCTCCTCACATGCTTGAATTGAACTTCTTCAAAAGACTTTAGCATCTTCTTGATGGAAAAGAACCAATGCTTCAAAGAATCTCGCTTTACCTGCCATTGGCCTAACAATTACCTGATGACTAACAATGCATCTCCCTTCACTACCAACCTTGAATACCGAACTCTATACACTGATTTAAACCCAAATGCAGAGTGGGATACTCCGTCTCATTATTGGTATGGACATCCTCCAGATCATACGCCTTCAAGAATATAGCTTTATCGTGTGGGTCGTGTGTCACCACACCTCCTCCTGCCTTCTGTACTACCCTTAGACACGCTCTGTTCTCAAACCACATTGTAAAAGCAACCTCTAAATGCGGCTCCTTCTTAGCTTCATCTCACACCACTCTTGGATAGGCCGGCAAATTGACGGCCTTGCCGACAAGAATGTCTGCCAAGTGAGACCGACTCGTATGATCTACCTTGCACTCGAACGCAAACTCTTGCAGCTCTAACACCCTCTTCATAATCCTCCTTCCTGGCTTCAAATGTAACACTACCTCTGGCAATCGATTATTGGCTGTCAACACAAAAAACTTGCACACAATCGAATGCACCTTGAACTTCCCGCAAGCGAAGACCAAAGCCATCACCCATTGCTCTGCCTCGGTGTAGGTAGCCTCTCCTGGGCTAATCACCCTGCTCTCGAAGTATATCGGCTTGTAGCTTCTCCCTACCATTTGCAGTAAAATCGCTCCAATAGCAACTGTACCCACTATCATAGACACATAAAAGTCGTCCTCTAGATTGGGAGGACATACCACTGGCAACTAACAAAAAATCTCCCTGACCCTATGAAAAGCTTCCTGAGCTTCTCCATCGCATTCATAACCATGCACCTATTGAGCCCTCTTTTGAAGAGGATGCACATATTGCGATAACATCCAAAAGAAACATGATAGATACTTCAGTTTATGAACAAACGAAGCCAAACCTTGAGCATCTGATGGAGGCTCCATTCACACCAACGCCTTTACCTTTTCGAGATCAGTCTCTATACCGTTTAGGTTTGCGACACCACATGACCCAACATCTGCGCTCGAGGCTGTGCTAGCTTGCACTTCTTAGGGTTTAGCTGACCTCCTTCTTCATCAAGCCTTTGAAAGCATAACTACAACTTCGATAGGTGCTCCAATCTTGAACTGTAGCAGCCTATATCATCCATAAAGACCCTGATAGAACGGCCCATGTATGGACCAAATACCCTGTTCATCCAATCTTGGAAGGTGGCATATGCATTCACCAATCTGAATGGAATCCTGTGGTAAGAAAAACAACCACATGGAGATATGAATGTGGTCTTCAACTAGTCTTCGAGTGCAATCCCTATCTGAAAGTACCCCAAAAAGCAATCCATAATCGAGTATCTCTCGTTCCCAACCACATGGTTTAGGATCTCATCTTGAAATGGCAATGGATAGTGATTCCTCTTGGTCATGGCATTCAGTGTCTTGTAGTCGACACACACTCTCCATTTCCCATTCTCTTTAGGGGTTATGACCACTGGCGAGACCCACTCTTACTCTTTCACAGGATATATGATGCCTGCATCCAGCAACTTATTGATCTCTTGCCAAAGGGCCTCCTTTTGGATTTCTCCTATTCTTCTTAGTTGTTGTGCTTTAGGTCTATGTCCCTCCTTGAGAACAATCTTGTGGTCTACCCCTTTTGCACCGCACAATGTTTGTACTCCATCGCAAACAGATTTGGATAGGACTCACACAGCTGAACATAACCCTTCTTTTTACCATTGGTCAAATCTTCACGTATCATGCTTTGAAACCTCCTCAATGCTTAAACCATGAGCTTGAGGTTGCATACCTTCTTCTTTAGGTGGGGAGTCATCTATGGTGACTTTGAATAAGTTTGCATCTATCTTCAGCATGTCGTCCTCGCTCTCCTCTTACTATGTGCTAGTATAGCCTTCATTATAGCCCGTCTCTGTCTCGTACTCATAGCTCCTTGTGTCGCCCTCATCTTTAACTGCCATAGGAGGAGAACTTCTCTGCTCGGTCTTTAAATCGAGCACAATTTGTCTTCCTCTCTCTTTGTCAGGCAAGGTGAACACTTTTCTCTCCCAATCTTGCTTAGCACATATTGCCAAAATCCATGGCCTACCCAAAATGATCGGATAAGCATTATCCCCTACTTTTGTCACAAAAAAATCTATTAGGCACTCTATGCCCATCACCTTGACCTTCACATCTTTAGCCACACCCAGACATTTGGCCTTAGTATGGTTGGCCATCCTCATGTGCAGATTCGGCTTGACTACTACCTTGACTCCTGTCTCTCTCATGGATGCTTCTGTCATGACGCAAACCTGCGCTCCATTGTCTATGTAGGCTTGGACCTGCATGCTCTTTTCTATAATTGCATCCACTAACAAAAGAACATCAGCGGGGTTACCTACCCTCAAAAGCCATGGTTTGCACCGCTTGCACATTTCCCTTAGCTCTCGGTAGCCTAGTGCTAACACTTGTGGACCACTGCCTCCTTAACCTTGGATTTAAAGCTAACAGCTGACCAAAAGTGATGTTTGCTTTCTAATTTTGAACATCACTTACCATATTGTACTCGGGATGGCCGCACCCTATTTGGAAATCCGCCAACGCCTCCTTCTTTTGCTAGGCTCGGGCTGCTCTCTACCTTCATACACCTTCTCTTTGCCTTTGCGAGCTCTGGTTTCCCGCTTTGTCTCTATCTTCCTCTCAACTCTTGCTCTCTTATTAACCAAAACTTCGACATCCTGCTTATCCACTCCGATAATATTCACTCTTGGTACTTCACCTACATTTGGCAGAGCTGGCTGCATTGGATTCTCCATCGCTTGCTCTCTTGGACCATAGAATTCTACTTGACCTCAACCTCTACCAAACAATGGGTAAATACCTCCTCTCTCTCTCTTTGTGGTTGAGGACAATCGGGTGCATAGTGCCCCTCTTCTTCGCAATTGTAACACCTACCTGGTAGTGGCCTTGCCCTGCCCCTTGCTCCTCTTGGCTGTCCTCTATCCATCACACTGAGCCGCAAATCCTGCATTTGCTTGGACAAATATTGCACCGTGCGTACCCAATTTTGTGGCACAATAGCTACACCTTGGTTTCCATGATTTTCTTTGTGCATAGCTTCTCTCGGACTCTCCGGTTAAACAGGGGCCATAGTCTCGTAGCCTGACACACCCTACTCTATTTTCTTCTTTATCTTTTTGCTCTTCGACCGTGCAATCGCTACTACTGCACCATTGTAATTCTCGAGGCTCTAAAAATCGACCTTTCCTCTCACCTTGGGGTGCAGACACACCATAACTTATCTAGCTTGAAGTAGTCTCCATTAGCTAATTGCATGGTTGTTGCTAATTCTACCCAACACTCTTCAAAATGACCCAAAAATAGATTGAACTCTTCACTTACATCTTGCTCAAGCGCCTTCAACTTTGCATCCATCTCGGCAGGGGACGCCTCCTTGCAAAAGTCGTGAAGAAACCTCCCCGTAGAGCCGGCCATGTCTGCTTGACTCGCCTTCCAATGCTTCATACCATACTTTACCTTTACCACGCATTACCAAAGGAAAAGTCTGCATCTTGCTATCCTCATTCGACATACGCAATGATAGCATAAACAACTCAAAATCTGACATCCACTCATCAGGGCTCTCTTCGCCTGTGAAAATCGATCCATAACTTCTTGCTGCCATGACTTCCAATGCAAAAAATTGCTTCTTTTCAATCAACTGGGAGCAATTAGTGTGCTCCTCCGTGGGGGCACCAGAAGATGGAGAGGGGGAATGGGGGAACACACCCAGCACAAACACAAGGGCCTCTCTATAGCTCAGGGTATCCAAAGCACCCCTATCCTGTCAGAAAACACCTTCAAAAAACACACCTTACAAAGTAGACCACCCCCTGCTCAATTCACATTGCTCACACACTCCACAAATTCACCACACAACGCACACCTACTGCCACGGTCTGTCTCCACCATTACACACGCTCACAGCCACTCAATCTCACTCTCTCACACAAAACACCGCCGGTCCCGGGGGTACACACTTCCACACAACTGGCACCGAGGGGAAACATGAAAGCAGGAGAAAGAGACGGGGGGAAGGGGAAACAACAGCAAGAGGGGGCAATGGTGGCTTGATTGCACTTCAAAAGGCATGTACACTCGCTTGCACTACCATCACTATGGCCATTTTCAAGAAAAAGTTACAAAGGGGTTAGCTTGTCAGAGAACTCCACTTTCCAGGCTTCAAATGGCACCAAAAAAGCCCTTAATTTGACTAATATTTGATCTTTATAGGGGGGGCCTTTAATTTTGGAATTTACACTTTAATTGGTCCATTTGGCACCTTGATTTGGCATCTTTTGAAAGGGGGAAACCGCTTTACTTTTTTCCTCTGCTCTCTCTTGGCACTTGGGGGGTGGGGGGGCAATAGTGAGGTCGCTATTGCCCCCTAGGCTTCTTTTTATTTTTTTATTTTTCCTCATTTTTTAACCCCTTTTGGGGAGCTTAGCTACACTGCCATTTTTTTATTTTCCCTTTTGACCACCTCTGTCCGGCTCCCTTCTTGACCTACCCTTCACCAGCCTCCTCTCTCTCTATTTCTCTCTCCTCTCCTTCTCTTTCGTCCCGGCCTCTGGGTGGCGCGCTTACCTTTGACCTTGCTTGGCCGGATTCAGCTGGCTTTGAAACTGTCCGCTTGGCTCTTTCACTGGGCGGCCCCCTAGAGCTCTTTCTCCCTCTCACTGGCTCATTTTCATCTGCCACGGGACAGTGCTTGACTAACCCTTGCTCGCGGCCTTAGAAAGCTTCATCTCTTTGTGGGACCCCTCCCCTAGACTTTCAATAACAGCATCGCTATATGAGGGGGGGGGCACTTGTCCTCAAAAAGGGTGGGGCCCCAGCGGACGCGGGCACAAGCGCCTTCCATGTCATCACTTATGGCCGCCAATTGCTGCCAACATCACCCTCTCCATACACGAGCATGCGCCCCTGGCGCCGCCTCACTGGCCAAAACTGGCGCCCAACGCCCATGGGCCGCCTGCACTGGGCGCACACAGCGCCACCCATATAGCCCGCCTGGCTTCTGTCTTCCTCCGCATACGGGACCATTACATGGCCACGTGGCTCCTTCTTATTCAATTGAACGGGGCCAAGCCTTTGCTAAAAAATGGCTTACCATATTTTTTGACCCACTTTCGGCAGCACATCATACACTATCTTGTCGGCCGATTGACCTCGTCACAAAACCCACCCAAAGCATACACTCCAAGCTTCACTTTCCTCGGCTAACTCTACATCTCATCTCCTTGATGGCCTCAAACAAAGTGCCAAAAAATCCGAGGAAAACTATATGTTGACTCCTTGCCTCCAAAGCACCCCAACTCTACCAGGTCATAACTCGGTGCTCGAAACTAATAATCATGAGCCGTGACTTCTTGTTGACTCCATTTGGCATGATCTACCTACTTGAACCCTGTCGAGGCCTAGAAAATTCCAAATGGCCCATCCTCCAATGCGGGCAAGTAGGCTCAAACCTGACCCCCGAAAAAAAATTCAACTGACCATAACTTGCTAACCAGAGCTTGGATCTGCAGTCCGAGAAGACAAGCATGCTCCATAATTTGAGCTCTACACATGCATCCAGTGACACCTTCCTGGGCCACCTGTCCCTAGCTGTCCTGTCCGTCGGGGATCTACTAAACCTTTTACCTTTGAACTACAATATATTGAGCATCGGGGATCCGTTTGATGAGCCGTCTGGATCGGCTTCTAGAGCACATAAAACAATACATTCCAGAGTATTGATTTCGCACTTCCGACACCTTCACTTGCTATCCCAATTAGACCACCCTTTTAGCTCTTTTGGCCTAAAAAACCGCATGGAGCATACACTTCCGCTATCCTTTGGCTACCCAGGATCTTGGCACCTGCCCTAGCCTTCTGCACTGCACTTGCATGCTGCCTCTGCCTGGCATAGACCATTTCCTTGCTTAGACCAACTTTGGTTGCACCAACGGCACCACTTGGTGAAACATATTCAATGACAAAAGGACCATGTTCTTTTTTCTTGAACTTGAGTATGATTAAAAAAAAAATTCAGCAAATGTGAGTCAAAAAAATGTTTTTTTTTTTGTTTTTGTGCATATATATGGGTAATGATTGCTAGTTGTTATTCATCTAGTCGTTCTAAGTCCTCGAGCCATTCTGACCACTCATGCCCACTTTGCATTCTAGATTGCATGCAACTCTCAGAGTGGGTAATAATAATTACATGGGAAATATTGCATCTAATTCATATACCAAGTTAGAGTCGTGTTCAAGGTTGTTTTGAATAAAACTCGATATGCCACAATTAATATTGAGCTTCCGATCTTGTTTGTATGTTCATCTTGACTGTTCGCTTGAGGATGATAAGGTGCAGATTTGTTATGGATTTCCATGAACTCATTTAATAAGTTATCTATCACCTCATGGAAGAAATACGATCTAAAATCACTTACAAGCTCAATAGGAAGCCTGTAGCTAGTGAATATGCATTCGTACAGGAACGCATCAGTAGTTCTAGCATCATTCTTCCTAGTGGTTGGTGCCTAGGCCCACTTGGTTAAGTAATATGTGGCCACAATAGTATATTTCACCTGAGTTTTATACATTGGTGTTTGTATTGGACCCACAAAGTCTATACCGCACTTAGAAAATGTACGTGCTCCCATCATAGGTCGCAGTGGCATACTATCGATTCGTGTTGGTATCTTTGCTCATTTTGACATGAATCGCATTGTAAAGCAAATTCTTTGGAATAAGCAAACAATGTTGGCCACCATATGCCTGCCATCAGTATAGCATTGGCTGTGGTTTCATGAGAGAAATGACACCTTGCTAGACCTACATGCACTTGCTACAAGATAGGAAGATACTTCTCTTCATTGGTAAACATTCTTAGTTGCTGGTCTTTTCCTCATTGGTAGCGATGATTTTGAATCATTGCATAGTTGTTTGCTTCCGTCTCTATGGCCCTTCGTCTTTGTGTACTCATATATTCTTTTAGTCAGATATTCCACCAGATATCTACTCCATTGTGGTGTCACTGAAATCTGAAATAATGTGGCATGGGGTATGGAGACTCTTTCTTTACATTGAGAGAAACCGTTCATGTAATCATGCACTTCTCTCCTCATGGTAGGCCACTAAACTCCCAACTAATTCAATCATCGTAAGGTTTGATCTCGTGCAAAATGAAGCCCTATTACCGTGGTCTTGGGGGATTCACTTAATAATTATGTGACTATCACGTGAGTGCAACTTAAGGGATTATTAAATTGAATTTTTTCTCAAATTCTCACATACATAAGGATACCATAAAATAGAATTGAAAAAAAAATTATAGATTGAATAGAAAAATGGTGTATTTTATTTAGTTTTAAAAATAGTCATCCTTGAACGCACGTGATATACAAAATTTATACATAGTTACCCCCCCCCCTCCCAAGATCGTGGTATGAGCTTGACTCAAGTAGGCTTCTTGTTCCTCATCATTAATGCACAAAATCAAGATTCCATCCTTGTTTTTATGACACAACCCTCCTGCCACCATTTGATATAGGGCGGATTGCTCGGTCAATGGTGGTGTAATAGGACTGGTACTTGGGAATCTACATGTGCTATGGTCATCAAGGATATAAGACCTTTTAACATTTTTGTGACCATTTCCACAGATATCAGATAAGAATATGGTAAATCATCTTCTAGCCCTTTGGGTGCTTCCCTTGTGGTGAGCCTTGAGAGATGATCCTCTCTTTGGTGCATGGTGCCCTTTTTGACTACCATTGTGAAGTCAAATTTTAGTAGGATGATGAAACATCTCATAATCCTTCTTGTAATTCATGGCTTGTTCACCAAATAGAGTAAGGCTTGATGGTCTACAAAAAAGACAAACTTGTTAGCTAGCAAGTAGTGCCGGAATTTCTTGATTGCATACACCGTACAAGGTTCTTCTCTTTCAATGGTTGTGTAGTTAATTTCTGCTAGGTTTAGTTGCCATCTGGCATAACAGATAGAAAAATCCATGGTTCCCTCTCTTAATTGAGCCAAGATACAACCAATAGGAAAACTTGAAGCATCCACATGCACATAGAACACTTTGTTCTAGTCTGGAGCTTTCAGTATCGATGTTGTGGTCAAAGCTTGCTCAAGCTTCTAGAATGATTCCTCACATTCATTTTTCCATTCAAAGTGAGTGATAAGTCTATAACTGGGTTTATCTATGACTGCATACAGGTAGATAAATCTATGATAAAAACCACAAATTCTCATAATGCTTGAACTTCCTTGACAGATGTTGGTCTAGACATTTTAAAAATCACTACCACCTTCTCCATGTCTGTGGCTATACCATTTTTTGATATAATATGTCCAAGAATTTTGACCTATCTAGCCATAATATTTTTTAGGATTCAAACAAATCCTATATAGATGGCATTTCTCAAAGGCACACTTTTATTGGAGTGCACAAAGATAATCCATGTCTACTTCTAAGAAATTTTGCAAGTGTTTCTTAAAATCACGGCTCATTAATCTTTGGAATGTTGATGGTGCATTGGTCAAACCGAAAGGCATGACCTGATAAGCAAAAATTCCCCATTTGGTGGCGAAATCCATTTTATGTTGATCTTTAGGATCTATGATCAATTGGTTGTAATTCGAGAATCCACCCAAGAAATTATAAGCCTCCTTCTTATCTACTTGTTCTAGCACATGGTCTATGATAGGAAGAGGATAGGTATCTCGTATAGTGGTGGTATTCACCTTCTTGATATTTACACACAATATGAGTTTTCCATTCTTTTTTGGCACCACAACAATGGGTGATACCCAATCAGTGTGTTCTATTTTGTAGATAAACTTAGCCTCCTTGAGTTTCTTGATCTCTTACTTCATCTTTTTGGAAAATGTCTTGTTATGGATGTATAGTCTTTGTCTGCTTGGCTTAGCATCATCTCTCATAGGGATAGTGTACTGGCATATGACAGGATCCATCCCCTTGAGGTCTTTATAGGACCAACAAAAGACATCCCGATACTCTTTCAATGTAGGAATGAGAATATCTTCTTCTTCTTGCGACAAATCCAAAGCTATGTAGGCGGGTCTTGATTCTTCTCTAGGCTCTGAAAGGTCAACTCAGTTGACATTCTCTGGCCCTTCATAGGATTTCCTTGCTTCTTTTGGTTGTTGCAAGGGTTGCTCACCGTCGATCTTGCAAAGTGTATTTTTTATAATGGGATGGAACATTGATTGCTCCTACTGTGTCACTGTCTAAATCCATCTCTGTGGTTCAAACTTTCTTTCAGGGTCTGTTTCATGCTTTTGTATTTTGCTTTGCGTTTGGTTTTTGTCATCAACGGTTCTTTTTCTTTGATCTTATTAGGCTTGCGTGACTTTTGTTTTGTTTTTTCTTTTTGTTGCTCCGAATGTTTCATGTCTGGATATCTTCTCGTTATCTTGTCTTTTATGCAGCCCATTGCATCTACTTTCATCAAGAATTGAGTTTTGTTTTCTATTTCATTTTTCAATGTTTTCCTTTTCAAGTTATTGTCCCATTTCTTGCGAGACCTTTGTTGGCATCTTTGATGTTGATTTAAAACTCAAAAAACCTTTCTTCTTCTCCCCTAAGTAGAAGGTTTTCTCGCACGTGCTCTTTTTTAGAGTCTAATTCCTTTGTTGTAATCATTTCTTCTTCCAATTCATCTGTGGCATCATAGTAGTAATAAGTGAAGACCTGTTTCTCTTCCATCATTTCAATAAATACCATCTAGGCCATGACCATATCATAGCCCTCCTTGTCACAAAAGTGTGTAGGTTTAAATCCAATAATACACACATCCATAGAAGATATAATCAAGGCCCACTCAAAAGGTTTGAACAAATGTTCAAGGAATGGTTTATGTATGTAATCTACATCATTAACTTCTCTGTCTAAAACACAATGGTCCCATTGTAAACTAGCTAATTCAAAAGCCCCACACATCCAGATTGGAGTGGCTTTGTGTATTCATGCTGGAAGTTTAGTCTCTACTAAGGTTTCATAGTCCAATTCCTCTACTAAGGTTTCATAGTCAAAAGCCCCACACATCCAGATTGGAGTGGCTTTGTGTATTCATGCTGGAAGTTTAGTCTCTACTAAGGTTTCATAGTCCAATTCCTCTATAGGTGTCCTCAAGACATCCTTGTAGGAATGGTCTTTGAAATTTACTTGGGTAAGTGCTCCTACTTGTTTTAGGAAGAGATAATCATTTCCCCAATCTTGGATTAATTCTATTTGTCTCACCAATGATCTTCCCAAGATGATTTCATAGTTGAGTTTCTTTTTGAAATTCACAATGGAAAAGGTGTGTTGGTAGTCAATTCCACAAGAGTTGACTGTCACATTTTCTAGTAAACCCATTGGTTTCTCAATGTGTCCATCTGTCAATTGCAAACGTACAGGTGTTGGTAGTCAATTTTGCAAGAGTTGACTATCATATTTTCTAGTGAGCCCATTGGTTTCTCAAAGTGTCCATCTTCTAGCTGTAGTTTCATCCTTGTTTGTATGATTGCTAGTTTTTCCCAGGCTTCTCAGATGGCTTTTGTTGCCATAGCTATGCCTGCTCCACTGTCCAAAATAGACATGGTGGCCCAAGGGATTCACTCTATATACAAAATGGGATGCCACTGCGAGCAGACAACTTGGATAAAACCCCTATATACGACTCATATTAGGGAATATAACCCCCGTTCTACGTTTATACAACAATCAATGAAGAAAATTTTCATACCCCTATCTTACATATAAAATTTAGGTCTCACATGATCTAACTGAGTAAAACTAGTCAAAGAGTATGTAGCATAGTGAGTGGCAACATACAAAGGAACCACTTATGTTGATAACTAGATGTACCCTCAATGTGTCTTAGTTTGCACTATGGCTACTCATCCAATTTCAAACTATGGGTCCGATTAGTCTGCACTCTTGCTACTCGTCCAATTTTGACCCATCCACAGATGGTGTAAATCAACACTTGACCTACTCCAAATTAGCCCTTATCTATGACTGGCTTGATGCAAACTTTGATATGTGACCTGATAAAAAAACTTCCCCTCAATTTATCCGAGTTCTAGTGCACATCGCTAACCAATTGTTACAAGTAATCAACCCGGGTAAGGTCCCCCCCCGCCCCCCCAAATATGATACCCCCCTCCCTTACCTTAAAGCTTGACTGATAAATTACTGGGGGCCTGCCCCTAACTTATACGCTTATGTAACTTGTATGAAAAAAACCCTCCCCTACACTTACGTGGTGCGGTAAGTTTTCCATAGTGAGTCCCTCGGGCATGGTGGTTACAACATTGTATTGTACTGGAAGGATAGTATTTCCCTCATTCCCTTCACAGTAGTCTCCTACGTTGTTCATGGGCACAAATTTGACAAGTTTAGTCTGTATCTCCTCATTTGGCAATTTTTCCAGTTTTGTTCCGGATACTCCCTTTAATCCCATCTTCTCCATAGTGGTTTGGAGATCTCCCCATAGGTGTCATCATAACTAATAGCTCACGCAATGTGATTGTGCATTGAATTGGGCTCGACATGATGGATTGCACATTCACCACATTCAAGGTTTGTTTTGTCTATTTAGTTTTGTCATTTTGTAGACCACTGATTTCTCTTCATTCTCACCTAAGTACGAATGTAGCATCCATATTGTTATAGATATTGTTAAGCCTGACTATTCTCATCCCTAATCTCTATACAAAGAGTTCTCATCTAATTCCATTGGTGGTCTATCTAGACATACCTCTTCAATTGGAGCCGATTTCAGAGTCAGACTCCCATCTTTTGCTTCCCTAACTTGTTTCCACAAGTGTATTGTTCAATATTCTTTGACTATTGGCACTCCATCCATCCTTCCTCACTATCGAGAACTATCAGTTTAGGTGAATGTATACATGTCATCATCTTCTAAAGTTTTTAGCTCTTCCTTCTCTTACATTTTCTCTTTGATGGTCTTAGTCTCATGTTCTACTGGTTTCCCTATGATTTCTAGCTGAGGTTTCTATTTTTCCAGCATGGATTGCATGATTTACATCAAGTTTTTGTATGGTTATAGTTTATCTGCTTCCATATCAGGTGTTGGATAATTTTTTCATTTGGTTTTCTATGTTTGACCAGCTTTCCATCCAGCTTGGAAAGCTTCCAAGGCTGTGTTGATTAGTCTGTAAATTTTATCAACCAATATTGATCCTACCGATTTTGGTTCCAATTCCTTAAAATCTGATGACAAGGTCTACATCTTTTCCTCTACCTCCTTTCTTCAATTTCCGTTTGTGGTTTTATCTCTTGAGTTTGTACCGTTTGCGTTGCTCTTTCTTGCAGTCTTTGGATAAAATGCTGGGTATGTCTGATCCACTTGTAGTGTTATGCTTATTCCCCTTGGCATAGTGCCCTCGGGGGGTGCACTATGTAATCATGTTAATGTATACCGTTGTTAGGAAGTTTTTGGAGCAATGGATTGCACATATGTATATACACATGCATGGTGCATCGAATAAATAATTGCACCTTCTTCAGAGCCAGGCGGTTATGTGGGGCCCACATGTGTACAGGTAGGACAGCATGTACATAGTGCATTGATTTTCACTATCACCAGTACGAGTGTGTTTTTTCTATAATAATGAGGAGTTTATGGTGCGTAAAAATTCTGGAGGAAGCTATCCCCGGGCCAACACCATGAGATAAGCAAGTGCATCAGATGGCATCTAGTGGCGCTAGTAGGAGGTCGAATGGGGTCAATATTTGCACATGGATAAGTACAGACAGAACGTGGGTGTTTTCTTGTGATAATTATGAACAAATTTCATCATGAGGACCATCTTTTGGGGCCACTTCATGTGGTGGCGGGATGCATTATTGGAAAAATTTGAGTGCCAGGTGTGCGGATGGATGCAGCAGGGTGACAACTATGCACTGCGAGGCCACTTTTTGGCCTTTTCAGGGTCCATTTGAGGTCAAGGCCAAAGGTGTCCAAGTAATAAAGCTAACTTTGGGAACTGAAAAACCTAAGAGAAAACCACAAAGAACATGGAGAGAAGAGGAGGAACACTCGCAACTGAGTTTTTGATGTTTTTGGAGCCTGTTTTGGCCATAAACTGCTCATCCGAGGTCGGATTTTAGCACTTTGACATTGTAGACTAGGGTTTTTTGGGATTTTTGGGACGGAATGGCACTGTCCATTTTTTCAAATTCCTCACTTATTTTCTGCTGTTTTGGTTGTGTAAGTTTCTCCTATGTGCCTCTACTCCAATTTGTGATTGTATCTAGCATATTTTACCCATATTGTGTGAGCTATTTGCCCCATTGGTGTTGGCCCAGCCCGATTGTATCTAAACATAAAAAATTCTCCTGTTTTGAGCTAAGTTTTCTGGGTGTGTGTGTGTGTGTCTCTCTCTCTGTGTGGAGTGGATAAATGGGTAGTCTCTCTCCTCTCACTCCATCGATGTGTTCCCTGTCTCGGCTATGTGGGTTGTGTAAGCCGAGCGGTGCCCCATAGTGTGTGTGTGTGTGTGTGTGTGTGTGTATCATCCCAAAGTGTATATCGGCTTATCATAGAGTCTTTGTGTGTGTTTCTATCCTGCTCACATTATTTTGGTGTCCCCACGGAGGATCTTCTTTGAGTACCTTTAGCTTCGAGAGTACAGATTGCGGATTACAGGTTACAGGTTACAGGTTACAGGTTACAGGGACAGGTACAAATGATTCACACTGGTGCAGGTAGCTAGAGTAGAGTGATATACTGGCAAGTGGAAGTCAATTGCAATTGCCGTGGGTATGCATCATTTGGAGCCTGTTTGAGCGCACTGTCTACTCGTATTGTATGCTACTTGTGGAAACTGCCATTGTACGCCTTTGTGGAGCCATACTTGGTTTTATTTGGTAGTCCCATCCATTTTTGAGACTTGGTCTGGGAGATAGTCATTTCTGAGACTTGACTAACGAGATTTGCATAAGCTTTCGTGAGAGGGTTGATAGCGTGCGGTTTTATTGAGTTGGGAGATTCTCAAATGTGAGATCCTTTCAGTGATACAAGTGGCTGGAGCACCCTTTTTGTGACCTCGCCATAGGCTATGTACTAGTGATTCCTACTTGATGCTCGGGTTCTATTCTTGAGAGGTTATGCATGCATATACATTCTATATTTTGGGTTCTTACTGCTCTACTTCTAGGGAAACTCTGCCAAAAATTTTCCAAGTTGTGATGGCTGGTTTTTTGGTCTTTTGAGCCATTTATGCTGTTATGCGGTTGAAATTCTCGCAATATAAGAGGATAAGTCAGGTGTGCCTTCTTGAGAGCTACATGGTTGGCTTTAATGGATGATCAAAACGCACCTCAATTCACTCGTTTTCATTTAACACAAAGAATCCAAATAAATTTTCATGTGCCCATGAAGATTTTTTTCTAGTAGCACATACTCTTTATGTACGGGCCAAGAAGATTAACACTAGGTTGGTAACCTAACACGACATAAAAGTGTCCTTTCAGGGTTTTGAAAAAACCTCCAAAACCATAGTAGATCCAATCATTTTGTAAAATCCTTTCATGAGGTTATAGTGCAAGGCCTACTACACATGGAAAAAATAAGAAGCTTGTAAAATTTCTCATATTTTGGTCACACCAGGCCTCCAAAGTTGATGGACCAGTACATTTTCATCAAAACAGTCATTTCTTACGTTTTGTTGCATAAAAATAAGATTAGGGATTTTTGTAGGACTTGAGATAAATTCCCTACTTAACTTCAATGGGTTGGTGATCAGAACATATGATTTCTTCTCACTCACTATTTTTTGTTTTGCCAAAAGAAATAGGTACAAAAAATTTGAATTTTTACCATTCTGCAAACCTATCATCAAAGTTTCTGTAGCCATGCTCAATACAAATAATATATGCATGTTTTTTTAGTTCCCTATTGTCCTTTAGGTTCATGAGGAGCCATGGAGCATGTCAAAAGAATAATACATCTCTTACCAAGGGGAATCTTAGGGACAAAGATGAAGTGTTAAATACAGTAAACATGAAAAAACTAGGTTCAACATTATGAGTTGTAGAATCCCATAGAAACTATTCAATTCTAGCCAAATTTGATCCTTATGACTAGATATGGTTAATACCTACAAAATGCATGTAGTTGTCACAAGAAACTAACAATATTGAAAAAGCTATACTTGATATACTAGAATGTTTCGTTTTCTTCTATAATTGAAAAAATCATTCATCGTTCTCTACTATGCAAAATAGGGTATTAGGTGCCCCAAAACTCAAGGAATAGTAGCTTTATGTTACAATATGCGTCATAGAAAATCAAAACTGCATTTGGATATCATGAAAGCCACCCAAAAAATCATAGAAGAGCTAAAATTGGCAAAAAAACAGGATTTGACAATTTTTGTAATTTGGTCATAACTTACAACTTTAACATTTATTTCTCCCTAGAAGCATCAAGACATGTTGAGGACTACTAAAGATAGTTCTCTAGCATTATAGACCTCACAAACATGAATTTTAGAGTGGTATATTTGCAAAAGGTTGAAAAAAGCCAAAAACAGGACCCATTTTTTCATACAGTTTAGGTTGTGAAATGTTGTGCAAGGACAAGGTTAAAGATGGAATTGATATTCCAAAAAAATGTCAAGCTTTTTTCAGCTCATGAGACAACTTTCTAGACAGATAGCACCTCAAAATCCATTTTGAAACTCATGACATAATTCAAGGAAAATGGTCACATAACAGGACATAAAAGTGTCCCATTACCAACCTAGTGTTAAGGGAATAGATTAAAACTAAATCCCCTTTCTTGAAGATTTTTGTGATTAAGTGGGAATCAAAAAATTGTTTTTGTTTCCGCTTTTGTGCATAGATGTGAGCTACAACAGTTAGCCTTTGCTCATCTAGCTTTTTCAAATCTTCAAATCTTTCTGACAATTTATGTCCAGTCCACTCAAGATTCTGTGCTACCCTTAATGTCAGCAATAGAAATTATATTGGCAGTATGGCATAAAGACCATAAACAAGGTGAAAGGGTGTAGTATTTAGCACTAGACTGGTAACCTAACAGGACATAAAAGTGTCCTTTCAGGGTTTTGAAAAAAAATTCCAAAACCATAGTAGATCCACTCATTTTGAAAAATTCTTTCATGAGCTTATAGTTCAAGGACTACTACATATGGAAAAAGTGAGTAACTTGTAAGATTTCTCATCCCTTGGTCACTACAAGCCTCCAAAGTTGACAAACCAATGCATTTTGCCCAAAACAGCAATTTCTTACGGTTGATTGCATATAAATAAGAGTGGGGATTTTTGTAGGACATGAGATAAAATGCCCCGTTAACTTCAATGGGTTGGTGACCAAAACATCTGTTTGCTTTTATCTCACTAATTTTGTTTTGGGAAAAAAAAATAGGTACAAAAAAGTTGCATTTTTGCCATTCTGCGGACCTATCATCAAAGTTTCTATAGTCACGCTCAATGCAAATACTATATACATGTTTTATTAGTTCCCTTTGGACCTTTGGATTCAAAAGGATCCATGGAGCATGTCAAAAGGATAATGGATCTCTTACTAAGCGGAACCTTGGGGGCAGTGATAAAGTGTTAAAAACAACAAACATGAATAAACTCGGTTTAGCTTTTTGACCTCTAGAAACCCATAGAAAGTACTCAATATCTATCCAAGTTTGATGCTATTTAGCATATTAGGTCCCCCGAAACTCAAGGAAGATTAGCTTTATGTTATACATTACACTTACACACACAAAATTGAATTTGGCTATCATGAAAGCCACCATCATAAAAGTGTTAATTTTGGCCAAAAAACAGGATTATGCAATTCTTGTAAGTTGGTCATAACTTTCAATTTTAACACTTAGCTCTCCCTACGAGCATCAAAACATGTTGAGAACTATAAGTCTTATTCTTTAGCGATCTAAACCTCACAAACATGAAGTTTAGAGTGCCATAGTTGCAAAACATTGAAAAAAAGCCAAAAACAGGACTCGTTTTTCACACAGTTTAGGTTCAAAAATGTTGTGCAAGAGTGAGGTTAATAATGAAATCAATACTTCAAAAAAAAAGTCAAGTTTTTTTCAGCTCATAAGACAACTTTGTGGATATATAGCACCTAGAAATTCATTTTCATACTCTTCAAATAATTCAAGAAAAATGGTCACTTAACAGGACACAAAAGTGTCCAAGGACATAAAAGTGTCCTATTACCATTCTAGTGTTAAGAGAGATACTGGAATGCCCTTTTCCTGTTGTAATTCTGACGATTAACTATGAAAGCTCATTTGATGTGCATGTGTTTGTCCTTATCTAAAAACAAGCTATATTGAAGTTTCTAGGGATTGATTCAGTCAAAAGTTTTGGGTTCTTGCACGTGTGTTCGAAGGGGTTCTCAAAACATCGCTACTTGGGTAGCCATGGCTTTCTCTTATTTGGAATTTCATGGAAGAAGTGATGAAGATGTGGAAGACTTTCTGGAAAAGATGGAGGTTGCCTACATTAGCAACAAGATTCATGACCCGGCGCAGATGTTACGTCTTCTCCAAATCTATTTGAAGAGTGATGCACGAGTTTGGTCCAAATCATTTGAAGAGGAGTTTTGTGTGGTTGATCCACCTGTAAGATTGAGTTGGGACAATCTAAGTCATGGATTGGAAGTGGAGTTTGTATAGATAGAAGATCGTGACAAAGTGTGGCAAGAAGTACAAGGTTTGGTGCAAAAGAAAAGTGAGCCAGTAGATGCGTACATACGTAAGTTTTCATTGGCATGGGAGCTGTGCAAGGACTTAGCACCCAAGTATCCCCACCTGACATGATGAAGAAGGACAAGTTCTTGGCTGGTCTTTGGGAGAATATACATTGGAGAGTGGAGCTAAAGAAGTCTAGAACATATGAAGATGCATTGGAGGTGGCAAGGAACAAAGAGTGGAAGCTGAGGAAAATGAGCTAGCTAGGGGCGGAGTCTTTGCCTAGGAGGCCTGAGTTTTAGCCTATGGACTCTTTACAAGGTCACATGCCAGGGGTTCATCATGAACTAGTGGTTCCTGTTACTCCTCAGGTTAGGCCAGGAGTGGTCACTACAACAATGCAAGATGATGGCCTAAGGAAAGACATGAGGCAAGTGGTAGATTTAATGAAGAATTTCAACCTAAACATGTTAGGTAATGTGGGGAATAATCGAGGTTGAGGGAGGTTTGCAAATCAGCCAGGAGGTGAAGAAAAGATCAGGAATGGTGTTGGACATAGCAATGGTAGGTTCTGGAGGTAGACACCCAAATGTTATAATTGTGGAGAGTTGGGACACATCAGCCTGCAATGTGATAAGCCACGAAGGATGGGGGGAGACATGTATCCATTTCCAAGACAGGTGCTAGCTAGCTCAAATGATTATGGCATCAAAATTAAGGGAGAGGAAGGAACCAGTGGATTAACCCAAGAGGAAAAGGGAAAGCCAAAAATGATAAGTGTGGTCACCTTTGAGAAGGTAGAAAAGTTGGAGGATACATTAGTGATGCCTATTGGGAAGAGGACCACAGAGGACAAGGAAGGAAGAAGTGCCCCAGGTCCTAGTAAGAAGAAGGGAAAGAGCCATGAAGGCGAGGATGGCAAGGCCAAGAGGAAAAGAAGGGCTCGTTGCAAGTTTCATGTTTCAGATTTTTCACTAGGGGATGGGAAATTAAGCTATGACTTGAAGGAGGATCTGACAAGCAGGAAGGAAGATGTTACTTTTGGGCATCTAATAGAGATGGTGCTTAAGCTAAAGCGACAGTGGAAGAGGATGGTTAACCCAATGGAGAAAGAGCCAGAGAGAGGTTCAGTAAAGGTGTTGGCAATGGATGAGCTACCAGACATTTGCCCAATAGTAGATGTGTGGCACAAGAGAAAAAATATGGGACAAGGTTATGTGGATGGTGGAGCCCAAATATTGTCATAACACACTCATGCGTTGAGAAGATGGGTCTTACAGTGACTGCGGTGTCAGGTTTTTGGATCAGATTGGCAAACCATCAAAAAGTAAAATGTTTGGGTGTTGTAAAGAGCTTAGAGGTGGAGGCGTATGATGCAAAGGCGATGGTTTATTTTCATGTGATGGCAGCGGGGTTGGGAGCATATCCTACTATACCTGGCAGATCATGGTTACGTGCAGTGGGAGTTGTTCAAGATTGACGACATGGTACAATTAGACTCTATGGAAATACAGGTGCCAAGAAGCTATATAATATGGACACAAGGAAAGTATTGGAAGAGCTTTATGAAGATGAGGATGAGTCTAGTGATGAAGACTATTCCACAGATGAGGACAATGATAGTACTACCAGCAGTGATGAGGATGTTGATGTTGCAATTTCTTTTGATGGACAAAGGAATCTAGAAGTTTGGTTTAGTTGCATTTGCAAATGAGGTTGAAGATGAATGTGAAGGGCCTTATGAAGTGATTGAAGGGTTGATGCAAACCAAGGTTTCATTTTCAAAGAGGCAGGAATTGATGACACAAATGATCAGTGCACACCCCTCAGCTATGGAGAAGGAGATATATATGCACATGCTGGCTAGTTTTCCTGATTTCTTCATTACTTCATATGAAGAGATCAGAGTGTTCAAGGGCAAAGATATGCATATAGAGCTGAAAGAAGGTGTTAAGCCAGTGCAGCAAAGGCTAAGAAGGATGGGTCAAGAGCAAATGGAAGCCTTGCGGGAAGAGGTGCACAATTTATTGAAGGCAGGGTTCATAGTCCGAGTGGAAACCACAGAATGGGTGAGTCCAGTAGCAGTCAGGTTAAAGAAGGATGGGAAGTGGAGGATTTGTGTAGATTTCAAACCCTTAAATGCAGCCACTAAGAAGAATCCATATCCTCTCCCATTCATCGATCAGATCTTGGATTCAGTGGTAGGTTATGAGAGGTACAGTGTGTGTGATGGCTTTTCAGGCTATTTTCAATTGACGATTTCTCTTAAAGACCAAACAAAGACAACTTTCATTACGCCATGGGGCTTCTATTGCTGCACGGTATTGCCATTTGGGTTGTCAAATGGACCATCTTTCTATCAAGAGAGAGAAAATTGGGTATTGGCACCATTCATTGATAGTTGTGTTAAAGCTTTTATGGACGACTTCTGTGTCTAGAGCAGTAGGGCTGAACACCATGAGAAGTTGCAGATGGTATTGGCTCGAAATGATGAATGTGGAGGACAAATAAATGCAAAGAAATGTCATCTAGCACAGCCAAGGGTCAAGTTATTAGGCCACATGGTGTCAGAAAATGGCATTGAGGCTGATCCAGACAAGGTAAAGTCTATTATTCTTCTTCCATCACCTACCAGTACAAAGCAATTGGCAACCTTTATACACAAAGTGAAGTACATGGCGCAGTTTATTCCATTGTCTTCATAGTTCCTTTATCCATTACAACAAGTGGCAAAGCATGATCCATTGCAATGGGATGACAAGTGTGAAGAAGTGTTTCAAGAGGTGAAGAGGTGTTAGGGAGGTTGTCAGCCATGCAGGCTCCTAGTTGGGAGCAAGCGTTTTATGTAAATCCATCAGTAGGGGATGATCCCATTGGAACCATGCTATTGCAAAAGGGGAAGGGCAGCCAATGTATTGTGCAAGCCGTGTGAAGTTGGTAGCAGAGAGAAAATTCTCGGAAGTAGAGCTAGTGATGGCCAGTGTAATATCTGCTTGTCGATGATCTCATCATTACTGGCTACCATGACCTTTTGTATTCTTAATGATTTACGCCTTTTTGCCAAAATTAATTAATGGCACTAACATGTCAAATGTGGTCAAGAAATTGGTAATTGAGTTGCAAGAGTTTGAGTTCTCCTTTTTAGTGGAAGACAGTACAAGAGCTACCCTAGCTGATTTGTTGACTTACAAGGAGAATCCTCTTCTTGTTAAGGAAGAGGTGGTGAGAAGGGTAGTTGAAGAAGTGAATAGATCAGCAATGCACATGTGTTGCTCTTTGATGGCTCATACAGAAAGAGCCATGATGTGGCTTCAGGGGGTATAGCACTTTACGATCCAGAGGGGAAGCTAGTATGCAAGAGAGGGTTCAAATTGGATGCTCATAGTAACAATGAGGCTGGATATGCTACTTTGGAATCCGGATTGCACATTTGTTTGAAGCATGGGATTAGAAGGTTGAGCATAAAAGGTGATGCCTTGCTAGTTGTGAAGCAAGTGGTAGGCGTGTGGAAGAGCAAGAAGACATCATTGAAGGAAATGTGTTTTAGAATTAAAGGCTTGTTAAAAAATTTCAAAGCATGGAGCATGAGACACATTGAACGTGCTCCAAATGGAGAGGCACATGAAGCATCTCAAAGCATGATTGGGGAGCTATTTGTGTTGAGGACTAATTTACCTCTTTATCATGGTCGGGAAAGTTTAGCTCAAGAAGAGGAGTTTTTGCTAACAGGAATCATTCCAAAGGACATTCAGAAGTCTAAGAAGTATGGTTTTGTGCGTAGAGCATACAGGTACAAATTGATTGGTGATGTCTTGTACATGAAAGGGAATGATCTCGTGTTGAGACGTGTACCTTGGCGGGAGGAGCTTTATAGAGTGCTGGAAGAGAATCATGAAGGCACATGTGGTAGCCATTTTACTCTAAAGTTCACCTTGTATAAGATCTTGCAAGAGGGGTATGTATGGCCTAGTTTTCACAAGGATGTTCACCATTGGTGTAGGTCTTGCAATAGGTGTCAAGCATTTGGGAAGAGAGTGTTGAAGCAAGAGCTACGAAAAACCATTATAGTGTTTGATGTGTTTGAAAAGTGGGGGATTGATGCAATAGGCCCGTTACTTATCACAAGCAGGGGCAAAAGCTATATTTTGACTGCAGTGGACTATATCTCTAGATGGGTAGAGGCTATAGCAGTAAAAAAGATCACTGCAAAGGATGTGGCAAAATTTGTGTATGATGAAATATGTTGCAAGTTTGGGGTGCCATTGGAGCTACTTTCAGATAAGGGGCCACGATTTAGAGCTAAACTACTAGACTTCTTATGCGGGAAGATGAAGATTAGGCACCAGCATACCAGTCCTTATTACCCGCAGTGTAATGGCTTAAATGAAAGACTCAATGGAGAGTTGGTACAAATTCTTTCAAAAGTGACAGAGCACCAAGGAAAGAATTGAGATTTGGAATTGCCTAGTGCATTATGGGCTTACTGTACTTCGATGAAGACAGGTAGAGGGTTTACTCCATTTCATTTTGTATATGGAAAGAAAGCACTATTACCTGTGGAAGTAGAGTTGCCTGCGGTCAAGATGTTAGAGAAGCTGCTTGGGCCACCTAGTGATGCATTCAAAGAGGGGCTCTTACAATTGCAAGAGGTTCAGCTAGATAGGATGAGCGCATTGGAACATTATGGGAAGATGCAAGATAAGTCTGTAGAAAAGATAAATGAAAAGGTCAAAAGTAAGGGTATCAAGAAACATGACTTGGTTTTGTGCTACAATAGTAAGCTGGACAACACCTTCCAAAAGAAGTTTCAAATTAAGTGGAAAGGCCCTTTCAAGGTAGTGGAGTGTTTTCCAAATGGTACATATCAGCTGGCTAACCTGGATGGGATTCTACATAAGTGAAGGGTAAATGGATTGTGTCTTAAATTGTATCATGCTAGACTAATGATAGTGGAGCAAGATGAGCTGTCTCTGGAGCAAGTAATGTTGGTGAGGGATGAGGAGATTTGTGACGCGGTGAGTCTCATATCTCTTTTTGTTGCTGTTGATCATGAATGATCTAGCAGGCTAGGGGATGGGCAAACTATGTTAGGAGTTTTCTCGAGAAGGGATTGCACATATGTATATACACATGCATGGTGCATCGAATAAAGAATCACCCATTCTTCAGAGCCAAGCGGTTATGTGGGGCCCACATGTGTACAGGTAGGACAGCATGTACATAGTGCATTGATTTTCACTATCACTAGTACCAGTGTGTTTTTTCTATAATAATGATGAGTTGGTAGCACGTAAAACTTCTCGAGGAAGCTATCCGCGGGCCGATGCCATGAGGTAAGCAGGTGCGTCAGATGGCATCTAGTGGCGTCAAGAGGTCGAATGGGGTCAATATTTGCACGTGGATAAGTACGGACACAACGTGGGTGTTTTCTTGTGATAATTATGCAAAAAGGTCATCATGAGGACCATATTTTGGGGCAACTTCACGTGGTGGCGTGATGCATTATTGGAAAAAGTTGAGTGCTAGGTGTGCCTGATGGATGCAGCAAGGGCCACTTTTTGGCCTATTCGGGGTCCGTTTGAGGTCAACTAAAAGGCCAAAGGTGCCCAAGTAATAAAGCTAAGTGTGGGAACTGAAAAACCTGAGAGAAGACCAAAAAAACGTGGAGAGAAGAGGAGGAATAGCCGCAACTAAGTTTTTGCTGTTTTTGGAGCCTGTTTTGGCCATAAACTGCTCATGCGAGGTCGGATTTGAGCACTTTGACATTGTAGACTGGGATTTTGGGCCATTCTGGACGCGATGGAGCTGACCATTTTTCCAAATTCCTCACTGAGTTTTTGCTGTTTTGGTTGTGTAAGTTTCTCCTATGAGCGAAACCTCTGCTCCAATTTGTGATTGTATCTGGCATATTTTACCCATATTGTGTGAGCTATTTGCCCCATTGGTGTTGGCCCAAGCTCAATTGTATCTAAACATCAGAAGTTATCCTCTTTTCAGCTGAGTTTTTTGGGTGTGTGTGTGTGTGTGTCTGTGTGGAGTGGGAAAATGGGTAGTCTCTCTCCTCTCACTCCATTGGTGTGTTCCCTGTCTCGGCCAGGTGGGTTGTGTAAGCCGAGTGGTGCCCCATAGTGTGTGTGTGTGTGTGTATCATCCTAAGAGTATGTGTCAGCTTATCATAGAGGCTTCGTGTGTGTTTCTATCCCGCTCACACCGTGAGTTCAAAAGGAGAGGTTTTAAAATGCAAAAAAATTAGGCAATTTTACAGTGATACATTAAAATAAGGGTTTTTTATGTTCAATTTTCGGGAAAAATCCTAAAATAAGGGGTCATTTTTTTCATTCAAACATGTTGAAAGAGGGTTTTTTTTAATACGCCAGGAAAGCACGTTATATATGGGGTATTGAACAATGAACCCCCCGAGCATGTGTCCTTTTCACTACTTGAACTGGAATTGTGGGTCCTCCTTCTGATGAATTGCGGTCTTCCCTTTGTTTACTATATTCCTAGGGAAGTCTTCAAAAAAGTTTCCACCCTTGCATCCACACGCTCCACAATAAGCCTCTATAGGTTTCGCATTCTTATCTGGTTCAGAATAGTCATTTTTCGAGTGGTCATCCACCTTGCGGTTATGGCAATTTGAGAGTTAAATGGCATATCATTATTCCCTGGGAGTGGTGGTTGTTGGCCTAAGACTAGTTATGGTCTGTTCATATTCATGGGTGATCTTTGCATTGGTGCCACATTTGGTGGGTATCTATACATGGGTTTTCCTTGTTGCCTCATTGATACATACTAAAATTTTTATCATATTTAGGATTGTAGTAGAGCTTGTTTGTCTCATGGTTTGTCGATTCTTCTTCAATGGCACACCATTTCAACGGTCTATTTTGTCTCATAGGTTGTCCTGAGTTGGTCCTTGCCATGGGTCTCTCATTGGAATCCTTTGCATCTTAGTCATCATATTGTTCATATGATTGTGTAGTGGTCGAGTTATCTCCCACTTTGATGCCAGTTTTGGCATGGTATATGGTTGAGATTTTGCTTGGGTTCCCTACTCAATTTGCACGGGAGACTCTGCCAGATTTTTACCACAATTTCTTTCCTTAGTGTGGTTTGACATTCACTTATGGTACCAGATATTTTTGAGAGTTTAGAGTCTACAATGATGACTCGATAGAGATGGTAGTCTTGTAGTGGCCGATACATCTAATGTTGGCATTGTGGTCACGCGGCACATTAGGCATCCTTATTTCAAACGTATGAGACATCAATGGAGATATATGTGTGGTGCAAATGAGCTTTTGACACATGCTAGAGCGGTGGCTTCATATGCTAGTGACGGTGATGTCACATTTTCCTTTAGCATTCATCTTGAATACATGTCTTTGAGAGGTGACACTTCTCCCCGTTGGTTGCTAGATAAGGATGCAGTTTTCCATGTCACACCGCATTGTGAGTGGTTTAGCACCTTCTCTAGTGGGAGATTTGGTTGTGAATAGGAAATAGAGGAAACCCCTTCTACCTCCACCCAACAAGAAATGGCCGAGGCATCCACGAAGACTCAAGATGACAAAGTAGAAGAGGACCAAGCACAGCCTCAAGGGCAAGAACAAACCCGGCCACTCCCACAACCAGCTATCACAACCCTGCCGAGAGAGTCACAAGAGACTACCAAACGTCTAGATAGTTCACAAGAAATGAAGACTGGTAGACAAATGATGAGGTTATTCTGCAAGTCAATGAATATACAAAGAAAATGCAAGATATGACAAAAACCAGCGATCAGCAGCACTTAGCCGCAGACAAAGGCCAAAGAATTGGAGATGGTGATTGACGCTCTCCAAGGAGAGTTAGAAGACAGATTTATTTTCCAGAAGAAGTATTTTACCACCCCGACCAACATGTTATGAGGGCCATTCAGATTAACGTAGACTGTTGGATGAAGTTAGCAGAGCGGGAAAATAAAAGAAATGCATTTGATGTTTTGATATTTTACAAAGAACATTAAAAAATAGACCCTAATCCTATCAAACGACCACTTGTTGAACTTGCACCATCTTTTTACCCGACCTAAATATTTTTGTGATATACATTTGTTTTGTCTGGGGTATTTCATTTGTACTGATGTGTATTAGCTGGTTTGGGGGGGTTCATCGCATTGACTCATGTATTGTATTTCAATTGGATCAATTGTCTTGTATTTTAATCGGATCAATTATCTTTAGTCATTTCAAATTTGTCGTGTTATTTAGGGCATTTCAAATTTTTCTTGTGGTTCAATTGGATCCGTCCATTGTGATTTAGTCGGCTTACAACATCTTATGTAGTGGAAGAGACTGATTTGATTTGTGTATCTCTGAGACTGGTGAATCGTGAGAATATATTTTTGTCAATGATATTGAATATTTGTTATTTGTCCATTGAAGCTCTAAAATAAAATGACCGCTGAAGAATAACTTTATGGGACCCAATCAATGCCTGATGATTAACATCAAGTGGCACAGCAAGCGACGCGCACTGCTCGATGACTTTCAAAATGGGCAAATCCAAATCACATGAATGGAAGGAGACCATTCATCATCCACCACTTCCATGCATGCAGGTTGCTCTTTTTCCATTGACTGTGCAAAATTATTCGCAGAAGGACCTTCTTTTAATCTAAATGCACTCATTTCTTTGATACAATCAATTCAGTCATGAACGTTGGAGTAGAACATGTTGACCACGTTATAGAAATTTCTCACCACCTTTGTATTGAGCATCAAATCTAAATTCCAATACTTCGGATCGAGCATGTAAGCCACACTATGGAGTGGACTATGAGTGCTCTTCCATCTTGCATGAAAATTCTTGGCCAAAATTCGACGTTATTTGCCAGAGAATGGTAGTCGGGGCCACTCCTTCTCTACTACAGACTCTTTCAGCTCCTCAAAATTTTCAAGACTCTGTTGGACTGACCACCATGTCATCCACAGTTTGCCCATATTTTTGGCGCCTTTTGATCAAGGTTGCAAATCGCGAACATAACGGCATCATTACATGGTATGCATCCATTACACTCCTCCACCAAGCAGCCTTGTTTATTTACCACGTAGACATGTAATTTTCTCTTTCACTTTTCCTTTCTACTCAAGTATTCATCAAAGGCTATGCAATTGAAGGTGTCAATCACAACACACTTACTGCAGAGAAGTGATTCCAATGTATAAAAATGCGTGTAAAACCAAGTTTCAGTAGGAAGTTTCAACATCACTGACATACAAATTCTGTACAAATCAAGCACTATTTGTCGTTTCAAGATAAATTTCACAACCTGACATATTGTGTCAATTATTTTGGCAAACCATGTGGTTTTTTCACTAGTGTACGCAATCCTTCAGCACCAAGTTTAGGCTGTGCGTATTACAACCATTGGCAAAAATGTGTGGAAAGCACTTCTTATTAATTTACTAGCATTTTTACAATTGTTTGTGTTGTCCATGACTACTTGAACGACATGTTCAGGACCAATTTCTTTAATTACATTAATCAAGACATCAGAAATATATTTTTCACTTTTAATTGCACCAAAATTGTCAATCGTCTTTATGAACATTTTTCCCCTTGGACAAACCATCATTACATTGATCAGTGGTCTTTTTTGAATATTTGACCAGCCATCATTGAAAATTTTGCATCTTGAAAGCGAAATATTCCCAAGTATTATTTTGCCAACATGCTCCTTGACTTCGACGTAACATTTGTCCGAGGGAACATTTCGTATTGTGTGATAAGAAAGAGTTGAAAATCTTGGGCCAAACTCATCGATTTTCTTCCAAGCGGCCTTCCGATGATTGTTGTTTACCATAACTAGAGCACCTCTAGTGATGAATATTGCTTTGGCGAGTGCAGTTTGCGTTTCTTCTAGAGACTGCATCCAAAAGATTTGATGCAATGATTTTTGACGCATTTGACCAAGTCCACCTTCATTGGGATGCTTAAAAGGAATGCTACTTGACATTTCCTCTCCCTCTTGCATAGGTTTTCCTCCAAGGTTAGTTGGTGTCACCATAGGATCAATAGAGTTAATTTTCGGCTCTGACTGCTCTTGACTTGCATCCATAACAGAGCTATATATTTTTTGTCTCTTGCCACCTTTTTTGGCGAGCTCTTCTCTCAAATGCTTTGCAATCACAGGTGCGTGAGGATGTTCACATTTGTTACAATTCTTTTCAACGCTACCCAGAAAATGGTCCCTAATACATGGTGCACCGCCTGATTTTGTTGTGAAGCAAAATTTACATTGCCACTCCATATATTGACCGCTTATGTTGTGAGCATAATCCCACTCTTTTCCAAGAGCTTTTTTATTCTTTGGCTTCTTCGTACCACTTCTACCGACATTTTGCTCCATTGCTTTTAAATTAAAATTGAAGACAAAGGAACTAGATGTTCGGTTTTTAAACATTTTTCTTCTTTTCAATATATATTAAAAAACCATTTACTAGGAAACTAATCAAATCTACACGATATGATATTTTCAATGCACACTAGTCAATCCACATATCGATCACCTATGTTGTGAGCAAACATACACATTGCAATGCACTCTCTGCATGGCATAATAAATACAACAATGCTATGAATTTCTCAATGCAATTCTTATTATGATGATTGTTTATATGTCCTCTTGATTTGCAAACAATAAAGAAACATCTAATTTCAAATGTTACAAACATTGAACGATGTCAGTTGTTTGCAAAAACACATATGAAAGTAATAAAATCTATGATTGTTCATGTCATACAGTAATAATCTTTCATAATACATAATACACTCTCTATATATGCATGAAATAACGCAAAGAAATCTTCAATATAATCACACAATTGAGGACTACTCGTAACCAATCAGGGATTGTAGCCCCCTTATGCAACCAATTCAATATATGAAAGCTATATCATCCTATTCAGAATTTTAGCAACTCAAATGTATATCAACTCAAATCTGTTATGGTGAAAAATGCAAGACTTTAAGAATCTTTATATGCCCAGTACACTAGTACAGGACCTCCAACCCTTGACTATGGACTCTTCATTTACATATGCTCATCTTCTACAACCAATTACAACACTTATTGGAACCAATGGCTTCGTTGCAATGAGCATGACTCTCCAAATTTTTAATTGTTTTGATTTCGTACCTTTATGTTTGATAAAGGAATTAAATATTCTTAGAAGTGGTTACCGAATTGAGAATCACATTCAGCCCAAGAAAAAGGACCTGTGACTCTATAACCTTAGGTCAATTCACAAGGAGATGACAATACTCGGCACTCGGATACACTCCCCAGGGAATTGCCTAGTCAAAGCACTACGATAAGCACGTTGTTTACTTTGTGTATGTAGTTGTATGTAGTTAGGTGCATGTATGACAATATATATCTTTGATAGAAAATTCGTTGTTTTACAGAAAGACTATCTTTTTCATTTGTCTCACAACCTTGTTTGTCGTTATATGTGAGATTGCCGCCATGCAAGATACACATTTCTAGATTGTGAGCAAGGATGTCACATTGCATGATCCAATCTTTATGTAGTGAAATAATTTCAAACCATGACTTAGCATATCGACAGTGAGCTACTTTCAACTTGGTTGTACTTCGCTCCCTAGCTTCTTGACGCTTGGACTGTAACCTTGTAGGCCTTGAGAACTTCATACTGACCTACTATGGGAGAAATGAGGACATATATAATATGTCTCAATCATTTAGGTCTAAAGTAAAGATGTACAATGTGCATTTGCTACTGCAACACACTACATTTATTCACTGCTTATGCATTAATTCTTTAATACATTACATGTAAAAAATATTATTATGTATTGCCTAGCTACCACAAAGAGTTGTGTGTATAATTAACATGTACAGATGTTGATGGACATCGAGTGTATAGTTTTGAAAGCATCATGTAGGTAAAGCAAACTGAAGGAAGCAATGTGCAAAATTCTAAAACAAGCAAATGGATAGAGCATCAATGGATTGCAATTTGAAATGAAGTGATTTATTGACCTGAAATTTTGTACAGATGTTTTTCAAGCTACATGCCAATCTTTGACTCAAGCTACAAAAAAGGAATGTGAATAGTTAAACATTTCATCTTGCAATGAAGCACCATAAATTGAAAATGCTAAGTATACTGTCATAATAATCAATATATAATTCTCCTAAATGATTTTCTCATATTAAACTGATCATTTAATGTGGGGAAGTGCCAGGGGAGAAAAAGCTAGAATATTGGTTAAGTTAGCAGACCGGCCACAGTAGGGATCCAAAGGAGGGAAAATAGGGATCCAAAGGGGGGGGCATCTGCAAAAGATCCATGTGCAACAATAGGCTAAAAAGACCCTAAGGTTCAGCCCATTAAGACTTCCAAAATGCTAAGGTTCCAAAATTCAAAAGTTGTGTCCAAAGGTCAACCCTAGGGAAAATTGGATGCTTTGTGTGTGCCCTAAAAGTCTTTGCACATCCCTACATGGGAGGGGGCGAGCCCTTCTTCTAGGGGATGAGAGAGAAAGCCGCACACACACACACACACACACACACACACACACACACACACACACACACACACACACACACACACACACACACAGAGGCTCCCTTTACACAAAGGGAATGAGGGACACATGTCAGCTCCCTAACCCAGATGCCCACAAGGTGTGCCAATTTCTATTGGCCGATGACCCTTGAAGTGGACCAATGAGAATTAAGCTAGAGTAAATCTAGTTTATTTAATTTAAAAACATTTAATAACAAAAACCAATGAGAATTAAGTCTCCTAGAAGACTATTGGGCAGTCTCCCAAGGGGTCCAATGAGCATTCAGGAGCCCCATGGCTTGCCTGATTCCTATTGGCCAGGAGGCAAAGGGGTCCAATGAGAGTTTAGTTTAATTATTTAATTACCTAAAGCTCTCACAAAAGGGGAAAGGGGGACACATGTGAGAAGGCTATCACTTATGCTGCTTAATTGTGATTGGCTTGACTTGGGGAGGGCCAATGAGGCTGCAGGAAGAGCAAATATCAAGGGGGCTCGCCCAAGGGAGAGAGAGAGGGGGGCTGATTTTTGGAAGGATTATCACACACACACTCACACACAGTCTATGTGTGAAGCAAAGAAGACTATCTCTTCCCAAGATTTAATGGAGAGCTCATCACCTACTCCAAGCTTGTGAGATAGAAGCCTACATCAACACTCTCTTGGCATGTGGATGCAAATCCAACCAAGAGCCAAGCTTCAATGCATGCTCATCTCCTCTACCAAGCTAATTACTAAGCTAAAGCTATGCTAATATGAGTGATTATGTGAGGAGATGTACATATTTCTCGTAAGATACTCCTTCTTCCTCTCAATCTACTCTCATACCCTGCTAGTTCTCACCATCTTCGAAGGTGTGTGAGGTCTTGGGTCTAAGAACGGGGATAATTAAAGTTGTGTTTGTTAAGTGTTTTGCTTAGTGCATGAAGCTTTCATCTTCATTGCACTAGCTAGTCTTGAAGGAACACAAAGAATTGTATTGGAAAATGTCTCTCTTGATGGGAGAAACCATAATACAAAGCCTTTTGGAGGGGGGACCGGCTCCATGCAAATCCGGTCCTCAACTGTTGTCATTAGCTTAATTTCTCTCTCTTTTGAAAGTATTGCCGATGCTATCTAACTAGGTGTTATGATTTTTGTTGCTCTCTCCACCCAAGCACTCTTGTAATTCTCATTGGGAATCTATTCTCATGAAATGCCCACTATGTTCATGCTAATTTCTGCTACATACAAGTTATTAGGCCATTAAATGTTACATATACAGTGCACGTCATGCAAAAGTGCCATACAAAAGTATGGTGGAGAGTTGGCCCTGTGGTCTCTCCAAAATTTATAAGAAACGGAAGCCGTGCCCTGCCCCGTAGCATTTATGTGTTGCGCCAAGCAAACTCATAGTCATCGGGAGTTGGATGGATATAACAAACCTTGCAATGTAGTCCAGTTGGAGTTACACTTGTGCAACCGAAACGTCCCGTGTTGTGAATATATGTTCTCCCTGCCATACAAAAAACATGCATTAGGATACATGTAGGCATGTAGCATATTGATAAGCTTAAAGAGAAACAGATCTAATTTTGTTGCATGCTCAACAACTAAGCCTGATAAGAACGTCACTGAAAAGAAACTCGCTGAAAAAAACAATGCTGCTAAAAAACAACTATCATTGAAGAGCGGTCCCACTAGTTTGCTCAACTTGTCAACCTGTCGAGCTTCCAATCGTCTATAAATTTACCGAACCTCGGCTTCTCGACAGTGGCCTTCCCTTTGTGTGACATAACGCAACATAGTGATGGAAGAGAAAGCTCCCTTGTCCTAATTCACTCAAATTGTTGTATATGAGGAGGTCATAACCCCTCTTTGAGTTGTGTACATTGATGGATTGGTGGTATTGAAATCATAAAGCATTGCAAAGATTTTATGCCAGCTCTTGTAATAAGTCCATTTTTGGGTGTGGATATTGGCATTGTTTTGGAGGTCACAAACTACTTCTCTTTTCCGAGCTGAGGTGGATAAGAGGAAGAAGAGATTGAGGGTGATGATACAAATTATCAAGTAGAAAAGACACGTTGTTTGAGAGAAGTCAATGTTGGTAAAAACACAGTGGGTTGGTATCAATCTACCTATATGGGTACTGAGCTTATTGAAACTTGTCTGATTTATCAGGAAAATATCAAGCGCTATGTTCTAGCTCTCAAAGCACTAAAGCTCACCTACCCTTTTATGGACCTCTTTCGTAATCAGAATTTCACAAAGAGAAGCTAAGAGAGCATAATCTTACCTGCCAGGACATCTTTCAAGAGATTCCCATAAAGATATCTAATTATTCTATACTTAGTGCTATCATGACAGAGCTTGACAAAGCTACTCAGTCAGATTTTGACAGACTGGTGATATCCACAAATCGTTTCACAGAAAATAACCTAGAGTTCCTGATCGAGTGCATGGATGATTTATCAATCTTATTATCGGGCAGCAAGTACCGTTAGCAGAAGAGATGAACTGAGAATAGATCACAGGATGAGAAGGCAGTAGGGGCCGTGTCTTAGCCTTCTCTCTCTCTCTCTCTCTCTCTCTCTCTCTCTCTCTCTCTCTCTCTCTCTCTCTCTCTCTCTCTCTCTCTCTGAACTGGAATCTTGTACGTTCCAAACAATAACAAGTCCACGTGCAGGTAATTGACCAAAGCTTGTGTATCCAATCATTGTTTTCTCCAATGCATATTTGTTATAATCATGTGGCCCCCAAAGAAGCACTGTATAGTCGCAAGAGCCCGTGGCAAACTTGTGCTCTTCACAGACTTCAACTCCGGGAACATCTTCTTGATAACCGTCAAGTTGTTGACTAAGCCTAAACTCTGCAACTTAAGCTTCACCTTCCATGGTGTTGTCTGTTGTCAGTAGGGTCTACGTCTCTTCTCCAACAAGCTGCGTCAAGGCAGCAAGTGCAGTAGTAGGCCTGGTTGGTCTCTCTCTCTCTCTCTCTCTCTCAAAGACTAGATAGAGAAAAACCTGCAGACAAAGCTTCGAGCTACTTCTGGGGAACCTGCGAACTGCATGTGGAGAAGATCAAACTGGTTATGAGCGGTATTGAGCAACACAATGCTTTTGAACTGCGCTATCTAGCTTTTCACGCGGAAGTTTTTTTATTTAGAGCTTCTGATGGCAGTGATGCTTTAAAAAAAAATTAAATTTAATGCCACGTGGTGGCTTCTGCGTTCAGATACTGAAAAAAAAAGCATTGGGCTCACCAAGTAAATACTTGAAACATAATTTCTAGTTTATAAATAAAAATATTATTAGAATCTGGACAACATGAGAGTGTTCCTAGGGTTCGGGAACTCCCCTGCGTCTAAGTTGAGCGCCGGAGCGGGCAACAAATCTCGCGTGAGCAGGGAGGCTCCAGGCGGCGGACTGTGTGCTGCACTCAGGCCAACAGGGCAAGCTGCTGCTGCAGGCGAAAGGTGGCGCTACGGCTTGGGAGTGGGGGATCGTCCGGGGGGGGGGGGGGGGGGGTAACTCCTTGTCGCCTCCCGTCTTCTTCATGTGGTAGCCTTGCCCGGCCCTTCTATTTTTGGATTCAGGGAGGAGGGCACCACTCCCTCCCTTCTTAGCAAGGGGAATCGGTGCTCTATTCTTCGCCTGCGAACTCGGTGTGTTCAAAGGCCCTTGTCAGGAGGCTCCCCTTAAGCTCAGGACTGCCGTGCGTTGATGACTTTTGAATGCGACGGCAATGCAATGCTCTCCAGTCTGACCTGATGGTTTCTTTGTTTTTGGTGGAGGCTCCTGAGCGTGATGGAGCGGTCGGGCTCCCCCGTGTTAAGGCATGCAGTTCTAGTTCTCTTTGGTCCTGTTTGGGTTGTGTCGCGGGCCCGGTGGCAGAGGCTCCCCGATTAGCCATTGTATCTATCGGATATGTCTATGGGATGATGAATGCCATGTTTTGTATCTGCTAGCTTGGTCGGTTGTTCTTGGGATGTGTTACTGTGATGCCATGGCTCTTTCTGAGGGTATTGTAATTCTTTTTGGCTATATATCTATATATATATATATATACATATCGCGCTATTGTGAATACTACAAAACAAATTTACTTATATATTTTATATTGAATGTAACATTGTTTTTAGTAAAACCATTTTCTACCAAAAATTATAAATAAAAGAGGATTAAAATGAGAATTATTCGATAATTATTAGATTTTTGTGTAATTTTGAAAGTACAATATTGTTTTTAAAGTATTAAATGAGTGAATATAAGAGTTTTACTAAATTTTTTGTGGGTTTTTAAGAAAAACGAGATGGGAGCATCTAAAAATAGTTAAGAAGTTATTGGAAAGTTTCAAAAAGTTCTTTTAGGAGTTTGTCTACTGAAAACATGATTTTCAACCAAAATAAGACAACTTTGGACATTCTATTCACGTTGGTTTGTCAATTAGATGGCTTCCCGTTGTTTTGAGTACTTGGATTACACCAAACAGATTTCGGATGAAGATTTTATGGTCAAATCAAGTTGTTGCCTACGATGGGGTAGCATACAAAAGAGTTATGGGTTCTTGTTTTCTCTATTCTTACTTCATAAGAGTCTTCATAACAAAACACGAAGTTATCCGTTGAAATTGAGGTAGCTCAGGGGTGGTTTGGGCAAAGACAAGACTCTCTTGTGATTATGAATGAACTATGAGTGATGGAATGATTCTTAATCTTGGTTTATCCTTTACTCAAGATAAGATATTGTTCCTTTGTTTTTGTTTGTTTATAATTTATATGATTTGCGGTTATTAGGATTCATAATAGATTGATGATTATTATTGTTATGTTAAATTATGTCTTTGTGATACCATGAGGGATAATCATATAGTGTGCATATCGTATAGGTGGTATATTATGTTTAATATCATTGATTATAATATGATTATAGTTTAGTCATTTTTTTTCTGTTTAATCATTTATTTGAATTTTAATGATTAATGGATGGGATATTATTTAAGTCTATATATTGATTTATGAGGAAGAGGCAAAGTGGACTCGTTACAAGTGTATTAAACTATATTTTGATTTGATTTATGAGTTTATTGGTATCATTTCGGGCTATGTTTCTTTGATGAGTGCATTATAAGGGTGTTATAAGTGGTATCAGAGCAGGCTTAGATTTTAATCTATCCAGGTGGACGGGTCTTGAAGCTCGAGCAATTATATATGGGGATAGATTCAAAGGACTATAGAAGAGGATCTTCTTAGCTAGCCATTGCTTCCCTTGACCGATCACTTCTTTTTGCATCATTGATCCCATCTCATTAATCTCTATGCTCCATTATTTTTTTGACACACTAGAGGGTCCACAAGGGGAGGTACTTATCCCTTCCAAATACTAGCCATGTTACATGATCGGGCAAGGGCCGGGTACCATCGGGCAAGAGCCACATTTAAGCATCACTATGGCCACCTAATTGATGCACCACGTGTTAGAAACGAACTCATAAAAACTAGCTAGGAACCTCCTCCTAGGGGTGACCAGGATGCACTCGAGTGTCCAAGGGCAAGAGCCCTAGCAACATGAACACCAGGTGAGCACAAGGTGTCTCTCTCGAGTGTGACCCAACAAGGGATTTGAACCCACAACTTGTAGGTTGAGAGGCCAAAGCCTTACGGTTAGACCAACTCTGTGCAGACTATGCTCCAATTTTGCAACGAGTGTGTGAGAGGTAAGTGCTCTTTCTCTCTTTTCATAGCTTTGTATGTATTAGAACACTTTGCACACATCTGGTTAAAGAAGATATAAGAAAAAGTAAGCAAAAATCTAGGCTAATCTTTTATGTTTTTATTCATGTTTATTTTAATATTGGAAGCATGTATACGAATGTAAATTCTATATATGAATATATTATATGGAGCTATATTTATATAGATTAGAGAAATTAGAGATTCTCTTTAAAAAGTGAAAAATTAGTTATTTGATTTTATTAGACATTTCACGGAATAAGTCGTTCACCTACCCTCGTCCATAAAGGACACGGGAGGGATCGAAGGCGGGGGGTTACCTGTAGGGATTTTATTAACATGATCACAAATACGTGATTACGTTAATAATATTGAATAATTACATTTTAAATCACATTAAATATTCACATGACTTTACCTTGACCTATAGAAATCTTCCATCTTCATAAGCTTATTGGGATTTTTTTATTTCTTGGTTGGATTGATTTAGCATTTTTACAGTTTCTCGATAGGTCCATTGAAAAAAATACATAACCTAATGTTGTTTAAGTGGGTTTCCACATCACCACCTTTCGGTTTTTTTGTGATCATGTTAATTGTGATTATGTGAATGTGATAATAAACATTGTGATTACAAAAAATTTCACGTGATCACGTAAATATTAAATCCCTGATTGCTTGCACTATTGCTTATATATATATATATATATATATAGAGAGAGAGAGAGAGAGAGAGAGAGAGAGAGAGAGAGAGAGAGAGAGAGAGAGAATAGTTTATGATATGACAATAAACTTGCATACCTAAAACCATGACTATCAGAGATTAGCCTATTCTTAAAAATGTTCATATCTTTTATAGGAAAAAATAAATAAATATGGTGGAAACTGCATTCGTTAGAATGTTTTGAGGTGAGATATATTTTGAGTCACTTCAATAACCTTATAGTGTGATGCATTGAGAGAAGACTTGGGGGTGGAGAGATGGGTTAATGTTTCTAAATACAAAATGATTCTACCTAGACGACATGCACATTTATAAAGCTGGACACAAGAACTATCTCAGGCTTAATTCATCGATTTGTTAGTGCTAGTACATATAGAATTGGAATGAGATTGGAAAAAAATATGTCCCGTTGATATTGTTTTCATTTCTTTTTCAAGGAATCAAGAAAGATGCATCTTTCTTGCATGGATGTGGAAAAGGGAAGGTAGGCGACGGGTGACGGGCAGAAGATTTTTTCTTTTGTTTTGTCTTTCCAGGTGTTTGTCTCCTTCTCTCTCTCTCTCTCTCTCTCTCTCTCTCTCTCTCTCTCTCTCTTTGTGGCTTTCTCTCGCTCGCTCTCGGTGCTATAGCTGCACACGCAAGAGGGAGACGAGGACTCGAGGAGTGCCAGATGCAATCTCTCTCTCTCTCTCTCTCTCTCTCTCTCTCTCACACACACACACACACACACACAACCCAAGACGGCAGGGTAGGGGGCTGCGATCAATATAATTTCTGGTGTCACAAACAAGTGACGTGGCATGGCTGGGCAGTACACACACACCTCCAAGGCAGGCCCGGATTTTCCGTTGTCTTGCTGACGTGGTAGGCCCGTACGGATAGTCCTGAAAATCACGGCGCGTTTTGTAAAATGCTGACGTGGCAGCATCGTAAGGACGACATATTTTTTCCCTACTTTATTTTACGCAAAGGCTGAAGAGTTTCTACGCTTGCAGCTTTTTGGGAGTTGTTTTAATTCCTCAAGAGAGCTTGTGAGAGAGCCTTGTTTTATTTTTGAAAGCTTTTGGGACTCTGCTTTTGGCATCCTTTGTAACTCTTTATAAGCATGGCTTGGGCTCCCACTTTTCAGAGCATGTGGACGCAGAGTCTGAGAGTGAGACCCAGCCACAACCTATACTTTGTGAAACAGATTAATGAAGAAAGAAATACTGAAAGGGGCGCCAGTCTTTGGGGCCAATATCTCTAGGCACGAAACTCCACTGGGCCGTGTCCAATCAATTGTAAATTGTTAACTGTTTTGAAGTGAATTCTTATCGTGTTGCGGTAGAATCTTGACTTGGAGTGTCCAAGTCTGTTACAGTGGTATCAGAGCACGGCCTATTTCTCTTCTACCGAGAAATCCGATCCTTTTTACGCGGCACTTATGGATTCAGACAGAGATCAATCGATTTCCTTTGCATGCGGAGATGCGGGAAGAGATCACGAAGAAGATTCACGCGAGGAGTACGGCCTGCCTCGGCCTACTCAAGTGGAGTTCGAAGAGATGGACCGTCGACGATTGATCGACGATGCGACAAAGATGATGCTAAATTTTGCGAAGGACCCAAAATTTGCAAAATTTATGAGCCAGACCTCCTTCGACGAGGTGCCCTCACAGTGGCGGCAAGCCACAAAACCACCCCTCAAACTGGCACTCAAGAAACCTCCTACTCCAAGGATGTTTACAGATCAATAATTAGAAGAGGTGGTTGATACATGGATTTCTCAGTTTTTTGATGCGCAGAACAAAGCCCAAAAGAACGAAAAAAAGTAGAAGAAAGGCACTGACTTCCCGGGTTATTTGAGCCGTCAGTCTATATTTGCCTCGGCAAGAAAGAAAAAGAAGCATGTGCGATTTGAAGGCGTACCCAGTTTCTTCTTCTTCTTATAACAGTTCTTCTAGCTCCTCTAACTCGAGCGAAGAAGACATGAAAGGAAAAAAGTGAAGCAAAAAGCAAAGCTTCGAAAAGGGCAAGGAAAAGGCAAAGAAGTCTAAATCTTTCCCAATTGTTGACAGTTCTACAGAGGACTTGTCTTCGGATAGTTCTGACTCTGACGACAGTAGCTTTTATGCAAAGAAGAAGAATTTTTCTAAAGCCAACGAGTATGACTTTTTGGAGTATAAAAGCAAGAAAGCCCGAGAGTTTAAAGAAGGCGGACAATCAATTAAATTAGACACGTTTTTTGGATATCAAGATGCTTTGAAGGCTTTGGCCTTCATACAACATTTTGACATAGCTTTCTCTGGAGGGAGTTACTTAGAGCACTCCAGATTCGGAGGGCTACCTCTTAATTCAAGCAAAATGCTCGAACTTGGTGGTCCACGCTTCTATTGAACAAGTCAGCGCGAGTTAAATGACTAAAATTTAAAAGGATTTTTATTTCTTCTTGGCTAACTCGAGAGTAACGATACACACGAACTGCTTGGAACCATCTTCGGATGACCAAGAAGGAAGGCTTTGGACGCATATTGCGAGAGATTGAGCGGTTTTCCTTGGGACTTCCTACAGAAATCCAAGATCACTTCTTAGAGCAAAGTCAAATTCCATTCGAGAACTGATGAGTCATGTGGAACGGGGTTTTTCCATTCACTCAGGCATTTTGACCTACCCCATTGATGCAATCATGACGCAAAGGACCGAACAGACTTCGAACATGAAAGTAGAAAGAGGAAGAGCAACCTAGAAACGAAAGAAAAGGATGCATGACCCAAGCTCACTCTTCGAGAGAGAGCTCTCTACATCAAAGAGAGTAAGTGCTTTGGATGCGGGGAAACTGGGCATATCTCTACGAAGTGCCCTAAAAAGGCACCGGAAGAACAGAACGACAAGGATGAAGATAGGCCTTAGGGTTTGAAAGCAGCTGAGGAATGTGGACAAAAAGGCAAGATGAGCGCAAGACTTGTTCGAGATTGCATGGGTAACCCAAGCACGATTGATGAGAGTACATAACTTTGCCGAGCCTGGGAAAAATGAAAGACCAAGAAACCCTGATTTTCTTTGATGGAGGAGCCAAGACCAACTTCAGTTCACTTGAATTGACGACGCGGCTCAAGATCACACCCGATCGCATGGGACCATTAAGAGAGGCAGTTCTAGCAGCACCCGACAGGGACGTAGCCATTACACCTATCATTGGCAAACTTCGGTTGCATTTCATGGGTATTTGGGGCACGAGGACTTCTACATAATGCCCTTGGAAGGTTGCGATGCCCTCTTGGGAATTCCCTGGTACCATAAGAACAACGCAAGGTCGATACCGAGCGAGAAAAGCGACTTTGACTACAGAGAAGGGCCAAACTATTGTACTTGATGTAAAACTTAAGGGCGAGTCTGACCCTATTGTATCGGCTTTGGCCGTTTCAAAATTAATGAAATCTAGTCTGTTTGTTTACTCAATCTTTTTGAGAGAGTTGAATGATGAGAATAGGACAAATATGTCTAAACTTGATAAAGAACGCCAAGATTTTCTCCACACTCATGCCGATTTCTTTTTAGAGGGCCTGCCAGGCGAGTTACGACCCGCTCGTCCTGAGGATCATATCATTTATCTGATAACTAGAAGCACACCATCAAACTGGCCACCTTATCGTGTGAGTCGAGCCTAGAACAAAGAAATTATGAACCAAGTGAAAGACCTCTTGGAAAAGTTTCTTGTCCAGCCTAGTACTTCACCGTACTCCAGTGTTGTTGGTTTTGAAGAAAGACGGATCTTGGAGAATGTGCATCGATTATAGAGCTCTCAACAAGATCACCATCAAGAATAGATTTCTGATTCCTAGGATTGATGATATTCTTGACCGATTACAGGGATCCTCGTGTTTTAGCAGGATCGACTTGAAGAGCGGATATCATCATATTCGAATCGCGTCGGGAGATGTCTACAAGACAGCTTTTCGGACGACTTTTGGGTTATTTGAGTTTTTGGTGATGCCTTTTGGCCTAACCAATGCTCGCGTGACATTTAACCGGATGATGGGCACGATTTTTTGAGAGTACAGACTATTTGTTGGCACTTTCTTTGATGGCATCATTGTTTTCTCCAAAGATGAGGCAGAACATAGAGAACATCTGCTACAGGTCTTTCAGGCAGTACGAGATCACAAGTTGGTGATTAATGCGAAGAAAAGTGAATTTTTCCTACCCGAGATACACTTTTTGGGACACATTGTCTCAGCAGCAGGAGTGCAGATGGATCCGGCCAAGATAGAGACTATCCGTGATTGGCCCGATTAATGTCCATGAAGTTAGGATCTTCTTGGGCTTGTGTTTGTACTACAGGCGGTTCATTAGAAGTTTGTAGAGGTTGCTTCCCCTTTGCATTTGTTGACATAGAAAGGAGTCCCTTTCTCGTGGGGACCCACAAAGGTGACTTCCTTTCAGACATTGAAAGAGAAATTGACTACGAGACAAATTTTGACTCTACTCGAATTGCAAAAGTCATTTGAAGTATATTGTGATGCTTGTGGTCGTAGCCTGGGTGTAGTCTTAATGCAAGAAGACCATGTCATTGCCTACGAGAGCTGATTGTTCTCAAGGCCCGAATTGACAACATAGATTTATGAGAAAGAGATTTTGGCAGTTATCCATGCTCTTACTCAGTGGAGGCATTACCTACTCGGAGCAGATTTTATTGTCTTCACAGACCATCAGAGTTTACGCTACCTCTTGTCCTAGAAGCAGCTATCGGAAAAGCACATGCGGTGGGCGAACATCGTGTCACAATTTCACTCCCAGATTGTCCATGTGCAGGGATAGAAGAATTTGGTGGCAGATGCTTTGTCTCGGAAGCCATTGGTTCTAGCTATTTCCGGATAGATCATAGGAGCTTCGAGGATATGATTGATCAATATGCCATAGATACAAATTTTACAGATTTTTTCACTCGGATACAGAATGGAGAGATAGTAGCGGGATATACCATCCGAGATGGCTACTTGACGAGGAAAACCATATTGTGCGTTACACAGCCATTTAGGGAAAACGTTATGACGAATGCCATTGTCCACCTTTTATGGGTCACCGTGGCATTGCTACCACCTTGAAAGGTGTAGAGAGATACTTCTATTGGCTGAGACTCAAGAAGGACGTGAACGATTTTGTGCGCAGTTGCTTGGTATGCCAGAAGGTCAAGTTTGATAGGCATAAAGCACAGGGACCGTTACAGCCTTTATCCATACCCACCCGCCCCTAGGAAAGTATTGCAATGAATTTCATTTTTGATCTCTTGAGAACACAGAGTGGTCACGATGGTAGCTGGACTGTTATTGACAGATTTAGCAAGCAAGCTCATTTCATTCCAGTAAAGAAAACAATCAAGCCGGATCACTTAGCAAAAATTTTTATGGCCCAGATCTTCAGATTACATGGCATGCCCGAGATGATTGTCTCCAAAAGGGACCCCAGATTCACGAGTTTTTTTTGGAAGGCTATTTGGGAGAACATTGACACACGGTTGCAGATCTTGTCATCGTTCCACCTGCAGACCACCCGCAGACTGACAGGCAATCTGAGATTGCCAATTTAGTGGTACTCGATTTATTGAAGTCTTACATCTTGGATCAGAAGACTCAATGGGAAAAGTATTTACCTTTGGTGGAATTTTCCTACAATAACATGATACTGTCTTTGACGGGGAAGGCACCATTTGAAATTATTGAAGGTGCTACGAAGGTTCCACCCTTCCTAAGCACGAAATATAAAATTTTTGAACCCGATGTGTACTCGTGTGACTTTGACATGGCTTTTGCCAAGGTCCATGAGGCTTTGCAAAAAATTCAAGAAAGACAAAAAAAGGCAGCAGATTTCCATCGTTGCGATTTGAAAATGAAGGAGAACGATTGGGTGCTCTTACGTTTTGGGAAGGCAGGCCTGAGAAAGGAAAAGGGAAAGGAGAGGATTTTTCCAAAGCTTGGTATGCGATACTACGGACCTTTCCAGATCTCTGAAAAGATAAATGATGTCTCCTTCTTTTAATTGAAGCTGCCCGATACTTGGAGAATTCACAATGGTTCTCATGTGAGTCTCTTGAAGCCTTTTAAAGGCGATGTGACCAAAGATGGGAAGCCGCATGAGCAACCCGAAGTGGAAGAAAACGAGGAGATCCTTGTTCCAGAAAAGATATTGGCACATAAAGATAGAAAGATTAAGGGTAAAGTGAAAAGGCGGTTCTTGGTTAAATTCAAGAACTATCATGTATTGGATGCGAAGTGGATGGAGGAGGAGGACCTAGCAAATACTCCTCAGATTGTGAATCTTTACCTTGAAGCATTTGGATTAGCATAGTCTATTCTAGATGGAACCCCAAACTCAGCTTGGGCAAAATCTGGTGCAATGGGTATGCACAAGAGTGGAGTTGCTCTGCTCTTTTTTGAACAAATTGCCTTGATTTTGATACTAAAGTCACTAATGTCTCTTTGAGTTTTAGGGATACTGTGAGCTGATAGTATTCTGCTGTATGACTTTATGAACTGGAATTCCCGATAATATGATCCTAATTTGTTCCTGACTTGTTTAAGTGCAGGAACTAATAGACAAAATGATTGCAACATTTTGGTATGAATGATCTCGATAGACATGGTTGCAATAGGGATTAGTCAATTGGGCATCTATGAGATACTGAGTGGATCTAGATGCGATTGCTAATTGCGTTGCCGATAAATAATGGTCTCAAATCGGAATGAATGTTGAATGTGATTTGTCATGTGATGTCCTGTGATGTCAAGTGATGTCCTGTGATGTCGTGTGATGTGCTGGTGATTGGTACATGGGTGAAAGCATGACTGGGTGGACACCAAAGCTGTGTCCGGGACATCACTATTTGGCAAATTAATAGTTGTAATATGTTTGAAAAACATAGAAGAACCCAAGGTGTGTGATATATCATTGGATAGCTCTTGAAGAGGAGAATCTAAAAAGCTGTTTGGCACCAAATTTAGAATTAATTTGCAAAAAATTTACCGCACGCCACGTATAATAGTGCAGCTATTCAAAACTAGATAATCAACCCAAAAGTGTACCACCCAGTCATGCTTTCACCCACATATGCTAGAGATGTGTTCGTAGTGCGTCGGTACTAACAGCCAGTGTTTGCTAAGACAGTTTATGGCTTCTGTTTGTTTTGCAAGCGTAATCAAGGGCATACAATGCTTTCAAGAGGGGGTATGTCATAAACAAGTGGTGATGTGGCATGGTTGGTAGTAAATACACACCCGCAGGATTACCCGGATTTTTTTTTGTCTTGCTGACATGGCAGGCCCGTACGGAAAGTCCCAAAATTCACGACGTGTTTTGCGGAATGCTGATGTGGCAGCAATGTACGGATGACAGATTTTTCCTTGCTTTATTCTACACAAAGTTTGAAGATTTCCTACACTGGTAGCTTTTTGGAGTTGTTTTAATTCCCCAAGAGAGCTTGTGAGAGAGCCTTGCTTTATTTTTGAAAGCTTTTGATTTACAGCTTTTGGGACTCTGGTTTTGGCATCCCTTGTAACTCTTTATAAGCGTGGCTTGGGCTCCCACTTCTTAGAGCATCTGGACACAACATTTGAGAGTGAGACCAAGCCACTCTGTGTACTTTGTGCAACAGATTAATACGAAAAAAAATACCAAAAGGGGCGCCAGTCTTTGGGGCCAATATCTCTAGGCACGGAAAATCAATTGTGAACTATGAACGATTTTGAAGTGAATTCTTGTCATGTCGCGGTAGAATCTTGACTTGGAGTGTCCAATTCTGTTACAATCGTTCTCTGTGTTTATTGGAGGTAGGGCAACACATGTCCCCCTCTCTCTCTCTGCCCCACTCTTTCACGACGTAGGCATTGAGCAGGGAGGGCAAGCTTATGCAAGAATAAGGCATCATGAGGGAGGGAATTTCGTGATGGTGTCAATCCGATTGTGTCGAGTCTAAAGCAGACTGTCTAGATCTCTCGCTCTCTCTCCCGATAGTTTGTTGCACGATGGCCAGCTCGGTGTCTGGACCCGAACGGTTCACAGCCAGTAGGCTAGGGAAGGGGGGAGGCGTGCATGTCTCTCTTTTTGTTTTTTGATGCCCCATGCCAGCCTCTCCTACAGGGTCCTCTCTGCTTCTCGGTGCGCTAGCTCCGAGATGATAAGCCACATACTGATTGCTTACTTATTAAGGTAGCGAAGGAAGCCTAGGTCACGATGCAGGGAAGAGAGATGGAGATACACACAAGCCTGTGAAGTGGACGGGGCAATGGTAAGGCGGTAATGTGAGGGAAAAAATTAATCGAGTGGTGCATGCTGCAATAGAGACAGAGGGGGGGAGAGAAAAACAAAGAGACAATGTGTGATCGCGAGTACAAAGATAGTGCAAGATTGATACTCCTTTGGCTTGCGAGAGTGAAGCTAAGCATGTTGAGGCTTGTGTTGAGGGGTAGCTGTGTGCCTGATAGTAGCAAGGGTCACCACAAAGGCAACACGTGGGAACGAGAGGGAAAGGGGGCTTTTTCTTTTTCTCACGGGAGGGTGGAGAATCTTGGTACTTAATTAATTAATGATTTGTAGAATAGACCCGTGAGATTGAATGCATAGAGTTAACTTGGATTAACTCCCAAAACCAAGGCTAAATATCAAGTTTTATGTTAGCCATTGATCATTATTTTCTCTTTGTCTCTCTCTCTCTTGAGTAGTCGAACAAGAGATAGCTTTATGTAGAAGTGAAGATAGTTCTATCCGTTTATTATTGAGCATGCATATACTTCTTAAGTGGTGGGAGACAACTCCATGTCGAGATTGTATGCAAAATCATTGTTTTGTGCAATCAGAGATGTGAAACATGTATTCTCCACACAACCTTCTTTAGTTGTCAACTTTGGTGAGATTGTAGTTTGTGTTATGAAAGAGAAATAATTTTTACATACCTCAAAAGTCAATGGTTAGATTGAAAGTTGTTAGTTCTGTAAAAAAGAACTAGTTCAAAAGAGGACTTTGCATTCATTGTGAATAACTTTTTTACTTATGAAGTAATATAAAAAGATATGTACTATCATCATATTCATGAGAGTTATCATATTTTGCAACCATAAAATTAACATAGGACCTTGTCCTATCATCCGTTACATGCAGGCAGAAATAATGTGATCTTGTTTATTTCAACTTATAAATAAGAAAAGTATGGTAAAGTTAAGTACGCAATAATAGTCTATTTAATTTTAATGTGCACATGATTTATGAATTTTCATGGTTTTATAATAAATTTATTTATTTTGATTGCTAATTTATGATTGAGAGTAATTGACATATGGATGAGAGAGAGAGAGAGAGAGAGAGAGAGAGAGCATTTTTTTATTATAGAAAATACTATTTTTGTCCAATGATGTCATCATATTCTCTTATCAAGGGTACTTCTATACTGGATGGCATTACAAACTATTTCTTTACAATAAAAGCTATGGTTTATAAGGATATTGGAGAAGATATTGTGGTGTACACGGGATTAGGCTCAAACTGAGTCTGCCTCTACCTTGAGAGGGCACCTCCTTATATTATGCTAGAGAGTTGGTTACAACCATAACATGCCCGACCATACTAGGTGGCCAGACTCTACCTACACGACCACACACCACACCTCCCCCCTTAGGGAGAAAAAAGATGGACATCTTTTTTACAATTTGGGCTGAGAATGGACTCGACAAGAAGGGATCAACTCCAACACCTCATGCAGGGGGAGTGATCATACAAACGGCTTAAGAGCTAGGGACTGAATTTGGGGGCTAGACTCGTCATCATGCCGTTCATCATCTAGGCATGGAACTCAAACATCTCTCTTATGCGAACATTAGGTCGCTATCCCAATGTAATGGACAAGACGAAGAAGGATTGACTGAGGATAGAGTGTGAAATTTTTGTAACATACATTCATTTCCATAAGAGACTTGGTGTGATTGTGAGTTTATTTGAACAAAAACTAAAAATCCAAGAACTGAAATCAATAGTAAGAGGCACCTCTACAACCAAGTTGTAGTAACTCCTTTTGCCAGCAAGAAAACTCCAACCAAGTGAAAATTTAACTTAATGTCTGTCGTGCAAGGCAATTAAATGTGGATTGTTTAACAAAACAATCACGAAAGTCGAGTTGCATTAAAACCATCGCCATTGATTTATCTGGAGGAGGTTGCATGGGTTGTGGGGGAGCATCAGTATCATGGACGACTGCAAACATGCTCCAGGCGGAGGATTTGAGTTTCATGCAAGGGTAAGAATTGTATGGGTCATCAGCGTAGATGCCATAAATAACCATCGTCTTGGGAGGAGCAAGCTGACGCCTGTTTGCGCAGCTCTTTGCAGTTTGATGAACTTTCACTTTTCGGAGTGAACTTGTCTCTTTGCGAGAAACTGCATGCTTGCTGAAAATCATTAGAGCTGACCTTGATGGTGCAAGCACCTCAATCGGCCAGACCATGAAAGCGGGCAGTTGTATATAAGAAAGACATGTTACGATCATGTAGCGTTCTACTCTGCATCTGGACTGCATGAGGTTAGCAAGATTAGGGGAGGTCATCGACAATGGACTATGATTAGCAAATTGAGAGGCAATTAGTAGATTCCAAGCACGGGTTATCCAGGCGTCAATGTAGAAGCAGCTATGAAAACAAGAAAGTAGAGCTACAGATGTTGGGCTCGTGAACAATACCAAGGCCTTGACGCCAACAATACCTCGACAAAATGAGGTATGCATTGGGCGTCGCTTGATGTAGGAAATGGAGCCGTACCACGTAAGTTACAATCGAGAGGCTCACATACCAGGTGATCATCATGATGCTCATGATGGAGAAGCGATTGGAGTGGCAGCTATTACCTCTACTACGAGTGAAACAGCAGCAGCGTATGGTCATTGATGCAGATCTGCCGTAAGAGAGAAGCTCCTCATGATGCAACCAAAATTGAATGGCGCATAGCAGAGGCAGAGAAGCGTGGGCGACCTGTTGTAGCTGAAAAAACATCAAAAAAGCCTATAGGCTGCGTGACATGCTCTTCTTGCTGGGCGCCTTACTACGACCTGCCATGGAGAAACTCTACAGAACATGCAGCGAGGATGCGGAGAGTTGTCTTCATTGTCTGAGAAGAGAAGGGTGCGGTGATAAGGGGAGCAACAGAAATGTGGGAGGTGCAAGGATGCTACAGGAAAACTCCCTACAAAGAGACAATACTCTCTCGCTCTCTCTCATCCCGTATCAATGGCGAACTCCATCATGAATTGGGGAACCCAAGAAACTAAAGAAAAGAAAGAAGGATTCCTAACTGCCCGCCAACTCCACCAATGTGGTGTACACGGGATTAGGCTCAAACTGAGTCTGCCTCTGCCTTGAGAGGGCACCTCTTTATATTATGCTAGAGAGTTGGTTACAACCATAACATGTCCAGCCACACTAGGTGGCCGGACTCTACCTACACGACCACACACCACAATATTATACTTTTGTTGGGAGTTATTGAGTTATTGACATAAGGACATTCCACATATAATACCAATTATACATGGTACTCTTGGGATTTATCTATGTTATTGAGGTATTGTTGAGAGCTTTAGGAATGTCATTGGCAAATTTACACGATTGGGTCTTTCACAAGTCTTTCAAATAAGTCATCTCCTCAATCTTCCTTTTTCATTTTGGAAGATCCGAAGGTTTCTTATTAACATAAAGATTTCTTAAGATGCAAAGGATAGAATACTATACTTAGCATGTGTTATATATATATAGTTTTATAAAAGATAAAAGATGTACTTTATATATATAGTTCTATTTGACAAGGGTTAGATAGCTTACTCATAGTAAGATTCCTTTGTTACTAAAGCTATAAAGGGCATCAAAGAGATGTAAAAAAAACAAAAAAAAACAAATAGTGACCCAATATGAATTATTTACTTCTTACTAATTTATAACTTCTCATTTAAAGAAAAGATTAGTTGAATCTCTTGCCACTATTTCACAATGATCATTTCTATTATGAACATAATTTTGGGGGGAATGAGTGAGGGAGTGATGTAACTAACTAGTAATCTAAGTGGCCGATAGAAGTTATATATATACAAGAAGATGATGTGTTTCTAGAGTAGCGTTTAAAAACCTAGGTGACCAAAGGGAAAAAATATGGTGAAAAAAAGTGCCTTTTGTATACGCTCTTATTGGAGTTCAACACTTAAACTTGAAATGCCTATTATGCAAGGTGAGTGCTTGGGAGAAACAAAGAAAGTTTGTTTAATGCAAGTGTCAATTATGGAACACTCTATATGCATACGAGAAATTTGACAAACAAAAGAATGCAGCGCGAAAGAGAGATTTGATGGGTGCTTGAAGGAACAAATGTAACACATGTGACATCAAAGGACGTCCCAATAGATTCCACGCTTGCAAGAAGGGTTTTTGTTGTAGAAGCTTCTCCACTTATACCTCACCGTTCTCAGTGTGTGAGTGTCTTTTGAGCTTCCTCCTTCACTTCACCACACATAATTTACATAGACTTCGACTCTTATGCTCACCTATACCAACATGAGCGACACACGATAATTATGCTCAACTCTTCCAGCTTGAGCAGTACCTATACTAGCTAAGATGCTTAGACCACATAGAATATTACTTGAAGATTTTGGACTAAGGCCTCGTTCATTTATTATCTTATATGTCCGACTCTAACTTTTACGCTATGTATTTTTAATAGGTTGGCATATTTTGGCTCCTCTTGACTTGCTTGTCATATGTTGACATTGCTTTCTGAAACAAGTCCTTTAGTATTTTTAGGGACTGATGTAGCATTTGTATTTTTTCCCATGAAAAGAAATTGTGAAAAGGTGTGGGCTCTTTGTGATTGAGTTTCCATGAGCGATTTTGAACCCACCTTGTCTTTGGTCCTCGTGTGGCCATCTTTGACATTTTCTCTTTTGCTTTGGCTTGATGGAGACTAGACTTCGGTATCCATATCTGATTGTTTTCGATGTAGAAGCCTTGCTTTTGTAATTGAAGACAAGGTGTCCATCTAGAGGTCTTAGCATCCTCAATTATGATTGGATTTTGTGGGCTCTTGGTTGTCATTGCTTGCCTTTGTATCGAGCCCTTTGTTCCCTGACTCATCTTTGTTGTTGCAGACTAAGCTACGACTTTTGGTAGCCATATTTGCGTGTTAGCTTCATAAAATCCTTGTGCTTCAAGTAGCTTGACTGGAATCACCTGCTACTTCACCTATCTTTGTTGGGTAGCTTGCTTGAAGTGAAATTTGGTACCCAAATTTGTTGTGTTGCTTGCTTTTTTGAAGGTCTCTTTTGATGCCTTTTGCGATTGTTCTTCTTATGTTTGAGTTGTTTGTCTTTTTTTGATAGCTCAGCTTGCTCTTTGTAGAACTGCTTTCTTGAGGTGAGTAAGTCCAGGCTGTTACTTTAGGTTTTTTGGCCCAAACATTAGCATTTCCTTGGAAGTATCCTTGAGTAGTGATTGACTCATTTGATGCTACCCACCCTGTCACTTTTTGTTGTTGATGTTGAGCTTGTGCTTCATGTATCCAAAATGGGTCTTTGACTTTGATGTTCTCTTTGGATACTAACACTTGGCTCATTCTCTTTGGCTTCTTTTAGATCCTATTTTGTTATAGAAACTTGGGTTGATAAATTTTTTGCTTTGGTCTCCATTGCATTATCGATGGTTTGGTTATTGATGTAGAGGCTTCATGGGAAGTTAGATGGAGGTTGGTTGAAGGTAAAGATTGATCTACTTCATTATTTACCTTAGTTTACCTTTTTTTGCGATGGTTGGCAATTTCTTCTCCACATGGATTTGAGAAGCTTCATGGAGTCTTACCGTTGTCGTTGTCGAAGCTTTTGGTTGTTGTTGAAAGAAGATGTTCCTCCAACTTTTTGTCAGGACCAAACATTCTTTGATGGGATGGGAGTTGATTACGTGGAAAGTATGCTTGTACTCTCCATTACTTAACTTAAGTACGGCTTCTACCATGCCAAAGCTAGGAATTAGAATTTTTAAACTTGTATACACTGTTTCTTCTAGCGCGTTGATTGGAGGCTTTCCCACCATGATCCATGTTCCATAAGTCATCAGATTCTTTTTCGCTTTTGAATCTATCATAGAGGTGAACATTTGAGTTTAAGTCATGTTTCTCCACATATGCTGAATTTGATCACTCTTGGAGACATTCAATCTTTTATTGTATCCTTGTCCTTCTCTTGGTCTTATGTTTCTTGAATATTTGACGTTGAGTTTGAAAACTCTATTTCTTCATTTGATTTTATTTGCACCTTTTTTGGAGTCATCTTCTTTAATATAGCTTTGGGCGATTCTTTAGGTATGTCGATGATGTTGGACTGCCTGGATGAGCTCCTTGCACATTTGCAACCTCTCTTTTTCATGCCCTGGATGAGGATACGTCACCAGCCATCTATGCTTTTGGGTTTTATTGGGTTTTAGTTTAGCTTCATAGGCCTTTAAAATTGCATCTAGAGATTCAATAACTTTATCCACCAAGAATGAACTGCCTAAGACAGTCTTTGACTCCTTCGCTCCCTTTGCATCTTTCTTACTTTCTTGCTCATGTTTAAGTAGTTCTTTGGTTTGGTTCAGTTTAGTTTCCAAAACTGTTTTTCCTTCAGCCTCTTCACTTTCCTTTTATCCCATTTGGATTTCCAAAATTTTCTTCCAATTCTCACCGATATGTTCTCGATTTCTATTTGAGGTAACAATGTGGGTTCCTCCTCAACAACTATATTTTTGAAAGCTTCTTGAGCTTGAGCTCAATTCATTACCTTTAAAGGAATCTTGGACACTACCTTAAATCCTCTTGAAAAAGGAATCGCTCCTACAACATTCATTGTTGCTTTTCCCTTGTAGTCTGGATTCTTAGCACAATGTTGGAGTAGAGGTCTCTCCCACAACCATCACATAATAAAAATATTTCTATTTGTCGACCCTTGTTTGGACAACCTTGTTCCCAACGGTCACCGGCACATTTATAGCATGGACCTTCTTGTTTCATAACTGCTGATCCAGTCAATGGTTGTTCTTGCCTAGAAAGAATGTTCTTCGAACCATACTCTTGATTCACTATGAACATGAGCGTATTCACATCCATGGAGTAATGATCTTTCACGGGTTGTGGCACATGCGTTGGCTAAGTGTACTTGACTACTACTCTACCATCATTCAATAGAGGTGGTTTTCTCCCTAGCATTTGTTGCGGCTTTGGTTGAAGGTTACACCATGGACTGGGATGATCCCCTTCACAAGTCTCACATCTCCTCAAATGAGGCTGTCGTACATTTAGGCTCTATTTGTAGCCTTTGTCTATTCTTCTAATTACTTCCTCAATCACTTGATCAAAGCTCAGCTCCGTAGGAATTTGAAAATCTTTCTTTGTTGGGGATTTGATTTTTGGAGATGAGGCACTACTAGTCACACTTTCTATGTCGTATGTCACCTCTTCGGAGGCCTTGCAATTGTCAACTAGATATAGAGCTTCTCTAGTGACTTGCTTGAACGTCATGCATCCTTTCATATGTAGATCATTTTTCAGAGTTTCATTCCTCAAGCCCTCTATGAATAGAACTGATAATCTCTCATCTTGTATTAGCTCTGTCACATGAAATCTATCTATGTAATGTTTGAAGAGAAACAGAGCTTCCTTCATTTTTTTGTCCTTTTTCTATTTGAAAGCCTAGATCTGTGAAACTGTATTGTGCTTGATTCCCCTTTTTGAGAACTCCTCTATGAATTCTTCCAAGAGTTATGCTATGTTGGGAAAATTATCTCTATTTAGTGGTTGAAATCACGATAGAGATATTCCTTCCAATGTCAACCAAAATCCCTCATATTGAGTATGAAAATTTGCAATTTTCTCAGCTCTCAAAAATTATTTGAAGAGTGATACATGAGCATATGGATCCCCCGACCCATTGTACTTTGTTTTGACACACTGGGCCACTTGATATGGCCTTAATCATTGTGGTTCAGTCAGCAATCTAACCAATTTATGGTCTCATGGAAAGATGTATCTAGCTCTCACCTCTCGTCTCGGAGAAAATCCTGGTGGAATCCTCTCTGATGTGTGCTCTGGCATCATTTTTGGATGGAAGTAAGTAGAGATTGAACTTCCCTTGTATGTGTATCATTCTAAGTTAATTGGATCAACAAGTTTGTACTCACATCCATACTTATCTGCAATCAAAACTTTCATTATGTGGGCATATGTATATGTGAATGCATAGAGATTCTTATGGAATGGCAACTCTCTAGCATAGGGTTCTACACATTTGTAGAAGATATGTTGATTCCCATTTGTGAGTCTATATAATCCCTTATGAGCATAATATGTTAGAACTCTTATGGCTTCATTGATCCCGGGTGCATCTCACGTTCGGTTTGTTGATGAGAGGATTCCTCTCCTCTAGGTAGCTCTGAATCGTTCTATTTTCTGAGTTGCAATATTTCTTGCGTTCTTCATTTCTCTAAGTGGAGTAGAAAACCCTGGTGGTGGATGATTTGTCATGATTAAGGCCCACTCAAGACTCTCAAGATAGTACTTCACAAACCCACTTTGGCTTATTGTAACTTATCTCTTTTGCCCTTGATCAGGTCTCTCAAAAGTAAAAAATTTGTGAATCTTTTGATCTTTGGAAACTAGTTTTGGGTACCCTAAAAGTTTGGAGTTAGGAAACCTGAAAAAATTCAGCTCTAAAATTTAGGTGTGTCCCATTGCTCGGAAGCTTTCTTTCTGGCTATACCTACTCAATTTGGAGTTGTCTATCAAAAGCTAGAGAAAGTATGGTGAACTACACTTGGAACAACACTCACAACAATTTTAGGACCATAACATAGGAACTTTGGCTTGTATCTTGGCCTCCCGAAGGTATTTTTAGCTCAAACTTGAGATTTGGGATGTCCTCAAGTATGTCTACACGATCATCAAGTCAGATATCCCCACTATGCTGAGGTAATGGATTGCAATCCATTTTCCCATGTCAAATTTTTTTCTCCAAATTTTGACAGTATGTAGACAAGGTCTTCTGCAGGCTCTGTACCAATCTTCATCAAATTTTGAGGTTGGGGTAAATGGATCGTGATCCATGTTCAACCACATATGGACTTGATCTCTTAGGAGTTTGTTCATGACTATATCCATAAGCTAAATCTTGGATTTGGACTTGGTTTGATATGTCAAATGTCCAATGCTAGGTATGCACTATGGTTTTCTGTCTATCACCAGTTTTCCCCCGGCCCAAATTTATTGGTTTTTCTCCAAAATTGGACTTGGGGATATGTTTCCTTGTATATGCACTTATGGATGTGGAAAATTTCAAGTCAAGTTGTCACTATGGGTACATGGATCGCGATCCATGTTTGGAGGCCAATTTGACTTTTCTTGGTACCATCAGAATCAACATGAATAATAGGTCCTATGGTATCAAAGTTTTTGAAAATGGACTTTTGGATTGAAAATTAGGTCAATTCTAGCACTTTGTCAGAGTACTTGGCAGTTTTGGGCTTTTGGTTTGGTTTTTGATATCCAAATTCAGTTTTGAAAAGACCGATAGGATCCTTGTGATGTCCTCTAGCTATGGTGCAATTTTGGTATCAGTCTATGACAGAGGAACATGGATTGCAATCCATACACCTACGTGTCAGAAGGTACTAAAACTTGGCACAGAACTTGTCCTTGGTCCACTGATCTGTACTATATGGTTTTTGTGTGATTTTGACTTGTTATGTCAGGAAAAAGTCAATCCCTAGGTCTGTTTTAGGGTTTTCACCTTGAACTGTTTTTTTCCCTTTTGGACCCACTTTTTGAACTTTTCTGACAATGCTTCTTTGGGGAGTTTTGTTCACAAAACGCATGTTTAGGAAAATAGGGCAAAATTCACAAATTTGGGATGATTCTTTGTGTCTCATGGACTTGAGGTAAGGTTGCATTGTGGTAGGTTGTTGCACATAAGAAAACTATGATACAATGTTTAGTGGATGCTTAAAAGTTTGCAAGATCCAATATTATGTGTTTTCAACAACCATACTATACAGTAGAGTGTGTTTGCACATGATGGTTTACAAATACACACGCGCGCGCGCAAAAGAAAATTTTCTTCCCACACATGCTCCATTGATAAAACAATTAAAATGTAAGTTGCAAGACAAACTTGGGTGACTAAATTGAAAAGAACACCATTCATATTAAATGAGATTTGTTGAAGATTACAAAGGTGGGATGCCATTATCAATGTTCATAATGACTCTAGATATGGGTCGACTAATTTGAACCATTGCTAGAAGATTACAAAGGTGAAAGGCCAACACTAAGCAATCATTCCTCCTCATTTGCATTGACATTTGATGGTGCCGCATGTTCATCAAGTTTCAATTGACTCTCTTTGGCCTTGAGGATTATTGCCTTTAGAATCTTAATTTTTTCAAGAATTTGTCCACCCTTGGGCTTCCATGGCCAAATGATGCAACTCGTGTCTTCCCAGCGTTGAGGATCATTGATGTTCTCTCTCCAATACTTGTTCCAACAATCCTTGTAAACCTCCTCATCACTTGCATTCTTCTTCTTGGAAATTGGTGCCCAGTATTGTATCTCGACCTGAAGGTAGATTGCCGACTCATTGTTTTGATCAATATCTGTTGTTGTCACTCCTAACCAAACTGGCTAATTTTCCTCACAATGTTGCACAAGTTCAAAGTCTCCCTTTACCACATCAAGAGTTGGGTTGAGCTCTTCAACTGGTTTGTTGCACATTAGACCACAATAGTGGCCCTCAACTACATCAAGTACTTCATGTAGACTATCCTCCAATGGAACTTCAAGAGGATGATCTTTCTCACAAATACGCCTTGGCCAGAAGTTATAAAATAAAGTGTTTTCACTTGCTCCATGATTTTGCATAGATTGCATGAGATTCTCCCAATATATGAGAACTGGGTTGATCCACCTAGCATACTCACTTTTTTCTTGTTTCTCTTGCAAGAGCTCTTTCCACCAACTAACATACTTATTTATTCCTTCCATAACTTTCTCACTATCTTTAGCATACTCAAATCCAAACACCTTCATGAAGCTTGGCTCCTCCTTCTTCCATAACTCTATACCATTTTTGGGTAACCAATCCACATTTTTAGGGTGTACATCGTATTGCATCAAAGGTATTCCATCACTCATATAAAACCCAAATTGCAATGGCTTTGAATGACCCACTAAGCTATAAGCTCCATCATGTAAGAACCCCTTTACAAATACTTTAAAGTTTGCCACCTTTTGTAGGAGAAAAGGTGATGGATGTGTGCTAACACACTCATTGAAATTCTTCATCAAATGTGGAAATGAAAATGGCCTGTTTTTTAAGATTCTCAGAAAAGTAATTGAACAATGCATCAATGTCTTCATCAGTGTGACCAACCATAAGAAATACATGCTGCACTGTGTCAAATACTCCTCATGCAACCAATAGTGATAGGTATGCAAACACATATCGATTCTTGTTTTTTGAACCACAATTGTCAAGTTGCAACAACAATGTTCTTGGCAATGTCTAGCTTGAACCCATATACATTGCCATCCTCCTGTACATGTGCATTAATAGCAAATATTGTTTGCATACTTGGACAATCATTTCCTTGACTAGAAGAAAAATTCTCAGTGTCCACATTTGTGATTAGATCAGTCTCTACTCTTCATGCTGAGCACTCTGTCCTTGTAGTATTGGTTTTTCTCCTTAAGAACTTTCATATGGTGATAGAAAGAAGTGGTAGACAAAACACAATCAGAAATATTTGTTTTTGGTTCTACACTTGAGTTTTCTAAGCTCAAGTCACCAAACATGTGTTCATCTCTTCTTTCTAAGTTTCTTGTTGGAGAGAGATGCAATTGTGAATTTGGGATCATTCGGCCATAATCCCAATGCAAAGTGACCATACTTTGTTTGTCCATGTCCATGAATGAGCATTCCTATCAAGGATACTGGAAGCCTCTCAAGTCCATTGAGAGATTTTTGAACTGGTTTAATTTGTGGTATAGCAGTCTTACTCTGGTCCATCTTGTCATGTATAATGCACGAGAAATTGGATGGATTCATCTCTGAAGAGGTACTCCAAGCATAGTACACATTTCTATAGCTCATTCATTGGAACATATGTGCTCTCCTCTATGCCATGTATCTAGCACACTCCACTTGATTTTTGGTAGACTCTAGCTTGACCTTTATTGATGTGAAAATGTCACATTTAGAGAATATGCTTGATTTTGATAAAGTGACTGTCTTGAAGACTGCGTTCCACAGCCTTAACACTAGAATGGTAACCTAACATGACGTAAAAGTGTCCTTTCAGGGTTTTGGGAAAAAATTCCAAAACCATAGATCCACTCATTTTGAAAAATCATTTCATGAGCTTATAGTTCAATAACTACTACATATGGAAAAAATGAGAAACTTGTAATTTTTCTCATCCCTTGGTCACTACAAGCCTCCAAAGTTGATGGACCAGTGCATTTTGCCCAAAACAGCAATTTCTTATGATTGATTGCATATAAATAAGAGTGGGGATTTTTGTAGGACATGAGATAAAATGCCCCGTTAACTTCAGTGGGTTGGTGACCAAAACATATGGTTGCTTTGACCTCACCAAATTTTTTTTGGGCAAAAACAAAAGGTACAAAAAAGTTGCATTTTTGCCATTCTGCGGACCTATCATCAAAGTTTCTATAGTCACGCTCAATACAGATACCATATACATGTTTTCTTAGTTTCCTTTGGGCCTTTGGATTCAAAAAAAACCATGGAGCATGTCAAAAGGATAATGAATCTCTTACAATTGGAAATTTGGGGGCAATTATAAAGTGCTAAATATAGCAAACATGAAAAAACTGGGTTTAGCATTATGACCTCCAGAAACCCATAGAAACTACTCAATATCTATCCAAGTTTGTAGTCTATGATTAGATATGGTTACTACCTACAAAATACACACAATTTTCCTAAGAAACTAGCAATATTAGAAAGTTATACTTGCTACTCTAAAATGTATCGTATTCTTCAGCAATCAAAAAACTCAACCATCATCATATACTATGCTATATAGCATATTAGGTCCCCAAAACTCAAGGAAGATTAGCTTTATGTTATACATTACACTTACACAATCAAAATTGAATTTGGATATCAAGAAAGCCACCAAAAAAATCATAAAAGTGCTAATTTTGGCCAAAAAACAGGATTATGCAATTCTTGTAAATTGGTCATAACTTTCACTACAAGCATCAAAACATGTTGAGAACTATGAAGGCCTAACCTCTAGCCATCTAAAACTCACAAACGTGAAGTTTAGAGTGGTATAGTTGCCAAAAATTGAAAAAAAGCCAAAAACAGGACCCGTTTTTTCACACAGTTTAGGTTCAAAAATGTTGTGCAAGAGTAAGGTTAATGGTGAGATTGATGCTTTAAAAAAACAACTAAGTTGTTTTTAGCTCATAAGGCAACTTTGTGGATATATAGCACCTAGAAATTCATTTTCATACTCTTCAAATAATTCAAGCAAAATGGTCACTTAACAGGACACAAAAGTGTCCAAGGACATAAAAGTGTCCAAGGACATAAAAGTGTCTTGTAACCATTCTAGTGTTAAGGATGTTGGTTGTGACAGTGTTTTGTATTCCATTGTGACAAGTCTGTCATTTACTTCCCGCAAAATGTCCACTTGTTTGTACATTGATGATAGAACATGTTGAGTTTCGCAAGTGCCATGCATGGTTGTCCTTGACTTATGTGGCATTTGATCTGAAATATTATCTATGAATCCCTGAATGAATGCTTTTGCTATTTTAACATGTGTCAAGCTCTTCCTTATTATTCTAGTGTTTCCATGATTGCCATTGCATGCTCCATCCAAGAATTTCTTGTGCAACTTGTAAAAGGTTTACTTTCCTATTCCATGCTTTATTACATACCTTCTTTCCATCAAAAGTAAACTCAATCATTCCCTTGAAGGTGACAAGAGTTACAAGATGGATCCCAAGCTACATCGAGTCACCCATGGATTTTGGTGGAATGCTTGAATTGATGTTGGAGTCTAGATGTACATCTATGTGCTAGAAATTTATAGCTAGCAAGAGTTACAAGATGGAACCCAAGTTACATTGAATCAACCCGTGGAGAATGGTAGGAAGCTTAAACTCAAATTTAAGCTTAGATGTACATCTAAGTGCTAGAAATACATATCTAACAAGAGTTTCAAGATAATTCGGGAAGCTCAATTTGGGAAAAAAGAAACGAGGTAAAGGTCTACGCACAAAAGAAGTTTATTTAAACATTTGAAGACCTGGTGGACCCAAGAGATGCAAAGATATGCAAACTCTACAACCAATACTTCCACGTTCGCAACAAGAGGCCACATAAATACACCACTCCTCCCCATGCAGTGGCAACAACTATAACATTGTCGTGCTGTGACACGTACATAGTGGGAACGCATGCTACAAGATCTATCTTGTAACTTTTTAGATACATAATTATCTTTCCTATAATGTACATATGCATATTTATGTATAATAATAATCCTTCTATCTCATCCTATTATTTTTCTCAAGGGTAACCTATCCTTACTTTACCATCAGAAAATACTATGGGAAAAGCTCAATAGCTCCGCCTCTTTAACTTGGGGCAAAAAGCATTGATTATTTATTTCTACTATCTCATTATCATCGCACACCCTAGCTAGATCCTATATCTAGGAGAAACTCCAATATATATATATTCTATGTATTTTTTATACTTTTCTTATATTTCTTTTTAAATAGCTACTAGGAGGGAATCAAATCCTAGTGGGAGACTAGGTGGCATGATTTCAAAGATACACTTATTTTAATACATTATTGCAAGCATGATTACAAAACTTTTTTAAGGAGCAATGTCATGCTTCCATATGGCATGAGGTGTCCTTTGGAATTAAATGAACGTCTAGGCTAAGGGGACCACGGGAAGACTTTTGCTGCCAGAAATGGACCCTGTTTTGATGAATTTTTTACACAAGGTTCCAGTCCAAATTGGAAAGTGATTTTAAAATGAAAATCGTATCTAATGAGCTGAAGTTTCTGCCCATATTTTTACTTTTTTATTTGGAGCCACGGTTGAGGAGATATGATCAAAATACTGGACCCCAGTCTGCCCACATCATGCAGGGACAGCTCATTTCCAACTTTTCCAATTCCTATTCACACTGTCTCCTCTATTCTTGTGTAAACCCTTGGGGGTTCCCTTCACCTATAAAAGGGGACCTCTTCATCCTTGAAAAGGAACTCAAGCATTCAAGTCATGGATGAGAGGAATTCTTGAGGGAGTGAGTAGTAATGCCTAATTGTACTTAGCCCCATTAACATAAGCCCAAGTCTACACTTTCTCCTAGAGGAAGACTAGCCATTCTTGTACGCTATCCTTGGAAGATCAACTCTAATCAAAGAAGGTGTTGTACTTGGCGTATCAATCAACGTTGAATTCTCCCCTCTTCTTCTCTCTCCCATCAATAATGGTGCCGAAGGGTTTCAAGTAAGATGTGTTCTACATTGATGTTTTCTTGATTTCTTGTTGTTTTCATTTTCATCTCTAATCCAAGATATATATATGTATCTAATCTCATCTCCTTAACCAAACCTATCTCTCTCATTCTTAGTAATTCATCCTCTCTAGGTTCTCTTTGCTACAGGTACATCTCTCCCCGTAGTATCCTTATTGCCTACGGGCAAGAATAGGGCTTGGGAGGGAAACTTCTCATCTCTTCACTTCTCTCATATCTACATTTCTGACATACTATCCTAGATGAATAACCCACATGATGATCATTTCTATCGATTTCACTCTGTACGATCTATTAGAATTAACGTATGGATTAGACAAAAAATACACTTTCAACAACGTATAGTGTTTCTCTTTGGCCCAGAAAGGCTTAATGAAATACTTCTATCACCGGATCCCATCATACTACCTCTCATAGACTATAACTTTTCTTTTGACGTAAGCGTAGTTATCTTGCTATGAACCAAGAGGATTTGTACACACAATTAATCCCAATCACTAGAAAAAATATATATATTATGGTAAGCACAAAACTACAATTCCAAAGAACAATTCGTAGCCTATTTGGTCAGCCAAGATTGAATGCCATTAACTCATCTATTAACCCTTTCATATTACCCATGATACGATATGACCATAGCCTTGATGTTTTCATTTTCGTATTGTTTTGACATTCTCTTTTGTGTTCTTTCTTTGTGTGTGTGAGTGCAAGAGAGAAAGAGTGAATCTTCTTTGATTGCACTTCTTGCCAAACCCTAGTCTTCATGGCATCTATGGTTTATTAACTCCTTCACATAGTTTTTGTTGAGTTCTCTCACAAACTCTCACAGCCATAAGCCTGGTGCTTTCTTGGCAAGACAACAAATTTCTCGACATATTTTTGGTGAAACCGACGCGAAACTGCCAGGGTGAGATTTTGTGGCTCACCATGGGTGATCATGTTGAGCAATAGGGTATGCATTTTGACCCAGCAACAATGCAAATGTTTCAAGCATTTGCAATGTTTATGCAACAACAACATGCCACTGAAAGAAGGGAGATTTCAGCAACAAAGGACATACAAGCAGTCGTCAATAGAATGGATCAGTTCAATGGCAAAGATGTAACCAAGTACTTATGTGAGTATGTGAAGGAGATGGAGATGCATCGTGTGTCATAAGGTGAGATGATTCAAAGCTTTGAGCTAGTTGTTGCTCCAAAAATTAGAGAGCATGTTAGGGTAATTAAAGATGGGCATGGGAGAAATTGGGAAGAACTCAAAGTAGCTTTAAAGGAGGAATATTTCATGGAGGACTGTGAGAGAGTGACCAAAAGGACATTCTTAGAATGGGTAGTCAAGCCAAAGCAAGGACTATCAATAACAGACCTACTTAGGGAATTTGAGCGGCGCTATGCACAACTCACCAGGACATAAAGGGCCACACTAGATGCAGAGAAGATAGATCTTTCCTTACAACCTGCAGGTAAAGAGTTTCAAGAAAATTTGGAGCTTCTTCTTGAAGATAAAGATGTTGAGCAAGGACTAAAGACCGACTGGAATGAGTTTGAAGGTGTTGTTTCACTGCTTGCCAAACGACAAAGAAGAAGGGACAAGATGGTAGTAAACACTACAAGTCCTTCCACCTCAACTTCTAACAAAATGGTAAAGCCTACTTTTATCGCTCCTAAGATTGATGATTCCATGCTAGATGAGCTTGTGAAGGGAATGCGTGACTTGAAGGTGAAGTTTGCAAAGCTTGAAGAAAAAGGCCAACCATCAGGGCCACTTCCTAGGCAAAGACAACAGCCCAAAGAAGGGTTTGTTAATAGATGTATTTGGTGTGATAGTACAGACCATGTAAGAAGGGATTGTGATGATTTTAGTAATGCTTTGTCAAAAGATGTTGTCTTTTTTAAGGATGGTAAAATCCACTTAAGAGAGACAGGTCTACCCTTGAGAACTAACTTTGGGAAGGGGGGAATGCAAACCTTAGTTGAAGATATGGCAACTAAGCATGCCACCTCTTCAGTTGAGTCAGCTACTTATGGAGTAAAAATTGAACATTTTTGTGATGAAGAGGTGAGTGACCATCATGGTCAAATTTGACCAAATGTCATCCAATTAGCTAAAAAGGAAAAGCTTACAAAAGAGATTCTACATGAAGCAGGTGATTGCATACGTCTAGAAACAGGACGGAATGATCCAGTGGACTCATTGTCAGTGCATGCCTACATTACAAAATGCCAACAAAATGAGGCAATTGTAGAAGAGAAGCGCAGACGTGATAATGCTGATGAAGGACCATCAAAAAGAGCTTCTAGAAGTGGGGGAAGAAGCGACTCAATGCCTTCTCAAACACCCTCAACAAAAGGAGCATCTCCACCTGAAGTACTCATGGAGGAGTCTACAACAGGAAAGAAGAAAGAGCCAACAAAAGGTAAGACAAAAGGCCCAACTTATAAACTACAATCTGATATTGAGGTTGCTACAGATTTAAAGAAAGTCTTGGAGGAAAGGATCTTGAATAGCAAGATTGAGTTTACTCTGGGAGAAGTTCTTGGCATTGCAAAGCGTGAATTCCATGAGGAGATCATTGACATCATCAAGAGGAAGAGGCAAACCCTTGCTGAAGTTTCTCGTCCTCCACAGGTTGAAGGGGAAACCTCAAAGACACAAGGGATGCAACTGCAAAATAAGGAGAATGATGAAGCTGTGGTAGGATGCTACCAATCTAGTGGGAGAGTGAAGCAAGTGCATTTCTCAAATGATGATGAAGAAGTTGAAGATATTCCTAGGAGTTACTATTCACGAAGTCATTGGGCAAGGGCTACTACAGAAACTTTGGTCAAGGTAGGTGATCTTGAAGAGCCATTTGTTGCCTTGATTGACCATGGTTCAGAAATAAACATAATGTCAAAGAGTCTCTACAACAAGTGCAAATGGCCGATGGACACATATCATGGCTGGATGGTAAAAGTGGCAAAAAATTCATCTGGTGAATTGTATGCAGCATGTCCAGGTGTGAAGGTAACAATAGGTGATGTAAAGATTGACCAAAACTTCTTTGTACATGATACATCTTCATATCATCTCATCCTTGGATAGCCTTACATTGTGGGAGTTTGAATGGAAACAAAGGTAATGGATGATGGTTCAACATATGCTAGGATACGTAACAAAGATGGTAAACGAGTTGTCCAATTTCTCACAGTTTGTGTGAACCATGAAAGAAATCGTGACAACCTCAGAGAACATCCTCTACCAAAGGTGAGCAAAGAGTTTCATGATCATAGAGAAATGATGGGTTTTGGCCAAGTACCATTGTAAAGCGGGATTGCAGTGGTACAGAAAGAAAAAGGGTCTCGTTTGATCCAAAAATAGGTGAAACTTTCTCAATGAGCTCTTTGGTAACAAGGAATGGATCAGTATGTTTTACAAAACTTGAAGATTTGAAGAAATGTGAGAGACAATATGTGCATAATGTACAAATAGGCATGAAAAAGAGTGGGTTGCTAAAGCCTACTGAAAATGTTTTGGGTTTGTGTGAACAAGTTTCTTTTGTAGATACTATGGGTGAGCTTGATGCTATAATGAGGTCTAGTTTGCATCTTGAAAATGAATTTGTGGAAGTTTGCTCTATAGAAATGTATCAAGTAATAGAAGCCTTTAAAGAAAGCCAAACAGTTAGCCCAGAAGTCCATGTTGAAACTAAACACAAGAGTGTAGCAAAGAAGGTGAAACCAGTAGCTTCACCCTTACCACCCAACAACAGGGAAAAGATTGAGCAGGCTTCTTTACAACCAAGTTTGCGGAATCCTAAAAAGATCGGGCATACCTTCACAAAGGAGTCTTTTCAAGAGTTGCAGATTGGTTGCAAGGAGTTTCTAACATAGGAGGAGACAAAGTGCTTCAAAGAAATGCTTTCAAAGCATGGTAAGGCTTTTGCATTTGATCCACATGAGATAGGATGTGTTGATCCTTATATTGTAGCTCCTATGGTAATTTTCACAATACCTCATGTGCCTTGGAATCTGCGGCCTATTCCGGTTCCAAAGGCTCATTTGCCAAAGTTAGTAGAGCTACTGAATGAGAAAATCAAAATGGGAATCTTGGAGCCTTCTTGTGCTCCATACTCAATAAGGTGGTTCACAGTTCCAAAGAAGAATGGTTCTCTACGCTTTATCCAAGATATGCAACCAGTGAACAAGGTGACAATTAGAAATGTAGGTACACGTCCAATTGTGGATGAGTTTGCAGAAGCGTTTGCAGGGAGGGCAATCTACTCAATGGGGGATCTCTACTCAGGGTATGATCAATTTCAGCTTGCAATCGAAAGTAGAGACTTGACAACCATGAGGACACCTTTGGGTTTGGTAAGGATGTGTACCTTGCCACAGGGAGCAACCAACTCGGTTGCACATATGATGAATGGGATGAATAAGGTCTTACGTGACTTTATTCCTCAAATCACAATGCCTTTCATTGATGATTTGCCTATCAAAGGATGTGAAGAAAGTGACAAAGATGAAGCTTTGGATCTCAATGGATGTCGCAGGTTTGTGATAAATCACATAAATGATTGTGATAAAATTTTGTCTAGGTTGAAAGAAGTGAATCTTACATTGTCAGGGAAAAAGTCTATGTTTGGTGTCAATGAAGTGCTCATTGTGGGGCACATGTGCGGGCCATATGGTAGGAAACCTTGTCCAACAAAGGTAGATGCCATCCAAAGAATGAAAGAAACATGCACTAGCATCACTGAGGTTAGAAGGTTTCTGGGAGCATGTGTCTTCTATGTTATTTGGATTCCACATTATGTACATGTAGCTGATCCTCTTTATCAGCTGCTTAGAAAGAATCAAAAGTTTAAATGGACAGAAGCACGTGTAAAATCCATGAAAAAGCTAAAGGAGTTGCTCCAGTCAGCAACAACTTTGAGAAAGGTGGACTATGAGTGTCAAAGGCCAGTAATTGTGACAGTAGATACCAGTCCTACAGGGATTGGATGGACAATAGGGCAAGATGACAAAGAAGGACACAGGTATGTGGTAAGATTTGGAGCAAAGGTACTAAGTGCTCGCCAAAGAAACTATCCACAGATAAAGAGAGAGTTATGGGGTATGGTTACAGCCTTGAAAAGTGGAAAAGAGTACCTAATTGGTGCATGTGTGGTTGTAGAAACAGATTGTCTACCACTTCTTGGGATGATTACAAGCTGCTCAATGCCAGACATTGCTATGTTGCGGTGGATTGCCCACATTAAGTCCTTAAATCCTGAGTTTAAGCACATTGCAGGTAAAGACAATACAGTGGCAAATATGCTATCAAGGGCAAGGTATGAAGATGAGTCACAAATGATTGACGAGGGAGATGATGCAAGCACAAAATTCTATTCTATCTCTCATGTCAAAGGTAACAATGTCTGTATGACTAATCTACTTGAATCATTCTTGAAAGAGCTTTATGAAGGTGATTGGCTTCTTAATGGAAGCTACTTGAGTACTCTAACAAAACAGGATGATTGGTTTGAACAAGAATTCAAGAGGATACGCAGGAAAGCATATGGGTACTTTTTGAGGGATGGTTACTTGTGGAAGCATCCTAAACAAAAGGGTGCTACACCACAACGGGTGATATGTAAAAAAGAGACTCAAGTAAAGCTCATGCAAAAGTTTCATGAGAGTCTATGGGCTGGACACAGGGGTGTGTGGGTAACCTTCTCCAAGTTGAAAGAAAAATACTGGTGGAAGGGTATGTATAAAGATGTATCTCAGTTTGTAGAGTCATGTGTAACTTGTCAAATGTATTCAAATGTTCGACATCGTGATGGATTGCACCCTACATATCCACTAGCCATGCACTATAAATGGGTTGTGGATCTAGTCACAATGCCTTTAGGACTCTGGCAGATGAGATACTTGGTTCTTGCACGAGAGGACCTAACTAACCAGGTTGAAGGAAGAGCATTAAGAGCTAAAACCACAGAAGCTGTGAAAATTCCTTCTTGATGAGGTGATTTGCCATTATGGTTGTGTGGGAAAAATCACTGCAGATCGAGGTGAACTGTCACTGCAGATCGAGGTGAACTGGATGCCGAAGAAGCAAGGGAGTTCTTTTCTAGATTAGGAATCAAGCTTTCTCTTACTACAGCTTACAACCCTGAAGGCAATGGAAAGAGTGAAAGAGGGCATCCTCCTATCATCAAAGCTTTGGCCAAGGCTTGCGAAGGAAGAGTTGGTGAGTGGCCAAAATTGTTACCATATGCTTTATGGGCTGATCGTACAACACATAGCTCAGTAACTGGCTACATGCCTGCAGAGCTAATGCATGGTCAAAAGCAAGTGATGCCGATTGAGGATACAATTCCCACATGGAATGTACTACCTTGGCAAGAGGGGATTAGTAGGGAAGATCTCCTTGCACTGCGTATAAGGCAGCTAGAGAGAAGACCTCAAGACGTTGAAGCTGCAAAAGAACGACTCAAAAATGCAAGGTTGAAAAACAAGGACTATTTTGATAAGAGACATCGACTCAAGAGAAAAGCAATTGACAAAGGTGACTGGGTTTTAGTGTATGATAGTAGCCTTAATAACCAGCACACAGTCATGCGTAAGTTCTCAAAAAGATGGTTTGGACAGTATGTTGTAAAGCATGTGCATGAAAATGCTACTTACAGCTTTTCTGAACTAGATGGTACAGAAGTAAAGATTCCCATTGCAAGAAAAAAGATTAAAATGTTTAAGAGAAGAGGAGACAATGATCTAGAAGATATTGATGCGGAAGAAGAGAAAAAAACAGGTGAAGATCAAAGTGAACATGAAGCTCTGGAATCATCCAGTGAAGAAGAAGACAAGAAAGATGTACAAGAGGTCTGATCTTACAAAGAGACAATTTGGCACATACCGGAGGATGTGCAGGTTTAGAGGGGGTGGATGTCGTGTTGTGACACGTACATAGTGGGAATGCATGCTACAAGATCTATCTTGTAACTTTTTAGATACATAATTATCTTTCCTATAATGTACATATGCATATTTATGTATAATAATAATCCTTCTATCTCATCCTATTATTTTTCTCAAGGGTAACCTATCCTTACTTTACCATCAGAAAATACTATGGGAAAAGCTCAATAGCTCCGCCTCTTTAACTTGGGGCAAAAAGCATTGATTATTTATTTCTACTATCTCATTATCATCGCACACCCTAGCTAGATCCTATATCTAGGAGAAACTCCAATATATATATATTCTATGTATTTTTTATACTTTTCTTATATTTCTTTTTAAATAGCTACTAGGAGGGAATCAAATCCTAGTGGGAGACTAGGTGGCATGATTTCAAAGATACACTTATTTTAATACATTATTGCAAGCATGATTAAAAAACTTTGTCAAGGAGCAATGTCATGCTTCCATATGGCATGAGGTGTCCTTTGGAATTAAATGAACGTCTAGGCTAAGGGGACCACGGGAAGACTTTTGCTGCCAGAAATGGACCCTGTTTTGATGAATTTTTTACACAAGGTTCCAGTCCAAATTGGAAAGTGATTTTAAAATGAAAATCGTATCTAATGAGCTGAAGTTTCTGCCCATATTTTTACTTTTTTATTTGGAGCCACGGTTGAGGAGATATGATCAAAATACTGGACCCCAGTCTGCCCACATCATGCAGGGACAGCTCATTTCCAACTTTTCCAATTCCTATTCACACTGTCTCCTCTATTCTTGTGTAAACCCTTGGGGGTTCCCTTCACCTATAAAAGGGGACCCCTTCTTCCTTGAAAAGGAACTCAAGCATTCAAGTCATGGATGAGAGGAATTCTTGAGGGAGTGAGTAGTAATGCCTAATTGTACTTAGCCCCATTAACATAAGCCCAAGTCTACACTTTCTCCTAGAGGAAGACTAGCCATTCTTGTACGCTATCCTTGGAAGATCAACTCTAATCAAAGAAGGTGTTGTACTTGGCGTATCAATCAACGTTGAATTCTCCCCTCTTCTTCTCTCTCCCATCAATAATGGTGCCGAAGGGTTTCAAGTAAGATGTGTTCTACATTGATGTTTTCTTGATTTCTTGTTGTTTTCATTTTCATCTCTAATCCAAGATATATATATGTATCTAATCTCATCTCCTTAACCAAACCTATCTCTCTCATTCTTAGTAATTCATCCTCTCTAGGTTCTCTTTGCTACAGGTACATCTCTCCCCGCAGTATCCTTATTGCCTACGGGCAAGAATAGGGCTTGGGAGGGAAACTTCTCATCTCTTCACTTCTCTCATATCTCCATTTCTGACATACTATCCTAGATGAATAACCCACATGATGATCATTTCTATCGATTTCACTCTGTACGATCTATTAGAATTAACGTATGGATTAGACAAAAAATACACTTTCAACAACGTATAGTGTTTCTCTTTGGCCCAGAAAGGCTTAATGAAATACTTCTATCACCGGATCCCATCATACTACCTCTCATAGACTATAACTTTTCTTTTGACGTAAGCGTAGTTATCTTGCTATGAACCAAGAGGATTTGTACACACAATTAATCCCAATCACTAGAAAAAATATATATATTATGGTAAGCACAAAACTACAATTCCAAAGAACAATTCGTAGCCTATTTGGTCAGCCAAGATTGAATGCCATTAACTCATCTATTAACCCTTTCATATTACCCATGATACGATATGACCATAGCCTTGATGTTTTCATTTTCGTATTGTTTTGACATTCTCTTTTGTGTTCTTTCTTTGTGTGTGTGAGTGCAAGAGAGAAAGAGTGAATCTTCTTTGATTGCACTTCTTTCCAAACCCTAGTCTTCATGGCATCTATGGTTTATTAACTCCTTCACATAGTTTTTGTTGAGTTCTCTCACAAACTCTCACAGCCATAAGCCCGGTGCTTTCCTGGCAAGACCGCAAATTTCTCGACAACGTGGGCATTGAAAAGAAGTATACCAAAAGAAGGAAACTACACCCAATATCTGCATAAGCAAGTGGTTGGCATGGGCATGGAAAAGCCCAAGTACATTGGAGGAGGGGAAACCTTGACAAAGATTGTGTATGAGGAAATCGGTGCTAAAGGACATTGGCCAGAGCCACCGACATAGAACGAGTGGTTCAAGCTAAAGCTTGATATCGAAGATGAGCCAGTGAAAGCAATGGCTCCACCAATCACCACAAGGCTAAGAAGGAAGTTGAAAACCGTGCCTGAAGAAGAGCCTGTGGAGCCACCAAGAAATAAAGGAAAAGAAGCATTAGCCAGGAAATCCAGACCCAAGGAAATGCATAGCCAAAAATCCACTCCGATTAAGAGGTTGATAGAACAGCTCCGAGCAGAAAGATAACTAAAGGGAGACGTTGAAGAATACTGGGTGCGAGACCCGATCAAATTTGGAGGAAGCTCCTCTAAACCACTAGAGGACAAGTTTGACCATTACATTCGGGCTTATGAAGAGACGGATAGAGTGATTGATCAGCAAAACTTAGAGCCTTTCACAATGGAGGAAGTGCAAGACATCAAGAAGAAGCTGAAGGAAACGTCAGAAACACAAGTGAAGAAGGATCAAGAGAAAGAGCGGACAAAAACTGAAACACAACCTTCACCACCAAGTTCTCCCACTCGGGGGTTCACCGTTCAGTACCCCCCTATATAACATGTGTTTGTGAGGTATTAAAAAAAAACCTCTTTTAACATGTCTAAATGAATAAAATGACCCCTTATTTTAGATTTGTTTTAAAAAATTGAATATGAAAACCTCTTATTTTAATGTATTTCTGTTAAATTACCTAAAAGTTTTCCATTTAAAAACCCTTGCTTTTGAACTCACGTTATACATTAACATGATTACATAGTGCACCCCTCCGAGTTCTCCCACCCCTCCTCCAAGTCCAAAACCATGTACACCCAAACCCCAATCATCATCAAAAGCAACAGAAGAGGCTACATCTGTACCTTGGAATCAGGAAAAAAATGAAAGGAACACATATGAAGACCTCATTCAAGCTGGATATACAATGGCAGAGGCTTTGAGAGTTGGTTACGGAACTCCTACTCCACCATGGGCTACAAAGAGAGAAAAGGAGAGACAAGAGCTCCCCAAGGGCCAGGACATAGATGATGAATTTGAAGAGAGAAAGGTAGACCAAGAGTCTCAAAGAATAACTCCAAAAAGATACTCCCCACAGCCTGGAGTGCCAAGGTTGGTTCAAGTCCCTCAAGTGCCTCAATGCAGACCTTTGGCTAACCCATGGCGAGCACCTCCTACAGGAGTAATGATCAGTACAGGTTATCAGGTTCCATTGGCTGGCCCTATAAATAGGCCAATAACTAGAAACCTGGTAGCAGAAAATGAAGATGACATAAGAGCCACCTATCAAAATCTTGGACAGAGTCAGGACACGATCTCTTACCATTGCTGAAGAGAATAGAATGCTGCGTACCAGGGATGATAACATGCAAATGGAACATGATAACCTCCCAAATCTAATACAAGATACCCACCTAAAGGACAAAGAAGCAGAGAAGGAGCTCAAAACTCTTACTGCAGCACTAAGGGAGGTTGAGAGCAAGCGAGACACTCTCAAACTAGAGATGGTTGAGGCCTCGAGAGTAATCAAGACTCTCCAAGAACAAAAAGATAAGGTCGAAGATGATTAAGAAGCAGCAAAATATGAAGTGGTGGAGCTGAAAGAAAAATTAGAGCTCCAAGACTTGACAATCAAACGACTGAGGGCAACACCAAGGGCGTTGCGGGCAAGTGCATGGGCAGATGCTCAACTTATACAAGCCTTGGAAGCACAAATCAACACCTTGCAGAAGGAGTTGCGACTAGAGAAAAGACAGCGAATGCATATGGCAGAAGTGTCTCTAGCCACCGAAGAAAGAATGAGAGCCGAACACGAAGCTCTCCATAAAGAACATAAAGAACTCCAAAAGAATCTGGAAACACTGCAAGAGGCAATGATTGATATGGTAGAGGAAGCTACTCAATGAGATACACTTGCACAATGACAGATAATGGATTTACAAAAGGAGATAGCAGAATCAAGGACACAGGAATCAGAACCAGGGCCCAGTGAAACTGAGACAAATGCTAGAGATGAGACCATGGAAATTCTTGAGGGTGTCATAGATATACAGCAACAGGAAGAATAGGAGGAGACAATGGTAGAACAATTTAAACACAGCCACTGACCACAGAGGAGGAGACACGCCTCTAGCTTCTGATAGAAAAGACCAGAGAAGAAGACTACAAGGCAACCTTGGAATGGGAATCAAGAATGTTCCAATCTATAGGAGTCTAGGGGCTAGCCGCAAATGTGCTTAGGGAGGAATGGATGCAACCCACACTCCCATATCCTCTCCTAAAGTATGAGGTGATGATAATAAGGAAGAGAGTTGAAGCAGAAGCCACCTAGCCTATCTATGAAGGAGATGTCAAGAATAAAGAGGTTGCAGGTAAAGTGGTGGACTCTCAACCAAGATGGAAAAAAGCCTGGCTCCTAAAGTACCCAGGATTTTTGAAATACTTAGTGGAGGCCCCAAAGATCATCCAAGATGACCTCTTATTTTGCTCAGTCCCTCATGTCCTCACTTGGGCAAATCATTTCAAAATCATAAAGGCACATCCAAACTAGCTTAACTACCCATCTATGCCTGCACCCAAGGAAGGAGAGAGAATATGTGTCCCTTATATGGTGAAAACCCTAAAGGGCACCATTAATATTTTCACACACTCTCCAGACTTGACGTGCCTCATGATCAGTGCTGGCTTGCATTGAAGTTTGTGCCTTCAAAAGCCGCGGATTCTACACTCCTATCAACAAGCGACACTGTCACTACAATGACATATATTTTGTCAAAACAGCCATCTCTAGAGGTTTTACATTTACTGTACCAGAGAATCATGTTTCTGCCCAGCTATCACATGCAAGCTTTTGAAGAAGCTTTCTACACGGGGTTCTTTACATGTGATAGCAAGATATTCAGCCCAACAGTCACTTTGGAGAATATAAGATACCAATTCTACCTAAAGCTGCTAAAACCACCAAACTTCCACTGACAGCAGAACAACTTTCACTAAAGCAAAGGAGCAAGACCATTCATGTCAGGACGACATGGACGCGGAAGGGGGGAGTGTTGACGACATAAGGCATAATAAGTTTTCCCAATATGTTGTACCATTATTTTGAAGCAAAATGATACTTTTTTTTAATGTTTGAGTAGTCATTAGAATTTATGGGAACAAGCCTCTATGGAGGAATGTATATAAGTCAATTTCTGTAACCCTAAACCCAACTTTTGAATTAATCAAATCCGATTATCTCTGTGCGTGGTGTCTGAGAGAGTGAGAGAGTGTGATTTCTTATGTTCCCTACGCACACTATGGAAGGTCCATTGCTAAAGCAGCACCATCATTGTGTTAGCAAGGGTGAGGGCTTCCATTCAACGCCAAGAGTGTGCGATTCTGACTACGATGTGAAGTGAGCTTCTATGAGCTTCCAGGTGATTTTTCTTGCAAACCAGGTGTCCGTTTGGTGAGTTATTTACACATATGGGTTGATGGAGAGTAGGAATACACATTAGGATCATATGATACGAAAAATGGTAACCTATATTTTGCTGCCTGTCTTTATATGCGATTGTCGTAAGAGGTAGCTGGAGGTCCGTTTTCAAGTCACAATCCATAGGGTATTGATCTCATGATAAGGAGAGTATATCTTGTGAGTTTCGTGACATTTCGATTGCATTTGGCCTAGATTCAAATAGCATTAGAATCGTAGGTTGGGTTGCTTTCACTAGTCATAAGAATGCTTGGATTTGATTTCCTTGATTAGAGATTGTCTTAGAAGGTTGAGAAGGAGATTGACACCCATCTTCCTGTTTCCATGCGCCTACGGGTTAACCTTTGCCCATGGCCAACATAGAGTTTTTGGTTTTCTTCTCGCTATGCTAGGGTCAGCTCGTGGCGTATCCACCAACACTTTCATAGACCATCCGATCCATGACCTCTACTATTGTCGTAGAAGCTGTGTGCAATGTCAATCATAAAAAATCCTAAAACATGCATTTCAAGAGGAATGCCACTAACAACTCTCAAAACATATGGTAGACACCACTGGATTAACTTTTGGTTCTCCTATGCCTTGAAGCTTGCAAAGTAGATGCTTGGGGAGTTAGGACAACGTCCATATTGAATGGAGGTAGGTGCTGCCTTTTTAACAACACACACATTAGGAAAAATTTGAACTCATTTTTGGGCCTTTTAAGAGTGCCACATCATCAAAGTTGTACAAAAGAAAGCAACCGGGTAGACCCCTCTAAATACTGCTTAGAACCTCATGATATGACCTATCATTGGAAAGTTCTTGAAAAATGGATTCTAAAGAGCCAAGGTCCGAAAGGTTTGGATGACTTCTATGAAAGTTATGCCATTTTCTTTCAATCAGCCAGGTTTTGTTACCGTTACGGTAATCTAAAATCACCTTTTTCTAGATCTACATGAAGGCAATGTCCGATACATGCATGCTATATATCAATAGATAGCATTTGAAGAGTAGATTCTAAATATCCAACCTCCGACAAGTTTGGATCTTATTTGCAAAAAATTTACCGGTCCCCACTTTTTGAAAGCTATGCCACATCAACAATTCTTACAAGGCCCATTTTTGAGACAAAACTTCTCCTAATGCAACAACATCGGTTTCTTTTTTCAAAGGAGCCTCAACACTTTCAAATAAATGTGAGATATATTTCTTGAATACAATCACTGATAAGATATCCATTGGGTCATAGACTAAATCTAGAGAGAGATCAAATCCATATAGACCATATAATCTCTAGAGTATGGACTCTCCTGAGAGACCAACTTCTTTCCATGATGCTTCATTTTCTTTTTCTGCGCAACACCGTTTAGCTTCATCAAGAGCTTTTGTCATCTCCTCAATGGTCCTCTTTGAAGGTGGATATCTAGCTTGCCGGTGATTTCATTATAGATGTATCACCCCTCTTTTGATCCTATACCAGGTCGTACTAGAGTTGCTTGAGATTTATCACACCTGCAAAACTCTTGTCCTCCATTCTTGAAGAGGCCTATTTTGCACTGTGTTGGATGGTCTCCTGTAACCATCATGACCATAGCGCGTATCGTACATAGCTTTGAAAGAACTTGTTGATTGGCACCTAAGATATTCTCTATGGTATAGTCATACAACACCTCCACACCATTTAGATATAGGCTTTCCAGCTCATCTAGCAAAGGTTCCAAAAATGCCCCAAAAACTTCACCACCAGAAACCTTCATAATTTTCTTGAAACTTTGAGGGATAAACAAAACTGGCAAGATATCAATGGAAGACTTAGTTCCTGGATTCAACACCATGACCTCTACTACCCCACAACTCTTTTGGGTTGTCTGTGATGTTTAAAATCCATCCCAATGTAGCAACAATGCTACGTTTTGAGGATCACCCTATTCACATGGCCACCCAAAAAATAGAGTTGGTTTAAAATCATGAGATCTTTCAAAAAAACAATAATGTGATGCTTTATGTACCTTTTTTAGGCTCTTTTTACACACAATGTCCTCTTTACACTCGACGAAGCAAAGTTGTACTCTTCTCCTGTAATGGCTATTGCCTACACACGGGCAATAGGCATTACGGGAATGATTACCTGCAAATACATTATATGAACATCAACACATAGAATGACGATAGAACACAATACACAGTACACAGGCACATAACACCTCTTGTTTCATTCATGTGTATTCCGGACACAGAGTTACAATAGTAGATGCCATGAATATCATAGAGATTGGTTGGGTTACATCAAAAGACAGGTATGCCCCTCCATATACAACCGCTGCTCTAGCGCAGATCGGGAACAGTGCACACACTCCTGTCCCATGATATCCTGTGAAGAACTGCCGCCACGGCCGCCGCATACCGCATGACTCCTAATCCGCAGTGTCCAAACCTCCATAGGACCGCACAACCGCATGTGCGGCTAATGCCGTAACACCTGGCACGCACGGTGGATTGCACGAACCCACACTCAACCCCTCAGGTTGGAAGGTTTCGGTTGTTTGTCTTTGACCGGTTTTGGTGAAGAGCAAATATCAATGTAGCCAAAGCCTCTAAAATCTGCATTATACGCCCTATAGACCTCATCTTACAGATGTGGATCTATCTCAATATGTTCCGACCAAGGAGCCCGAGGAATAAACTATGTTGGTAAAGAAACATATTGCGGCGCCTATGGCAAAGGAGCAAGAGGTGTATGTAAAGGATAATAGAGAGAAAGATATCTATTGAGAGCAGACCAAAATGGAGGGCAAGGTGGTAGACTGAGAGAGAAAGAATGAGCCAAGGTCTCCACCCAAAAATAGACCCTGCGCCGCTCCTTATGAAATCGACGAATCATTTTTTGCAAACGAGATACATGAGCCTGGGCATCAAAAAAATCCTTTGTAGCTTGCGCCCAATCAGCAACATCAAAACCCTCGGGAACAACACTCTTACCTTTGTCAGTGTTGGATGACTCAAGTTGCTGCACCACAACCTGCTGAGTGGGTGGCGGTGCTCTCACCTCAGCAGATAAGCGTGTGCTCCAGCTTTGTAGTTGATTGTCCAAAAAGACACGGAGATCCTCTTGCATCTCTACTGCCAACGCATCCAAGTCATTCATATTGATCATTACATCACCAGGGTGCGAGGCTAAGTATGAGGCAAGGCTCTGCTGCATTCTCAACTGAAGTAGTTCCTATTGAATAGAAGCCACAAACGCGGCATTAGGCCCTCATAGCATTTGAATTTCAGCATCCTGCTGGCGGGTTGTTGCAGTCAGCACTTCATTCTGACTGGACAACTCGGTAACGCGAGTCTGCGAGGCCGCTACCTGCGCTTCCAGCTCATTTACTCTTCCCTCTTTGGTGGGGCCGCACAAATAGACTCTGCAAGTCTGCTCAAAAAAGTGCCGTATGCCTGTATTTGGTCAGCAAGGGTTGGTGCCGTAGCCTCCCAGGCTAACGCTGCGGGAAGAGTACCTCCCATTGAGGCAGCCGCATTGGTAGTTCCAGAAGTTTCCGGTTGCGAAGGAACATCTGCAGCCGAAGAGCCCGTCCTCAGCGGAGTAGAACTTGCCACTCTCTCCTGCATTCAGCGGCGCCAGCGTGCCATTGCAGAATCCTCCGGTAGAAGAGATGCAGTCGGCGGAGGTGGTGTAGAAAATTGATGTTCCTCCATGCCGCGCTGGTGGTTTGCGGATCCTGCACAACCTGCAGTGGCCATCTCTTGGACTCCAGAGGATACCACTATCGTCGATGAGCCCGGCAAATCCCCAGTGCCCACATTCTGCTGCTGTGTTTCCCCCCCTGCAGGAACTGCCAAAATTTGTGTTTGCGACAGAGGAGAAACAATCCCTTGGACCACCAATCTATCATCTTCAAAGTGGCATAGAGGACGCAGGGCGAGAGGAAAAACTTCCCATAAGGGAAAAATCAGTGTGAGCAGCTGGCCAACTTTTGTATTGGTCGGGGTATTTTGCCCCAACTGTGCCATCACTCTTTGGCATTCTGCTAGCAGTCTTTCTCTGACAACAGCTGCCCAAGCCATTGGCCCAAAGTTGGCCGAATGCAAAACTTTTCTGGCTCTAGTCGAGATGGTGTATGTTTTTGCTTGTAGCAAAATCGCCTCGAGAAACCATCGATACGCATCCCTGGTTGCCACATCTGACAACCCTGAAAGTTTATATTCACCTTTTACTTTCAAGCCAAACTCCTGCTCGACATCTGCAGCGGCAGGAATCACATGAGACGCGCGCACCACGCCATCGTTGGGCAAACAACAACACCTAGAGATCCTTTCTGCTGTCAACTGAATATGTTGATTATTCAGCACCACATTATCTCTAGCGGTCAGTTGCTCAATCAAACTTCCTGACTGCGGGTGAACAGGTATCCCTTGCTAATCCAAGTTGGCGACCACTCGTAGCCGCAAGTCTTGCAGCCAGGCGTCCACCCGTTGAAGCGCTAGCTGCTGTACGGGAGTGAAGGGGATGCATTGAAGGAGAGAAGCTGTCATGGTGATGATGAGATGCAGGAGCAGAGAATATAGAACTAAAGACACGCGAGACACAAAACAAGAGAAGCACAATAAGAATCGTCTGCATGTAGTAACCCTCTCACAATGAGTTCCCAAAATAGGGCAATCCACGGTGTCGCAACCATCATAGCTCCTTTCCCGCTTTCCAAGATTGCATGCAAAAGAATCCCCAATCATGATTAGGGTGGCTTCTGGCTCTTGTACCACAGCAAAGGGGCACTGAATTGGGGTAGGTGAAACATAATGGCGTAGTCTGAAACCATTGACCGGCACAGAAATAACCTCCCCCCGCAAATCTGCCAAATAAAAAGAGATGGGCCCACATGCTTGAAAAATCCAGAATGGTCCTGACCACCGTAATTTAAGCTTCCCCGGCATCTTCCCAAGACGGGAATTAAAGACCAGGACCAGCTGTCCCCGAACAAATTGCCTTGCTTTCGGACGATCCATCCATTTTTCCGCCTAGACTGCAGATCCTGTAGCACCGCAAAGCTATTTAACCGCTCTTCGTCCAGTTCCTACAAAACATCCAAGCGATAAATCATAGAATCCTCCGAAAGAAGCCGATCCGCAATCAGCATCCGCTGACTCGGAATCACATGCTCCACCGGGGTGATTGCCTCCATGCCAAATGCCAACTTAAAAGGAGTCAATCCTGTTGCCATTTTATAAGCTGTCCGATAGGCCCATAATGCGAAAGGAAGTTTCACATCCCAATCTGTGCGATGCATATTCACTAACTTTGTTAAAATCCGAATCAATTGCTTATTAGTTGATTCTGCTTGCCCATTTTCCTGAGGATAATACGGAGAAGATTTCTTGTGCAATACAAAATAAAACCGTAGCATTATCTCCATCACCTTATTCAAAAAATGACTTCCCCTGTCACTAACCAGCTCAATAGGGCAGCCATATCTAGAAAAGATATCCTTATATAAGCATCCAGCCACAGCAACTGCAGTATTATATCTCAAGGGCCATGCCTCCACCCATTTGGTAGCGTAATCCGTGGCCATTAAAATATACTTATTACCTATGCTAGCTGCCACTGGTTTAAAAGGTCCAACAAAATCCAAACCCCACTTTTGAAAAGGCTCCAAGGGTAAAACCGACTGAAAAGGCATTCTGGACCTTTTGGTAGGTTGCCCCAATCGCTGAGACACATCACACCGTTGCACATAATTCCTCGCATCCTGAAATAATGTGGGCCACCATAATCCTGATTGGAGAACTTTTTGAGATGTGATTAATGCTACAAAGTGACCTTCCGCAATACCGGTATGGACTTCCTCCAATACTGCTTCCTGCTCCTATGGTAGCACACATCTTAGTAATACATCTGCCACCATACGATAATAGAGCTTTCCCATAATAATCTCAAAATTTTTGCTTCTAATAGTCATACGTTTCCTCTGATGGCTGGACAAGAAGGAAGGCATTTTGCCGCTGTCGAGAAAATGAAACATCTCCTCATACCATGTCCATGGGATGCTGGGGATGACCCTTGCCTGTTGCGGAACTGCTATGTCCTCTATAACTACTCCTATTAGAAACAGAGACGCATTCAGAAATTCATCAGCTACACCCGTTGGCCGCTTACCGGAATCTAACTTGGATAGGTAGTCAGCCACCGCATGCTGAGCCCCTGGCCGATGTATGACCTCAAAGTCAAATTCCTGCAGCAAAAGCACCCATCTGGCCAATCTTCCCATCAAATTCTATTGCCTGACCAGGTATAAAAGAGCCGAATGGTCCACATAGAAGAAAAAACGTCGGCCCAGCAGATAGTGCCGGAATTTCTTCACTGAATAAATCATCCCTAAACATTCCCTTTCGGTAACCGAATAATTTCTTTCCGCGGATGATAATCGTCTACTAGCATAATAGACAGGTCGGAACCATCCTTGACTTTGTTCCTGCATCAGCACACTGCCAATAGCTCGATCCGAAGCATCCACAAACACATGAAAATCCTGACCCCAATTCAGAGCAAGCCTAATCAGAGCTTTGGATAGCTGAAGTTTTAATCTCCGAAAATCCAAGTCACATTCCTGGGTCCATTCAAAATCTATAGCATGCGCTGCCTGAGTAATTGGGATTGCCAAATGCGCAACAAACTGCAAATGCCTCCCATGCCAACGGGCTTGACCCACGAAAATCTGACACTGTTTCTGGTTCCGCGGTGGAGGTGCTTCCATAATTGCGGCTATTTTATCCGGATCCACGGAAATACCATCTTCAGAAATTATATGCCCCAATAGCCTGCCAATGCGAACGGAAAATGCACACTTTAAAAGATTCAAACTGAATTTTACCTCTCTGTATTTCATAAAGCATAACCGTAATTGCTTCAAATGTTCCAATTGCGCTCCAAAAACACTGAGATCATCTAGAAAAATTCTCATAAAATCCGTCAAATAAGGACCAAAAATTTGGAACATATCCCTTTGAAAAGTTGAAGGCGCATTCCACAATCCGAACCACATCACTGTGCAAGCAAACACATCCCATGCAGTGATAAAAGTTGTTTTTGGTTGATCCCGCAACGCCATTCGGATTTGGTTATGTCCACTAAACCCATCCAAAAAAGTATACATCTCATGTCCTGCGACATCATCCAAAATGGAATCCAAGAATGGAAGAGGAAAAGGATCTGGAACAGTAGCCGCATTCAATTTCCGGTAATCCACACAAATTCGGATTTGCTTGTTTTTCTTTGGTACAACCACAATTGGAGAAATCCACTCCGGATTATCAATAGGGGTAATAAAACCCATTTCCAAAAGACGATCAATTTCCATCTTAACTTGCTTTGCCACATTTGGATTCATCCTGTATGAGTGCTGCTTCACTGGCACCGCATCCGGTTTCAGATTTATCGTATGCTGATAAAACTTAGGATCCAATCCCTACATATCTGCATATTCCCATGCGAAAACATCCTTAAATCCTTAAATCAAATTATCTAAAACTTGCCTCAAGCTGCTTATTAATGTATATGGGCTGCGACTCCGCTTACTCCCCAAGAAAGACCTTCTCTAATTCATCTTCTTTAACCCTTGTAATTTTTTCCATCTGTGCTTTAAACACACGTTCTTGCTGAATAACGTCCTCCAATGACTCAGGACTTGCAAGCACTTGTTGTTGCTCCCCTATTCCTGTTGGAGTTCTTGAAACCCCCACGAAGTTCCCTTTCGGAACTAGAGAAATATCCGCAAGATATAAAGAGACCAAATCCGGATTGGTTTTCAGAAATTGTTCCTCTTCATCCTCTTCTAATCCTTCCACCATATTTATTGTTTCTGCTATCACTAGCCATGCTGCCTAAACTGGTTGTGTGCATGTTCCCAACATCACCCACACTTTCCTTTTACCCTTTTTTACGGTAAGCATATTTGCTTCCCAATTATGCTTTACCCTCGTTTGTCGTAACCAGGGTCTCCCGAAGATAATGTGATAATCCTGATTATGATCTTAAATATTCAAGACTACTAAGGAAACAGCAAAGGATAATCCCACCACATCCAAAACAATGCCCCGAAGTAAACCCACTGGTTGCACTCTTCTTTGATCTGCCATGCGGACTACAAAGGGGACAGGCTCCCAATCACTGAGGCCAAACCGCTCACAAGCTGCTTGAGTAATAATGTTTACTCCCGCTCCTCCATCCAGTAGTACGTTGTCAATGTATGTTCCATGGTATCTAACTGAAAGCTCCGAAATGCGGGTATCCGTGATCCTATTTGTCGGCAACGGGGCTGAATCATCCTCCTCGCTTTCAACTTTCCCGATGGCGACTTCCTTCAGCTCTGTGGACGCTTGTCGCAGCAATGCATTCTGAAAAATCGGGACCAATTTCAGCAATGAACCCAGAGGTACTTGTATTGGTGACATGAGGACCTCTTTCCAAACTGAATTCCAATCCTCCTCTTCTCTAATATCATCCTTATCCTTATTTCCAGCTTTTCCTTCCTTTATTTCCAGGCCCACAATCGATGGTCCTGATAACTTCACTGGTGGTGCGGATTGTGGCAGCCAAGACACAGTCTTTTTCCGCACTTCTTCCTGAGCCCTCCACTCCGGAATCTTTACATCGGGTGTTGGAACCACATTTTTATCCGATCGCGTGATTAACAAAACCACTGGATCAGACTCCTCCAATCCTTCAATTTGAACCATAGCCACACTAGGCTGTTTCCCTGCAGCACGTTCCTGCTTCTTCCGATCATATTCCATAGCTTTAGTACACTCAGATCGCCAGTGTCCATCCCCCAAACAGAAAAGGCATGTCTTGGGGAGATTAGGATCTCGGCCACCTCTTCCGCGACCTCGTCCTCCCCCTTGACCCCGTCTTCCTACTTGACCTTGCAAAGGCATCTCTGATGTATGAGCATGAGCCATCGCAACAGAAGGCTCTTGTCCCTGCCCTGTCTGTGGTTGTTGCCGGGTAGAAGAGTCTCCTCGACTCCGACGACCCGGCCATTGAAATAACATTCCACTGTATTATGGGTATTGGTCGTGAAAATCGCACACCACTTCTGATTCATTGCGCACTCCTGAGCAGCATGGCCGGGATTCCGACACTGGGTACACCATAGTTCCTTCTGACTTTTAGCCACCGCAGCCGATTCTGACGATCCGGATGAAACACCTTTCCCGTGACCCTGGGATTTTTTCCGAGGTGTCTCTTCCGATTCTTTCCCCGAATCGCTCTTGCTTGAGTCTGAGGAATCTGATACTACAGATTCCGACTCCGAACTATCACTGCCACTGTCTTGCGACTTCCGATGAGATTTCTTCCTGTCTTTTTTCTTTGATTTCTTTGGAGATTCCGTATCCTGTAAGGCTTCTCCTGCTACTACAGCCCTAGCAATTACATTATCCAGTGGAGTAGTTACCTTATCCACTGTTGCCATAGCTGTCCTGAGATCCTTGTGAAGTCCCCCACAACAAATAATCATTCAACACTTCGGCAGCCGGCCTTTGTGCCTGAGGTACCCTCTGCAAAAGCATCCGAAATTTTGCAGCGTAATCCTCCACTGGCAATGACTTCTTCCGCACCGTTCGAAGCTTTTCCAAATGTTGAGGGACTATCTTTTCCATTTGAAACCTTCGTAGAAACGCTGTGGATCCGTAAATATACGTCTGAAAATGATCATCAGGGTATTCAGATAACCATTTTGCAGCTTTCCCCGAAAGTGTAGATTCAAACGCTGATTGTTGATGGAGAGGAATCACCACCCCAGGATGATTCAATCCATAAGATTTATTGAATTGGTGCAAATGTGCATCAGAGTCATCGCTCGAAAGACCTCGAAACCGACTATACTTAATCTGAGGATGAGCCATCGCCCCTTGCCCAACTGTACCTCCTACCGAAAAAAGCTGACGAGCACTAGGAGGTGGAGACAGTGGCGGAGACACCCCCGGAGTTCTTACCGGAGGCGGTAGTGGAGCAACCTGTGTGCGTGAGGGTGAACGTACAACACGAGGACATGAATGACTGCGTGGAGTCCGCCTCGCTCGCCGCAACTGGCTACCACGCACCAGGCTTGGTGATGGAGATACAAATTCCTCAATCTGTGGAGAAGAAAAAACAAATTCATCCGAACCTCCCCTCCTCCGATGTCTTCCTACAATTGGAACCATAGGGTTAGGAGGACCCTGCGACCTAGTGCGCATGCATATTCATCGCAGGTCGTCCATCACGCATCGTGGTCGCCAAATGTAATGGCTATTGCCCGCACAAGGGAAATAGGCATTATGGGAATGATTACCTGCAACTACATTATATGAACATCAACACATAGAATGACGATAGAAGACAGTACATAGTACATAGGAACATAACACCTCTTGTTTCATTCATGTGTATTCCAGACACAGAGTTACAACAGTAGATGCCATGAATATCATAGAGATTGGTTGGGTTACATCAAAAGACAGGTATTCCCCTCCATATACAACCGCTGCTCCAGCGTAGATCGGGAATAGTGCACACACTCCTGTCCCATGATATCCTGTGAAGAACTGTCGCCACGGCCGCCGCATACCGCATGACTCCTGATCCGCAGTGTCCAGACCTCCGCAGGACTGCATGTGCGGCTAATGCCGTAACATCTCCCACAACATTTTGAAGAGATTTATACCATCTATTGGTTAGGAAAGTAATGTAAGACTTCTTGCAAAGAGGATTAGAGCATACAACCAGTAGCTCATAAGATGATGGATCCCAAAAGTCCTTGACTTCTTGGAATTTTTTTCCATCCCAAAAAGCAACAATGCTTCTTTGGTTGATAATTGCATCTCCCGTGAGCCATTTCTCTTTGTGCCTCCATAAACATAGTAGCTCATGGAAATAAGTGATACTCTTTGTCAATAGCTTTAGTTGAGGCCCGATGGGAATGTAGTCATAGGAAAGCATTGATTTCCTTGGTTTGGCACAAATTAGACACTTCTTGCAGCATTCCAAGAAATCAGGTTTAATCCTCGATGACAATGATCCATCTTCACATGTGTCTTAAGAACCTGTCCTATAAAGTTGTCCTCATTGCTTGGTTGAAGAAGCTTGGGTGGATGCTGGGCTACATCACTACTTGTGCAAATGAGATAGTGCAAGGAAGAAACCATGCCAAGACCTTTAAGCATGGTTTGCAATTGATCCCAACAAGCCAAAATTGGTCACCTTCCCATGTAGGAGGATGTTGAACTAATAGCCTAGCCATGATTCTCTTGGAAGCATTTTTAATCACTCTAGCCGCCCCCCCCAAGTCTCCAAATAGGATGCGAAGCATTCTATCTTTCACACCTATTGGTAGTTTATATTCATCCCATATATTTTGGAGCTCTACTATCCTCTCAACTAGCTCCAAGTATAGAGGAGAAGATTGACTTTATTCATTCTCATTAATAGAGATTGGCTCATCAATGATTTCATGCCATCACCATCAACCTCAGAGACTTGAGCATGATGTTCATCATGCTCTTCCATATCTCCTTTTGAATCTAGTGGAGAAGATAAACCAAAACTATTTTTGAAGCTTTCAAAGTTATGTGCCAAAGCTTGATGGCAATAATAGGTTGATACATGAACTTGTCTACCACCTGCACAATACATGTTACCTGTGCACCATGTATTTCTTTGAGAATCGTTGGGGTTCTTGCCTTCTCCCATGGCTCGGGTAGGTGTTACATTATGGGTTCCATCAATGTGTTCTGCTAGATGGTTAATTGCTCTACTATCACTCACTTCATTGGCAAAATCTAGTCTTCTTCTGAATCCATTTTTTGTTTTTTGCTAATGGAAGGATGGAGATTTCCTAGAACATCTTGTTTTTTGTGGTGATAAAAGGTATGCTTGGTTACAAGGCACCAGCCATTGTTGGAATGCTTGCAAATATAATTGCAATCACACTTCCAGAAGTGTATTCTCTCCATAACTGTCAAAAGAAAATAACTAGCCATGTTTGTAATATTCATTAAGCTACAACACACCATACTCTAAGAGAAATAAACTTTAACTTCACAAGAAGTAACTGATCTCATAAAAACATTCTTCTATTTCCAATACAAAGGTTAGTACACGAAATAGAAGTTCCTATGATGTGGTTAAGGGACATTAAGAGTTTGGCTTACCTTCATGAGCTCGGTCTCTCTCTCTCTCTCTCTCTCTCTCTCTCTCTCTCTCTCTCTCTCTCTCTTCTCCTTTTCCCCTTGCCCTCAAGAAAAAAATGGCACAATATTAAGCTAAAATACTTTTTTGTCGAACACTGACATTGTCTATATATGTTTTCAAAAAAAAGACCAAGACCATGCGCTTCACCAAGCGAAGAGTCTCTATGTAACTTAGTTTGAATCTACCAGGGTTTTTCATGTGTACAAAGTCTTTTTGCTGGAATGAGACGGATTATCATGTTCATTCTATAGTGCATCAATGAAAAAGGCATGTTTCCACCTCCATACTGGGTCACTTTGTGATATTTGATTAGGCCTAACTTTGCTTTTGCCAACACTAAATTTAAATTTCCATCCCAATCAACCAAATCGTCAAGAATTTTTTTTTGTATATTCCAAACTTTTTTCCCCTTAGAAAATAAGTTATATCTTATTTCTAGCCATAACACTTTTATCTCCGAGTGTTGCAAAAGATCTTGGCAATATTGTGATGCTAGATCTTCTCGCAGCTCGTGAGAAAATGTTTGTATAAAAGAAAGCTCGTTCTCCATCTTTTGAAAGCCCAGTGGACAAGTGATTTTGAAGAGACATTTTGAACTAGCAACCGAAGAAAAATCAAAAGAATAGTACGGATTCATAATATTAGCATTTTTAACAATCAAAATATTAGTATCTTTAACACAAAGCCATTAGCATCTTTAACACTAGGTTGGTAACCTAACACCTAGTGTTAACCTAACAGGACATAGAAGTGTCCTTTGAGGGTTTTGAAAAAAACCTCCAAAACCATAGTAGATCCACTCATTTTGTAAAATCCTTTCATGAGGTGATAGTTCAAGGCCTACTACACATGGAAAAAATAAGACACTTGTAAAATTTCTCATCTTTTGGTCACACCAAGCCTCCAAAGTTGATGGACCAGTACATTTTCATCAAAACACTCATTTCTTATGTTTTGTTGCATAAAAATAAGATTAGAGATTTTTGTAGGACTTGAGATTAATTCCCTAGTTAACTTCAATGGGTTGGTGATCACAACATATGATTGCTTCTCAATCACTATTTTTTGTTTTGCCAAAAGAAATAGGTACAAAAAAGTTGAATTTTCACCATTCTGCAAACCTATCATCAAAGTTTCTATAGCCACGCTCAATACAAATAATATATGCATGTTTTCTTAGTTCCCTATTGTCCTTTGGGTTCATAAGGAGCCATGGAGCAAGTCAAAAGAATAATACATCTCTTGCCAAGGGGAATCTTGGGGACAAAGATGAAGTGCTAAATACAGCAAACATGAAAAAACTGTGTTCAACATTATGAGTTGTAGAATCCCATAGAAACTATTCAATATCTAGCCAAATTTGATCCTTATGACTAGATATGGTTACTACCTACAAAATGCATGTAGTTGTCACAATAAATTAACAATATTGAAAAAACTATACTTGATATACTAGAATGTTTCGTTTTCTTCTATAATTGAAAAAATCAACCATCGTTGTCTACTATGCAAAATAGGGTATTAGGTGCCCCAAAACTCAAGGAATATTAGCTTTATGTTACAATATGTGACATAGAAAATCAAAACTGCATTTGGATATCATGAAAGCCACCAAAAAAATCATAGAAGAGCTAAAATTGGCTAAAACAGGATTTGACAATTTTTGTAATTTGGTCATAACTTACAACTTTAACATTTATTTCTCCCTAGAAGCATCAGGACATGTTGAGGACTACTAAAGATAGTTCTCTAGCATTATAGACCTTACAAACCTGAATTCTAGAGTGGTATAGTTGCAAAAAGTTGAAAAAAGCCAAAAACAGGATCCGTTTTTTCACACAGTTTAGGTTGTGAAATGTTGTGCAAGGACAAGGTTAAAGATGGAATTGATATTCCAAAAAAATGTCGAGTTATTTTCAGCTCATGAGACAACTTTCTAGATAGATAGCACCTCAAAATCCATTTTGAAACTCTTGACATAATTCAAGGAAAATGGTCACTTAATAGGACATAAAAGTGTCCCATTACCAACCTAGTGTTAACACATGGCAAACAATCACCATGTAACATATTAGCATCTTTAACGCATGGCAAACAATCACCACAACATAATGTGACATCCAGGGAGGCCTCTCCCACTTTCAATATCACAAGGCAATATATAACTACAAAAGGATAAGAAAGAGCCATGGAGCTAGACATGACATGAATTCTATACATGCATTGGCCTGCTTTGATACTGGAGATGTGCAAGGAGCTTTGGGTCAGAGTAGGAGGTGATTGGTGCAATAATCAAGTCTGCAGATTTGATATGTCCCAACATGGGGGAGGAATTATTCGTTTATGAGGACCAAAGTTTCTCTCTCTCTCTCTCTCTCTCTCTCACACACACACACACACACACACACACACACACACACACACACAAAATTTCTCATACACACATTCATAAATCTTCATCTCTTCATAACATCAATCGGTAATGAGTCCATGACTACAAGATGTGTAAGTTCCTTCTTGAATAAGAAGGATTTTTATCTATGCCAACAAAATTTAGTGTAGAAACCTTCCAAGTCAATCATGATCGAAAAAGTAGTTTATTGTAATCCCACTTACAAATTTTGAGATTTACCTCTACATTTTAAATCTGAAAGTGAAAGTGAAAAGACCTTCAAAATATATAGAAAGTTAGTAAGAAAACCTTCAAATTTAGTCAATTTACCTCTAATGTTCTCATACCTAGGTTTTGCAAAGACAATGCTAAGCAGTGTTAGGGAAAAATTATTTTCCCAAACATACAAAATTCCTTTCCTTGAATGTTCCAAGAGGAAATTTTAGGATATTAGATTTACTTTTCGGGTTTTAACACTCCTTTTCCCCTTGCCCTCAACTAGAAAACAAAACAATATTAAGGGCAAGGGGAAGGGGGGGGGGGGGGGGGGGGGGGGGGGGGGGTTTATAGGACCAACTTTTAAAGAAAAATTAAAAGGTGCAATCGAGAAGCAAGCAAAGGAGAAGTCCTCAGGTGCAATCAGATAGCAAGCGAACGAGCCGACGCAACAGCTGGCAGCGCAAGATAGGGCAGGACAACGAGGACAGAGGGGGATTGCTTTAAAGAAAAACCTTAAAAGAAAAACCTAGCACTGGACTGATCTGGAGTGCAATTGGGATTCAGCCTCGTCCATAGAGGACACGGGGTCAAGTCGAGGGATCGGCGGTGCAACTTTAATCCTCCGTTGATTAAAGATCAACGAGAATAAAAAATTAGGGTTCTCAGCTGAGCATCGGGCCTTGAACCCCAGACCTCCCCTGCCATACTCCTCAGCTCTATCCAACCCGACTATCATGCACCACTGCAGATAAAGCGATAGATGCAGTACATAAATCCTACCCCTTGCTGCGGAGATCCGACGGCCCAAATCGCACGCCCTGCCGTGAACTCGTCCCTGCCATAGATCCCACAAGTTGGACCTCGTGTCACTTATAAACGAGGGGGATTCAGGCCCTACGCAGCACTGAGCACGAGTTGGCAATGCAGATCAGTGACGTATAAGGCGCCCTTCAGTCTGCACAAACAATAACGCCTCCTCCGTGCTACAACTAAGCTCTCTCTCTCTCTCTCTCTCTCTCTCTCTCTCTCTCTCTCTCTCTCTCTCTCTCTCTCTCTCTCTCTCTCTCTCTTCTCGTGCAGGTGATTTTTGGGTGGCAGGAGGCTAAGATTGAACAATTACTTTCTTGGCCTTTCTTTTTAGCTCCATAAATTTGAATTTAACACATGATTGGGTGAACAACCTTTGGCTACCTATGCCACGACTTCAGACTTTGATGCCCTACCCACAAATAAGTAAAATAAGTCCCTAAAAGCCAAAATAAATAATGGGTTTATATCGGGAAATGTACTTGAGATGCCATACCTCTAACACCCTCTTTGCAACTCATGGTGTATAGAAATAGTTAGACCAAGCCGATGAAGAAGCTACCATGGACACCCCATTAGCGATCGACTATTCGGTATACCCTAATTTTGTTATTCTCATGTTTTTACCTTAGAAGAATGCCATCTTGAGCATTGGTTGCCTTTAGAATCTTGGATTGTAGACCACACTACGTTTGAGAATCCCCATTTGTGAACATCACGTATAATACTCCAAGATAAAGAATTGGTGAACACATCTCATCCATGACCTGACCAGCAAGAAAGGATTGGTGCACTCATGCATAGTGTTTTAGATATGAATGATTGCTTCCCTATAAGATGCATGCTCCTTGAACTTTGACCCACGGGTTTAAAAATCAATAAGTTGAACTCCAACACAAGCTTAAGACGAGGAGAACAAGAGAGGAGAATGAGAGGAAGCTAGTGCCCTTTCCTTTCTCTTAAGCATCCTACTTGGGGACCATAGTGTACTTGACAAAAATGCACTACTAGGCTGTCCATGATAGCATCTTCATCAAATGGGTCTTTCTATGCATGATCACCATGAGCTGTAGAAAGGGTGCTGGAGATTGCGGACCTCATAGTTATTATACATATTATTGATATTTATTATTGGCACTTTGTCAAATAAGTGAGGTAGGAAAAGTCCTAAAATACTATATCAATAGGATCCTTCCAACATGCAAAACATATGTTTCTGATCTTAAAGGAAGAGTGTGGATAAAAATTTTCTCCACAAAGAAAACCTAGCCTTTTCCAAGAAGCTGGCTTTTTGGTTAAAACTCTGTGGTGGGGTGATATCAGCTAGGCTATGAGTGAATGTGACACACACACACACACATCTATGATCCTGATTTTCCATGACTCTAGCCGACGATCCAAAGCCCTCTTTGAATAGACAGTGAATGCACCGTGATATCTCATAGTATACCAGACAATGAAAAGTGTGATGTAACTCCGTCTGTGGCTCTATATGACATAACTTGCATATTCTGGCTTCTGTTGGTACTCTCCTAAATCGAGCAACCTGCACGTGGAGAGAGAGAGAGAGAGAGAGAGAGAGAGAGAGAGAGAGAGAGAGAGAGAGAGAGAGAGAGAGAGAGAGAGAGAGAGAGAGAGAGAGAGAGATGTATGACTTGTGAAGAGGTTGCTTTTAGATAAAAATAGTTTTGGACATGTTTACTTTCCATGCATTTAGCTCACAAGGAATGTTGTGTCTCTGTGTCATGTAGACCTGTGGGTGTGTGGGTGTATTAGAGAGAGAAACAGAGTGTGCAATGTGCACTATTAAGTGATGAGTAATTCAATAGGTTCCAAGAAAGGTTACCTTCTAATTATAATAAATTCTCAAAATCCACCTAGGTTTAGTGTAATCATAATGCTCGAAAACAACCTAGGTTTAGTATAATCCCACCCCCCCTTGTCCCCCCCTTATTGGTATATGCAGTGTCATCTCCGCATTTATGATCCACCTCATGGATAGCTCCACCGTCTTACTTGGCCCTACACCATATTTGAGTATTATTATTGGCCATAGAAGTAGTTTCAACATTACTATCGGCTCTTCTATGCCCAAATCTTGCGGCGACGTCGGCTAGGCTACGAGTGAAGCCAACAAAGAGAGAGAGAGAGAGAGAGAGAGAGAGAGAGAGAGAGAGAGAGAGAGAGAGAGAGAGAGAGAGAGAGAGAGAGAGAGAGAGAGAGAGAGAGAGAGAGAGATGTGTAACAGTTTTGAAGAGGTTGCTTTTAAATAAAGACAATTTTGAACCCGGTTTCTTTCCATGCATTGAACATGCAAGGATTTTTTTGTATGTGTGTGTGTGTATTATAGAGAGATAGAGAGTGTATAGTGTGCACTATTAACTGGTGAGTGAGTGATTCAATAGGTTCCAGAGGCGGTTACCTACTACTAATTAAAATCAATCTAAAAAAGAACCTAGGTTTAGTGTGATCCTACCTTTAAATATTGGGACTTGATAGGTGGAAAAACTGTTACCATATACATGTGGTAGTAATGTGAGTGAACACACTTAGGACCACCCGGGGCATTATTTCCCTCTCTAGGAGATTTGTGTATTGTATATACACCCGTTCATTCGAGGGTTATCCACCTTTCCATTGTACACTAAGTAATATACTCTCTGTTGTGTGCCTTGAGCTTCCTTCGTCTTCTTTAAGCTATGTGCGTTTCTCTGCAGCCCTAATGCCAACAATTGGTATCAGAGCAGGTTGCATCCTCTCGGGCTTAGTTTTCCGCAGCTCTAGCACATGCCTGCTCACTTTCTCCAATTTCAATGAGCTTTGGCGAGCGTTCATAGGTTGATTTTTTTTTCCGATAAGCTCTTAGAGCTAAGTCTGCTCAAAGTTTTGATTCGGGCTCATCTTGGCCTCCTTTTCCACTACAAGCAATACTACACACGCTATTTCGTCATTTTGTGAAAAAAAATTGTCAATGCTATTTTTTGCATAATCCCTTACAGTCTTCTATGGTTTGTGTTATATAGCACATGTTGTTCCCAATTCGTTTATCCTCTTTTCAGGCAGTTTTCACATCAGATGCAACATTTACCATGGCTGACAACAACATAGATGTGTTCAAAATGTTTGTTGCTGAGGACAGATTGGATGGCGACAAGTACCCTATGTGGGCTTACATCATCTTGTGTCAAAGGCTATCTCGAATATTGTGCAGGGCATTGATGTATGTCTTGGATCGAGGATGTAGGCGATGTTGAGGATGTCGCAAGTCTTGCTGCAAGGATTGCTATTGTTAGAGTTGTTTTGCCTACAACAGAACAAGCTCATTGGGATGTAAAGGATGCATAGGCTCATGCATTGATTGCATTGTCTATGAAGTGCACCATTACTCCTCACATTTCATATAGTTCCCTTGTGCAGACTATTCTTGAAGCCTTGCCAGACTCTTACCAGACTTTTGCTAGTACTTGGAGACTCATGACCCAAGGAAATCCTGAAGTTGTCAAGTTTGATGCATTGTGGACATTGTTGTTGTAAGAGTCACTTTCTAGAAAAAATAGGACTAGACAGCGTGCAGCTGAGCAGGCTTTTATTGCTGCTCAAAGAAAGGGTGGTAACATCAATGCAGCCACTTCTTATGGTTCTTTTGCGAGTGGAAAATCACATGCTCCTAATGATTTTGCTGGCAGCAATTCGTCTTGAAATTTGATAAGGACGAAAAGAAGACGTGTTTCCATTATTGTAAAGATAATGATCACTTGATCAAGCTGTGTGCTAAGTTGAAGGCCAAAGAGGCTAAGAATAAAGAGGGTGGTTCCACTGCAAATGTTGGTTCCTCTACAAATGCAGCCATTGTTGAGTCTTTTGTGAAAGGAGAGTGTGATGTTGATGTTGATGTAGAATGGGCTTTTAGTGCAGAGTGTACTTACAATCTTGCTATCCATGATGCATGTATGTTAGTTGCTACAGATTCACATGTGTGGTATTTCGACAGTGGTGCTACAAAGCACATTACCTCACATCGTGAATTGTTCACCTCTCTCGAGTCTGTCCCTCATGGGAATTTAGTAACTTGTTCCAACAATGCCTCTTATCTGGTTCAAGGAGTTGGAAAGATTGTGCTTACTGCTGCAAATGGTAGTTATTTCACACTTCTTGATGCACTTTATGTACCTCGGATCAAGAAGAATATTTTGTGTGTATTATCTGCACTTGCTAAACTTGGACTCGTAGTCAAATTTGTGGATGATAGATGTATAGTTCATGATCGTTGTTTTGGTGATGAAATTGTTGCATCTGGCCTTTTGCGTCGTGGGCTGTATAAGCTCGCTTTGTATGGCAAGTGTGGACAAAATGTTGTTGAAGCAATCTCCTCGTTCTTGGTATGAGAAAGATGACACTCATTTGGTCGAACAAGGCTTTCGTAAGAGTCCAATAGAAAGCACATTGTATGTCAAGCGTGAGGGCGACGTACTTCTCATTATTGTTCTTTATGTGGATGACATTGCTGATCACTGGTCCCAATGAGGCATATATTGCTGAATTTAAGGTTGATTTGAATGCTACTTTCAAGATGAAAGATTTAAGCTAGTCCAGTACGCGACTCTTGGATTTTCTCCAGGAAACCTCAATTGCTCGAAGCTATCTCGCCCTCTTTCTGGAATAACCACATAAAATGCTATGAGTTAACAAGCACCATGAGACAAACTAATAAGACATTCATCGACATAATCAACAGGATATGCGTTTCAAAACACACCGACAAAGACACTTTATTCCTTAGCACGCATTACATGCGAACAGTACCTCATCCAGCTATGATGTCCCACCTTTATTATGCGAACAAAGATAAAGACCTACACAAACAACATATTTTCAACACTACCATAGGGACACCACTATTTATTGAAGCACAAGACACAAGAGCGAAAAACTATTCAAATACCAATAGATCCAAAATTAACAGCAGGTCTTTACAAAAAAACTTCACTTAAAACCAGGCCTAATTGTAGAACTTTGTGCTGGAAACATTGACATTCTAGATGGCCAGGTCAAGGGAGCCGACGGTATATTCAAAGTAGTAACACAAAACTCCACAACATAAACCATCTGGATTCACTTTCAAACAACTAAAGTAGGCCAAAAAACTAGATATAAAAACCAACACCTGTACATTACATCAATACATAAACAATGGACACCAATCCAAAAAATAACTCCTAAGTTTCAAATAGGAAAAAACTTCCTAAAAACTATTACTAGAACACAATTCCCAATTCAACCTGAAGCTGCTAGGACCATACATCGTGCCCAAGGCTTGACACTAGACACCTTGGCTTTCGATCCAACCAGCATTCGAAGTCACGGTCTTGTGTACACTGCCCTCTCCCACATAAGAGATCGCAACAACCTTTACCTCCTGAAAGAATTAACTTCTACCCATATTAAAGTAGACCAAATGGTTTTAGATGAGCTACACCGCCTCAAAAAACATGCCACTTGGAAACCTTCACAGCTTGACCTCCGCTCTTTGCCCGTCAATCACTTGATAATACAATCTCTTAACATTATGTCCCTTAAAAAACACTACAAAAACCTTATTCTTGATAATAACTTAATGGCTTCCGACATTCTTTGTCTCCAAGAAACAAAGCTACAACATGTTAGCAGAGTGGCCATACGCGATTACACACACACTCTCAAACAACTGGCCCATGGGAGTATCCCTCTTCACATCAAAGAAAAACATACATCTACAACACCACAATATCATCTCCACGAATGAAATAGAATGCATTGTAGCACTCATCGGTACACCACATGGTCCACCAATAACCCTAATAACATTATACTACAGACCCTCAAGTCCACTTCCCTTGCTCTTGCAAACATTGACTACACTACTCACACCTCACCTCCAACACACCCCTACCATTTTACTCAGTGACTTCAACATCAATGCTAAATACCAAACCCCTCAAAACCTTGCTATTTCTAGCCTTCTCTCTACACACAACATGACACAACATATAACCCACAGCACAACAATCTACAATTCAACTTTGAACCACATTTGGACTACAAATTCCTCCACTAACATAAAAAACAAGCACTAACTTTTTGTTTTGATCACACCACTCCATTATTTCATTACTACTTTCACTAAACTCCAAAAAAAAATTCCAATGACCCCCTCTTCCTACTTCTTGACAGCACCTTCACAAATCCTTACATTAGCAGGCCCTTGTGATTCCTTACCTTGTTTTGCATAAAAATCAAAAACTTAAGGAGTCTATCGTTGAAGGGCCTGTTTAAAATGTCCTTCTATAGGAATGGGTGATACATGTATATTTATGATGTTCTTAATACTATCCACTCACAATTGTGAGTTTTGAAAAAAAAAAAGAACGTGTGATACAATGGGGTAGCCATCAATGGAGGGGTGTGTGTTAAGATGTCCCTCTAATTTAGAAAACACAAACACACACACTATGTAGCATTGAAACTAAGAAATTTGGTACGTAAAATATGAGTCTCATCTGGTATTCTTGTATCTCCATATCTACACAAGTATTGCAACAGGACAAATTCTACTAACATCATTTTCTCCCCTTGTAGATTGTACTAAAACAAAACAAAAAGAATTGCTATAGCTACATGCTCACACCTAGCCATGGAGGAAAACAACCAATCCAAGATGCTTGACGAAGCTTATACGAGTCCATAAGAGCAAGCCTTTTACAAGGAAGCTCGAAATCTATACATAGGATAGAAGAAATCTTGAAATCATTTGGCCCCTACAATGAAAAAATATAATGACAATCACAAGTAAATTTTTGTAATTTAGTGCATGTTTGATAAAGAATAAAAGCAATTTCCTTTGTGTAGAATATAATAATAATGATAACTAGTAGAAGGGTTGTGGGGAGCTTCTCTACGATTCCCTTGCACCCTATGGTAGGACTGGAAGGATGGTGGTGTTGTTGGATCTTGAGATAGTGTGGGGAAAGGATGGCAAATTCTTGACACCCCCCCCCCCCCAAAATTTTTTGGCCTCCTGGGAGTTGGTGACCTTGTTGACTCTCCTCGAGGATATCTAGGGTGATCTAGGTTTCTACGTTCAATCCAACAAGGGGTTCTAAAATGTGGCAGGTCTACATTTCTTCATGGCATCATTCAAGCCACTCCTCCAAAGGCACAAGGCTCTCCTTAAAATCCTTGTGCAAATTCAAGGAAAGAAATTTTGTATGTTTGAAAAAATGATTACACTGCACAGTGGAGAGGGTCTGTGTGTGTGTGTGTGTGTGTGTGTGTGTGTGTGTGTGTGTGTGTGTGAGAGAGAGAGAGAGAGAGAGAGAGAGAGAGAGAGAGTGGCAACCTCAAAATCCTCGCAGTCTCATTAAGGTCCTCGAGAGCGCAGCGGCGCACGAGCGATTGATAGCATTGGACTCGCAGTGTTCGAGAAAAATGTGTCTCAGCTTAATATCGTGCCATTTTGGATTTCAAAAATGCAACATGGCATTTACGTGGCTGCCGACTGTAAACCTATTAGTAAACCACCTTACCGTATGAGTTACTAAGAGGCTGCTGAGGTGGAAGGTTAGCTTGCTGACTACCTTAGCAGAGGGTTTATACAACCTAGTGCTTCACCATGGGCTTCGTCTATCCTTTGGTGAAGAAAAAGAACGGCAGTATGCTCATGTGCGTAGACTACCAAGGTTTAAATGCGGTTACAATTAAGAACAAATACCCATTGCCAAGGGTAGATGAGTTCTTTGACAAGCTAACTCATGCTCGCATTTTTACGAAAATCTACTTGCGGTCACGATATCACCAAGTCCGTATTCGGCTTGCCGATATACCTAAGACTGCATTCCGAACACGGTTTGGACATTACGAGTTTTTGGTGATTCCCTTTGGGTTAATCAATGTGCTCGCGACATTCATGACACTTATGGATAGTGTCTTGAAACCATATTTGGACAAATTTGTCATTGTGTTCCTCGATGACATTCTAGTTTATAGTGCTTCTGAAGAAGAGCACTTACAACATCTCAGGCAGGGGTTTGAGTTGTTACGTGCAAACAAAAAAGGAAAAGGGAAGGGTGGGGGGAAAAAAGGGAAAGGAGAAGGAGGGAGGGGGGAGGGGGTTTACTGTTTTTTTTTAGTAGTTAAGGGCACCCCAAAGGGTCTCGTGGACTTGTAGCCTAGTGGTTAAGGTTGAGCTTTATACTCTCTACGTGATGAGATCAAATCCTACCCATTAGGATTGGTTTTAAATTGTGAGTTGAATGGAGATGCTAATTGGAGATGCTAAAGCATCTTGGGAAGATTCTATGTAATGAAAACTGAAAGTAAAGCCATTAGAGATGAAATTAAACACAAGGAATCTGCTAAAGATGCATTCTGTATGTTTATGAGATAGGTGAGAATTTTTTATTAAAAATCATAATTGGAAAACTGTGCAAACGTGGAGCTATCTCTCTTTCTATTCAACGGCGGCCACTCCTCATCAAACCTACACCTCTATCATGTACTCCTTAGACATGTCTCAAAGGCTTTCTCTCTCTCTCTCTCTCTCTCTCTCTCTCTCTCTCGGAGTTGCAAACGAGGGGAGGGACCGTGAGGGGTGCAAATGACAATGATGAGAGGAGGTGTAGAGGGCGGTAGACACTATGTACTAGTGGTATTAGTGGGGTTAAATAAGTTCAATTAAATAATGCTCACAACATTTGAAATGGAATTTAGTGGTTTTAAGGAGAGAAGCTCCTAAAGTGCTGTGGAGCTACAAATACAAAGTTTTTCGTGTGTATTAGATGGGCCTTTGGGGACTAACCAATGGAAATTCATTCAGAAAGCAAGGAGAAGCTTTAGGGAAAGTTGTGAGCTTATCTAAACAAAGCAATAACTTTTCCATATAAAATTGTGTAGCCACTCGCATTCCAGATTTTAGAAATCTCTTGTGTATGACTTGTGTGTAGTAATATTAACCCTTAAATGTATTAATACTACACATCTCTTGGGAGACCCGGCTCTTACCTTTGATAAGCTTTATTAAAGGGGAATCTTGACAATTCTCTAAACTAGAGCCAAATCAAGTGACGACAATGATCAATTTGGAAGATTGTAGAATGTATGCATAGAAAAGGGGTTAAAGTTGCTAAAGAATACACACACACAGAGCTGCCCTCTCACTAGTCAATTTTGACATGGAGTCTTGTAGACCTATCAATGGCAAAATGTGACAAGTCCTCCATTGCATCTCTTACACAGCTAGCCCCACATCTCCTATACAAAATTTTATCTCTAGTAGCGATTCTCTCTTGCTAATTTTGCCATTCTTGCTTTTTACGCTCAGCTTTCAATTACATCCCATCACCATGCTCCACATCCCCTTGCAATGGCAACACTAGGTCGAGTGGGTTGGAAGGACTTCTCACGGTCGGGTGTATGTGCTAGGGGTTTTAGGGCAAGATCTCCTGTGATAGTGTTTAGGTGCTAGCACAGAGATGAAGCCAACGTACAATTCTCATTAGTGAAATTGGCGACACTCCTCCTACAATGTTGGAGGTTTCAACTACGAATAGCTTGCAAATGAAACCTCAAAGATTGAGTGGCTATTTACAATTCACTACTGATATGATAGATTTCCTTGTCTTTGTAATGATATCTTCTATTTTCTCCCACGAAATTTTTCTTATGTAATTTTTAAAAAAATCTTCCTCTTTTTCATTAGCAAAGAGGAGAGGCGTCACTAAGGCCTTACCACTTGGGGGCAAAACCAAAAAGGTCTACAAGAGTGATACAAGGGTTTTTAACAATACAAGGGTTTTTAACAAAAAGGTGTCCAGATGTGAGATAAATTGTAAAATAGCTTGACTTTTGTATATGTTGGGAATTTGGGAGAACATGTCACTTGGAAGTTGGTCTTTTTCACCACACTGTAGTGCTTTGATAATGATAGCGATCCTTAGATTTTTTTGGCCTATAAGAAAGTGATGGAGAAAACATGCAAACCTTTCACCATCCAATCCAATTGTCATCATCACATTAAGTTTAATTGTTGACATTGCAAAGCATTTGAAACAAAACTCACACCTTATAATTTTAATAGTTGATTATTCACATCATGGCTTGCTTAATAGAATATAAAGAATATTTATTTGAATTGTTGGTACACAATGTTAAATGCTATTGGATACACATATATATATATATATATACACTAGTACGGCCGGCCGGCAAAGCTTTTTCTCTCCCTCGTTTGGAATCTAGCTTTCACCTCGCAACTTGTGCCATGTGTAAAGGAGACTCCCCTCCGCCATATAATGTTAAGTAGATATATATGAGAAAGAACCTTACAAATGTGCTGGCAGACATGACCCTTTAAGTTTTCCTTGTAACGAATTAAGTCTTACTATACTAATTTGAACATTTTCAATGAGTGTATGTGTGTGTGAATGTCTCTCTCTCTCTCTCTCTCTCTCTCTCTCTCTCTCTCTCTCATCTCCACAATTGCATAAAAAAGAGCCTCTCTATCTCTCTAGCTATAACCTCTCTCGGAGAGATCTTTAACTCTTAGGATAGTTTCCAACAATGTTAAGATTTTTTTCTTTTCCTTGTTCTTCTCTCTCTCTCTGTCTAATCTCTCTCCATTAACATGTCAATTACTCAATTTATTACAGCAAAAAATGTTACCTTCTTGAGGCCAATGTTGCCTTCTTGAGGCCACCGTGAAGTCTTCACCTTGTTTGAAAAAAAATCCCAACACCCTTTCTTTCCCCTCTTTCTAACTCTAGTCCTAGAGAGAGAATCCTAGAGAGAAAGGCTAAAGTGTAGAGATAGATAATGTGTGAGAGTGTTGGAGGTGGAGGTGGCCATACCTCATGTATAAGTGACATGGGGTCACTCATGAGGGATCAATGTAGGGAGTTTGATCGGCAAGGCAGGGGAAATAGGAGATGTCAGATCTCCGGAGTAGTAGGGGGGACATAGCTTTATATGTACAAGGCCACTTCACTTGCAGTAACACATGTTAGGTGGGTTGGATAGAGCATCGCGCTGTGGAGAGGAAGGTCGGGGTTCAAGAGGCATCCGATATGCAATGGAACCCTAATTTTTTATCGCGTTGGACTCAATCAATGGTGGATTGAACGTGGGCCATTGATCCCCTCACTCGACCCGGTGGCACTTATGGTCGAGGGGGGCATAGTGAATACTTATTAGAAGACTTCGATGTAATCAAATCACATGCAATGATGTTCTCTGGGAAGCCAAGCTTAGAAATATTCAATGCAGTCAAGGCCGTGCACATTGTGAGAACCACTATGGGGCAACAAGGCACCCAAGTGCAAGTTAGGGTGCGGTGCATTTAGACTGCACGTGCGCCCATGGTTCGACACCCCTTTTCCACTCCCCACCCATTCACACTATTGGGCATACAAATATTATGCTAAAAGCATAAGGTGAAAGCACGGAATGGCTACGGGCCAACTGGTTACGCTCTTGGCATGGAAGATGCAAATCCAAGGATCAACACACGCACACTCTTACCCTGATACACATGGTATTCATAAGGTGAAGAGCGAGCTGGAAGTTCTTTTGTTTCGGGGGTTTGATGTTGCCCGCATTTGTGGCGGGATCAGATTATTGTGGAGATTTTTTCCACAAATCACGAGCTGCCATGTCTATGGCGAACGCCATCGTCCAAGCAATCCGAACACTGACTTAGAGTAGAGTGGCATCGATGTTTAATGGGGGAAGTGGGGGGAGAGGACAAGCCAAAAATCTCCAATGCAAAAGAAAACCCCGCTAGCACTTCGTAAAAGGTAGGTGATAAAGCAATATATATATATATATATATATATATATATATATATATATATATATATATATATATATATATATATATATATATATATATATATATTTGAAGAAACTAGAAATGGATTTAAGCAGAGAAAATAGGGGATACAAAGGTCCCACAGGAAGGGGGTGGGACAGCCCCAAGGCCACCCAATTGGCACAAGATGTTGCAAGTGAGGTTATGTTCTTTTCTACAATCATTTATCATTGTAGCCTGCTACAGTGTCACTTTCACTTTCATATGACAGTAGTTTACAGTTGAGCTTTGGTCAGTTGGCCTTTGGTTAGGTCGGTTCACACTTGGGCAGACATGTGGCAGGGTGGTCTAGTGGACATCGTGGCCAGGCCACCACCGCCACCCAGTGGGGATAGACTTAGATGACGTTCTTTATGAGCTGTTAGTGGCTCTTGATGATTGTACATATGAGTAGTCTTCCTGGGCCAGTGGCATTATCTTGTACGTAGTAGTCGTCTAGAGTAGGTCTTTACACAGAGCACGTCTGCACCATCCAGGCACATCTGAGCCTCGACACCCCCATTGTACCTGAGAGTCCTGGGCTGGAGCTGAGTGTGCTGCCACGCCAGAGTCTGTATCAGTCTTTGAGATAGTCGAGTCATATGTTCTGGTCTACTGTTGTGTCTTTGAGAGCTTTGTTGACGTCTATTGTTTCCTTTCTGTTCATCTGTTTGAGGGAGATTCAGTCTGTTTGAGTGAGATTGTCACGCACATTGCACTGAGGACCAGCCACTGTAAAGAGCACGACAAGTTATCCGCACTACAGGTGCTCTCATTTTGGCGACCACAATGGGATCTCAACTGAAGTCTCACTCTGTTGAGTAGCTGGTTTCTTTGCTTCGCCTGTGCAGCCGGTTGGTCTGGTCCAGTTTCACCCATTGACAGCTTAATCTAGTTGGTCTAGTCTCTTGATAGCTTAACCTAGCTAGTCTAGTCTCTCGCCCTGGTCCAAGTCCTGGTCCTCATCCCTAGTCCCTGGTCCCTGGTCCTTGGTCCTTGGTCCTTGGTCCTGGTCTAGTCCTTGGTCCTTGGTCTTGGTCTAGTCCTCGCCCTGGTCCAACCCTCCTCGTCCTGGTCCAGCCCTCCTCGTCCTGCCAGCTAGGTGGTCTAGTCACTGGTCCTAGACTAGGTGGTCTAGTCACTATCCTCACTTGTTCTGTTTTAGACCTATGTTGTTCACTGCATGACACATACAAGGCGGTCAGTTGAGCGTCAAAGCGCACTATTGAGCCCTCTGAAGCACTATAACAGAAGACGCCCTGTGGTATCTAGTAGAAGTCCATTAACCTCATCAACCATACCTCCACATACGACATTCCCCATTCCTTCATCCGGTTCCACATCTTCCAGATCACCTTCTCCAACAAAGATCTCTATTCTGCTAGAGCAGGCTATTGAGCAACAGGCTCAACAAGGGGCCATGGAGGCGTTGGCTAGTGTGTTGGCCAAGGTAAACATCAGGTTCCTCACCTTCAATGGACTCTCCTCGGAAGATGCGGACGACCATGCACGGAGGTTCGTATCTCTCTATAGAGGACGTGGTCTTAACAGGGAAGATGCTTATCTTGTACTTTTTCCTTCCACTTTGGACGGCTTAGCAGACAAATGGTACAGCCAGTTTGAAGAGAATCATTTTGCAACTTGGGCAGACTTAAGACAACAGTTCTGTGCAGCTTTCAGGCCGGACAACTACTAAGAGAAAGTGTTGGATGACTAGGCCAACATGGTGCTCCAGCCAGAGGAGACTTTTGTGGAGCTTATGACCAAAACCAAGTCTCTGGTTGCCAAGCTTCCCCAGCAACCCGGTGAATTCATGGTTAAGAAGTGGGTGGAGAAGGCGCTTCCAAAAACCTCTCAGCAAAAACTTCGGGAGAGCCTCCGACCTGACTCCACTCTAGAGGAATTCATCGCAGCTGCTACTAGAATAGAGGGGGCTAGGAAGCTGTTCAACAACTCTCCTCACATAGATACTCCCTCTGTGTTCTCCGAAAGAAGTCCTGCTGATCCTTTGACTTCCTTGCGCAGGGAACTCGAAGCCCTCAAACTACAACGATCCCTCCAAGAAGAGAAATCAATCTCTCTGAGACAAGAGAAACCATCGCACCTGGAGGCTTTTGATCAAATCAGACGAGAACTAGAAGAGCTTCGGTCTCAGCAGGAGACCAAAGCTATGGTATGGTGCAGCTCTTGTCGCTCTCCTGGACATCCTCCACAGGACTGTCCCCTTCGGGCTTATTGCCACTTCTGCGAAAAATCTGGGTACGAAGATAAGGATTGTTACTATATCAAAGGATTGCGGCAAATACAAAAAAATATAGGTCCTTCTCTCCAACAAGGGCTAGCACCCGCATCCAACATGGTCTCACCATATGGCCATCAAAACCCGTTGCCTCCCTTCCTGACAACACCCCCTATGCAGCAAGGTATGCACAACAACTTTGCACCCCACAGTTTTTATCATGCTAGTACTCCCTTAGTTCCGCAAAGTTTCTACACCTCAACCTCCAGCACCATGCAACAACAAGAGAAGCGACCAACTCGTCCCCCATTTCGTCCGTCAAATCGGCCAATCCTATGCTACAGATGCGGTGAATATGGGCATTACCAAAGTAAGTGTCCTTTACCTGAAGGGTTTCCTCCTTGCAGACATTGTCCGGAGTCTAAGGACCACTACAGTAAAAATTGTCCCAAACAAAGGGCATCCTCATCTTCAGGCCCAAATCAAAATCAACAAGGGTTTACATTTCCAAAAATCAATCTAATCACAGTGAACACCACCCCTCAACCAACACCTACTACACATACAGTTCAGCCACAACAAGCAGCAGAGCCTACGGGGGTGCTCACTCGAGCACAAAGAGCAGCCCTGGGTTTAAGTTTGCCAACTGGACCATCCAGTCCAACACTTCAGCAACCTGTTCAAAATGTCGCACCCGTAAATGGTGCAAAGAATAGGCCGATCTCTATGCTTTCGGACATTGATGGAGCCTTCCTAGCAGCAGTAGCTGACTTGCAACAGGTCAAAGTTTCCGAGGAGGCCCAGGTTGTAGAAGCTAGGCCCACTGCGGAAGCAATCTTGAAGAACACCTTTCAGCAAGTATCTCTTTATGAGATGCTTCGGCTAGTTGCAACTCTTAGAAGTGACACCCTCTCAATAATTCAATCTTTGTACCCTGGTACAGGGCCTAGTGGCGGGCACCTGCCTGTGCAGCCCCTGGATTCCTACATGATTTCATATCTAGCTGCTCCCCTCACCGACTATAAAAGTCCACGTCTTATTGTATCTATTCTTGGGAAGTCATTCTCAGGCGTCATAGTGGATGGTGGGTCTGGAATCAATCTAATGCATGAATTTACCATGTCAGCCTTAGGTCTGCAGCCTACTCGCCCTGCTCCATTCACTGTTACATTGGAAGACGAGAGGACAGTCTATTATGTGGGCATAGTAGAGAAGGTGCCTTTGAAGGTACAAGACTTCACTTTTAGCTTGGATTTTGTGGTGGTCAGTCTTCCTCAGGTGGAGGGAGGATTTCCCTTGCTGATTGGTAGACCATGGTTGCGGCATACTAAGGCACTTCATGATTGGGGAAACGACGCCATGTGGATACACACTCCCGTCTCCCAAATGCAACGATTCCGGCTTGAAGGAGGGATGGATCCAGTGGCTCAGCACAGCTCATTGACAGTACAGTCCAACCCCGAACCTGAGTAGCCCATCCCACCTGACGGGTCTGACGAGGACCTGCTACAGTGGTTGGAAGCTACCACTTTGATGCCATGCTACATGGTCTCTACTCAAAACTTACCTGTGCCACCAGTAACACTCTCTCTTCAAAATCCTCAGGAGGACACTGATGTCCAAAGTCCTACAACAGATAGTACAACAGTCGAAGAAGTAAGTGGGTCAGCCCCAAATTCTCATGCGTCGAATGACCCGCAGATGGAAGCCCTCGGTCTTGGGGAACCTATAACACATCACCGAAGGGGGAAAAAATCTCCTCTGCATGCACTAGCCAAAGGTTTCCCACTTCCTGGAGCATCTCCCAAGTCGGACCCCCTTCAAAAGCACTCTGTCATGTTGTTTGCATCTGAAGATTTACCCTTCGAGGAGCTCCCACAGGGATGCTTACAAGAAGAGTATGCAAAGTTTCCAATCGATCAAACACCTGCACATGATGTCTTGAAGATCCAAGAGGCAGCTCACCTCTCATCTTCAGAAGCACCCTCTCCAGCTACAACCCCAGACCCACTTAGAGAAGTCAACCTGGGAGATCCTGACAACCCTCAGCACGTACTGTTAGCAGCTTGGTTATGGGAGCATCCCGCATTACTCAATCAGGTAGTCTCTTTCATACACTCTTTTAAAGATGTTTTTGCTTGGTCCTACAAGGATTTAGAGGGGATTCCACCAGAATTGGGTGTCCACACTATACCTCTGGTTGAAGGGGCTAAGCCTATAAGAGGCAGAGCTTACAAGCTCAACCCGAAGTATGCTGAGGCGGTCAAGGCAGAGTTAGAAAAAATGCAAGAGGCAGGGATCATAGTACCTGTGGAGCACTCTGAGTGGTTATCACCCATGGTGATAGCGCCTAAGAAGCAATCCAACAAAATCCGTATGTGCGTCGATTATCGTGCTCTGAATAAGGTAACTATCCCAGATGGTTTCCCAACACCTTTCACTGAGCGTGTGCTCGAAGATGTAGCAGGGCATGTATTGTACAGTTTCATGGATGGGTTTAGTGGATACAATCAGTTGGGCATCCATCCAGGTGATCAGCTGAAAACGGCCTTTGTGACTCCATGGGGTATTTTTATATACACTCGAATGTCTTTTGGGTTGAAAAATGCCCCACCTTCTTTCAATAGGGCGGTATATCTCATCTTTTGTCCTCTGCTTACAGATCATCTTCGCATCTTCATGGAAAATTTTTCGACCTTCTCAGGTGCTCAATGTTCAACCCCAATGGAAAACCTAGAGGAACACCTTGCTCAGCTCTCTGCTGTCTTTCTCAGGTGTAGAGAGGCACGCCTAAAGCTAAATCCTAACAAATGTCATTTTTTGGTTACTGAAGGCACACTTCTAGGCCATGTGGTGTCTGCTAAAGGTTTAGCGCCTGACCCAGAGAAGATTGTGGCAATCTTAAAGTTACCACCTCCCATCAACCCAAAAGGGGTACAGAGCTTTGTAGGCCACACAGGGTATCATCGCAGGTTTATACGCATGTATGCACAGGTGGATCAACCCCTGACCCACCTAACCAGTGCTGCTGTTCCCTTTCAATGGTCAAAGGCAGATTCTGAAGCTTTTGCATACCTTAAAAAACGCCTCATTGAAGCGCCTATCTTAGTAGCTCCCGATTGGTCTCTCACCTTTCACGTGCATACAGATGCCAGTCAACTGGCTGTGGGTGCGGTGCTGACTCAACCTAGTAAGGAGTATAACCTGGATCTCCCTGTTCACTATGCAAGTCGCCTACTCACCAAGGCAAAGTGCAACTATAGCACCACAGAAAGGGAAGGTTTAGCTATTGTGTATGCTCTGCAAAAATTTCGGCACTACTTATTAGGGGTCCACTTCACAGTGATTACTGATCACCATGCCCTGCGATACCTGCTCAACAAGCCGCATGTTGCAGGTAGCGTATGGCGATGGCTACTCTTATTTCAAGAATTCGATTTTGAAGTGGTACTCAGGCCCGACAAACATCATGTCCTCGCCGACCACCTTTCTCGCGTTCACACTGGTGAAGAAGCAACAGGGGTTGCTGACGACTTTCATGATAGCAGTCTCTTTAAGGTGGATACCACACCGGAATGGTACGGCGATGTTTTGCATCTGCTTTCTAGTGGCCTCTACCCAGAGAATGCTTCTCCCCTGCAGAAGATACGCCTGTTGTTGAAGTCTAGGCCTTTCACTCTCATTGGGGGCCAGCTATACAAATCAGGGCAGGATGGTGTTCTGAGGCGGTGTGTCTCCCCTCATGAAGTCGAGTATATTTTAGAGGATGCCCATAGTGGTCCCACTGGTGACCATTACCCTGGACATATTACTGCACAAAAGATTCTCCAGTGTGGCTTATGGTGGCCCTATATTTTCCGCGATGCAATTGCCTATGTAAAGGTATGTGATGTATGTCAGCGCTGTGGTCCTAAACCAAGAAAACAGTCAAACCGTCCTCTCCAGGTCTCTATGGCATGGAAACCCTTTGAGAGATGGGGCATAGATTTTGTAGGCCCAATTACTCCCTCTGCGCAACCCAGCAATCGGAAGTATCTCTTGGTGGCTACCGACTACGCAACAAAGTGGGCAGAGGTACTTGCAACAACGGACTGCACTGGGACTACAGTAGCCAAGTTTCTCTATGAAAATATTTTGTGCAGGTTTGGATGTCCCTTGGAAATCACGAGTGACAGGGGTAGTCACTTTGTGAATGAAACAATTTCTACCTTGCTGGCCAACTACAAGATTTTTCACAGAAAATCTTGTTCCTATTACCCTAGAGCAAACGGGCAGGCAGAGAGCACTAATAAGGTTCTGATAGCACTCCTGCGAAAAGCATGTCATCTTCATCCCTCCACTTGGGCTCAAGCTATCCACGGTACACTTTGGGCATATCAAACTTCTTTCAAAGCCACAACCAATCACACCCCATTTCAATTGGCTTTCGGTTTGGAAGCGATAGCACCTTTCGAATTCAACTCAGGATCCCCGCGAGTGGGGAGTCTTCGTGCCAATGGAAATTTGGGGTCGGCATCAGTCTCTCATCTTTTCCTTTTGGAGGAAAGCCGAGGTTTGGCTTCACTGGCTCTAGAAGCAGAGCAGCTTCATCATAAAGCCTGGCATGATCGCCATCTCAGGAAGCCGCAAATAATGCAAGGAGCACTGGTGCTACTTTATCAGGCCAAGTTTCTGAAAAAAGCAAAGAAGTTGGTCCCAGCATGGCAAGGACCATACAAGGTGATGGAGATTCTACCCCACGGCGTTGTACAATTAGCCACGCTCGAAGGTGTTTCTCTGCCTTTAGTCAATGGATCTCGGATCAAATGCTATCATGCTTAAGAAGCTGCTCAAGGGTCTAACCACGCGACAATCAAGTGTTGAGGTTCGCCGACTCTTGAACCTTTAAATAGCCTCGGAATCACTATCTTCTGCATCTTGCTGTTCCGTTTTATCTTATCTATCTCTTAGACAGCTCTCCTTCTGCAGACTTTGTTAAGCTCATAGGTTTGATTCCGGACTTGGATCAACTCTAACCTTCACTCTCTCTGTTTTCAATCCCTGTCAGTCTTGACATAACCAAATCCCCTCAGTCCTCAATCTCGTCTCAGTATCTTTTCTCAGCTTTTGCCTCTCAAGTGAATCTCAAGTGAATCACAGTTCTTTGATATGCATAAATGCCTTCGTATCATTGAGTGGGATATCTATGAAAGTACTTCGCGTTTTATCTGCCATTGCTCATTCTTTCTCAGTACCTCGAAATTATCTATGCTTTCTATTAATCAAGTCTATGTATTGGTCGTCCTAAATCTTTGAGATCTCTGGATAGTTCCTACGTGTTAAAACTCCCTCTTTATTTTTCTACCCTCTGACTTTGTCTATCCTCTCAACCCTCAGCTCTAATCCTAGCCTAGTGCTTTCCCTATCCCCTCGTCCTAGGCCCTAGGCCCTAGCCTTGACCTTACTCCGGCCCTCGCCTAGCCTTGACCTTACTCCCTCCCGCCCTAGCCCTAGCATTGGCCTGCTTAGCCCTTGACCTAACTTATCCCTCGCCCCTAGCCCCTCGCCCTCACCCCCTATTCCTAGCCCTAGCCCCTCGACCCTCTCGCCCTCGCCCCTATTCCCTAGCCCTATTTGCTCGCCCCTAGCCCCTCACCCCCTCACCCTCGCCCCATTATCCGTCAACCACCTCACCTCTCGCCCTCACACGTATTCCTAGCCCTAGCCCCTCGACCCTACACCCTCGCCCTCTCGCCCTCGCCCCTATGCCATGGCCCCTCACCCTAGCCCCTAGACCATCACCCTCTCGCCCTCGCCCCCTAGCCCTTCGCCCTCAACCAATATTCCCTCTCCCCTAGCCCTAGCCCTTCGCCCTCGCCCCTATACCCAACCCTCTCGCCCTCGCCCTCAACCACTATTCCCTCGGCCCTAGCCCTCAACCACTATTCCCTAGCCCCTAGCCCCTCGCCTCTCGCCCTAGCCCCCCTCACCCTCTCGCCTTATCCATCCCCTCGCCCCTAGCCCTTCCCTTCTAGCCCTTGCCCCTTGCCCCTAGTCCCTCGCCCCTAGCCTCTAGCCTCTAGCCTTTGGTCCCTAGACCTAGCCCTTCCTCCCCTCGCCCCTCGCCCTTCGCCTTACCAAAAAAAAAAAAAAAAGCGCCGCGTATCTGCGAAATGCAATTCGAACGGTTTCTCACTTCTCAACAAGGGCATATTTTACCTGCTAAAATCCAACACTAAAAGCAGAGAGCCTTTATTATAGCCTTGGTACTCTGTTCAGCCCGTCATCCATTAGCAGAGTGGGTCTCGCCCTTGCTCTTACTACAGTGGGACTCATCAATCAGTATAGATTCTGAGGCACACTTGATAAAGATGGTTAGAACTCGCAATAAAGAAAAGCATCTCCAATATGAAGAAGAGTCCTCGGCCTCTGGAGATAGCTCTGACAGTAAATCAGATTACACTCCTAGTTCAGAGCAGCTTTCAGAGGAATCTTCAGAGGAAGAGTCGCCTCAGTCAGTCACTGCTGACAGGGTCACCACTCTCCACGTGCCTCGCCTGTCTGGTGCCCTCTCCAAGGTACCTCTCATAATGATATATCATTTACAGGCTCCAAATCCAGCACTCAAGGATGTGTTCTCTCAGCAGCAACTGATACACTTGGGTCTTCAAAATTTGGCTCAGATCGATTTGTCTGCCAATATCTCTACTGCCAAGCTATGTTCCCTCTTGCTAAATTTTCCAAAGATGAATGATACTGTACTTACAGCGGAGGATATAGGACAGGCTATGGGAATATTGACTGTGCTGGCACCTCTGCCCGCAAGAAAAACCTTCTCGAATCTCTCACCAGAAGAAACTGCAAATGCTTGTCAGGAACTTTTGTTGGACTCACATCCAGACTATCACAGGAGTCAGCAACTGTATTCAGTGTTACAGTATTATTTTTTACTGCGAGCGCCTGAAAGAACAGGGGTTCTTTCTTCTCTAGGTTCTCTAGCAATATGCGATGCCCTTTTTGGTCTCTACCACTGCCTGCCATACCCATTTCACAATTTGCTATTTAAAGCGCTACAGGACAGGGCAAAGCGTTTTCTGACTCAGTGTAAAGGCAAAGCAGAAAGGTTCAATTGCTATGCAGCGCCTATTATGTGTTGGGTAGTCTAGATTATGCAGCAAAAGGCAGATGCAAAAGCAGCTCTCACCCTTCAAGATGATCCAAAAGAGCAAGAACATTCCAAAATGGCCAAAGGGAAAGGCATCTTGCGCAAGAGGGCAAAGGTACAAAAATATTCATCTGATCAAGCAGCTGGCAACACTACCTTTCTCGTAATCGCAGGTCAAAATCTCGGACGTCCATACTTCAACACCAGCAGTGCGTATGTCTACTTCTATGGCCACCTCCACTTTCACACCACCTCTTGTGAGTAGTGTTGCAGTCACTAAAACACAACCTCTTGTTGTCTCGCCAGCACTACATACTACTCTTACTGTTGGGGCATTGAAGGATACTGCAGGGGCATCTAGCTCTGGGGCGCCTACATCTGACAAGCATAACATGTATGAGACTTTTGTGCCTCAGGCTGACAGACTTTTAGAGGCAGACAGAAGAGCCATTTCGACGATTATCAATGCAGCCCTCTCATTGCAAGGTACCAACGGTATGCATCGCTCTTGCTACGACAATATGACAAGGGAAGTGCAAACGCATCTTCAAAGAGCGATGGATAGGGACAATTTCATTGCGACAGCTCAAGATCGTATAAGAATCTTAACTCAACAGGTAGTGGACCTCAAGCATATTGTCCACACTCAACAAAAACAGTTAAAAGAGGCAAATGATATGACCGCGGCAGTTCAGGACCTCTCTCCGGTGGTACATACACTATGTCCTTCTTGTGCAAAATACCAAGCTGTAGCCATTTCACAGGCAGTTCCAGCTACAACTACAACCCCGATTTCTCAGCAAGTTCCTGCTATGGCACCACAGGTACCGACACAGACGGACGTGTCCAAAGCACATTCAGGGGATTCCCAAACAGCAGAGAAAGCAAATCCTACCAAAATGGAGTCTAAACCAACAGGATCGGTCTCATCACAATTTCAGGGTCCCTCTATGGCCACCCCCTCCCAGTCTCCATCATATCCTCAGCACTTCTACGGCTTCCCGGGATTCCAACAACCTGTTCCACCCTCGCAGCCTACGCAGTCGTTTCTTGGGTTTCCACCAGCTCCACCTACTCAACCGCAAAACATGACGCAGTCTGCTGCTCCATACCCAATGTACCCTCCTCATGGTCACTACCCCTCACCATACACTTGGGCCTCCATCTCCTTACCCAACTTACTATCAGCCTCCTCCACCTCCTCCTCCATCATCCGACCACCAACAGTAGAGCGCCGTTATTTCAGTTCATCAGTTCCGCTTTCCAGGATGGGCAGCGGACTTGTAGTGGGCAACCTGTAGCCTGCTGCAGTGTCACTTTCACTTTCATATGACAGTAGTTTACAGTTGGGCTTTGGTCAGTTGGCCTTTGGTCTGGTCGGTTCACACTTGGGCAGACATGTGGCAGGGTGGTCTAGTGGACATCGTGGCCAGGCCACCACCGCCACCCAGTGGGGATAGACTTAGATGACGTTCTTTATGAGCTGTTAGTGGCTCTTGATGATTGTACATATGAGTAGTCTTCCTGGGCCAGTGGCATTATCTTGTACGTAGTAGTCGTCTAGAGTAGGTCTTTACACAGAGCACGTCTGCACCATCCAGGCACATCTGAGCCTCGACACCCCCATTGTACCTGAGAGTCCTGGGTTGGAGCTGAGTGTGCTGCCACGCCAGAGTCTGTATCAGTCTTTGAGATAGTCGAGTCATATGTTCTGGTCTGCTGTTGTGTCCTTGAGAGCTCTGTTGACGTCTATTGTTTCCTTTCTATTCATCTGTTTGAGGGAGATTCAGTCTGTTTGAGTGAGATTGTCACGCACATTGCACTGAGGACCACCCACTGTAAAGAGCACGACAAGTTATCCGCACTACAATCACTATTGCCTTAAACATGTTAAAGTGTGTTTATTTGCATGTCTAGTTCATCCTCCCAATGATTTTGCTTGGTATTGGCTCTACTGGTTTGCGAAATAGTGTGAAGAAGTAGTCTAGCCTAGTTCGGTACATGCTCTCACAATGCATACACCCTATGTGCCTTGGAACCATCTATCTAAGTTGCATTATATGTTAAACGTTACACGTATTATACGCATTTAATGATCGTATCCGAGTCGCACCCAACGGTTATGAGCGTAGTATGGTTTTTCAAGTACACAAGTCGCACTGCACATAGAAAATGAGGAATGGATAGCTGACGAGTTGCATGACAAGCTCTTTTGATTGGAGTAAACCATCCCTGAAATAAGGAGAGAGCTCAATACCCTAAGTATAGCTTAGCATCTTTCATTTTGGGGGTAATAGTAGAAGCTTAACAGAGTTTCGCTTCTGGTGGCGCAGGTTCTGGATTTTCCCCCACTCCTCTCAATATCTTAGAGCTAGTTCACATGGAGATCTGGTTTGCAACTGGTTGCCAATCAGTTGCGAACTAGTTTGGTTCCCATGAGGTGTTGCAAGGAAAAAGTTTGCAAGTGGTTGCAAACCGGTTGCGATGCTGCTCCTAGGGGAGGAGGTGAAGCAGGCTGAGCTTCTCAGAGGAAAAATATGCCATTTTTCAGTGCATTTTCAAAATTTTCGATTTTCATGGGAACTGAGTAGTTGCTGGTTGCCAACCGGCAGCCGGTCGCGAGCCATGGTTCCACGTGAACTGACTCTTAGAGTGCCACCCGGCCGTAAAGCTATATTTTTTCGCAAGCTCTTTCATCTCCTCTTTCGTAGGCTCGAGTCTTCCTGCAGTCACAAGCGTTCACGTCGCCGTCGTCCACTCCTGCAGAATCGTTCGCACAAACTCACCACAGAGATGCTACCGGGTCTGCAGCCTAATTGCCCCCACTCCCCCCGCAAGCACGGGCGCGACCCAGCTCTTAGGAGCTGCGTCCAGCCCTTCTTGACATGCTGCTCTAGGTTTCCCTTACCAAAAAAGAGCCTGTTCAATGTATATTGATCCATTTCTGCCGCAGCTCGTAACACCAGCTACTAGTAGGAGAAGAAGGAGGATAAGGACGACCAGGGATGATATCAATCATCATCTCCCATATCATTCTTTAGCTTGCTTTCTTTTCAGCTTCATGTTACCTCCACTGTCCGAGGGGGTGGGATACATGACAACATTGGCAGGATTATGGGGCTCTACGGAGGACAACTATGCTGCATGTGCTCTGGAGGTGGGCACCCTCTATCCGCAATGTTGGGGCACATCGGCCGTTCACAATGACACCTCGCCTCCAACAAATACGTCATTCTGGGCGATCTCCAATGGAGGCTATTTCGTTTGTGGGCTGCTGTATGACTCTCATTATCCTTCCTGCTGGGGGTACATTGATAATTCAGACATTCCCTCTGAATTTCAGAGCACTAGTTATTCCAACATCAATTCAGGTGGTTGGCATGCGTGCGCAATAAGAGATAACACAACAGACAATCCTGGTCAGGTCGATTGCTGGGGCAACAATTCCTATGGGCAGGCTTCGCCTCCAACTGAAGCCATGATATCAGTTACAGCCGGCGATTATCACACTTGTGGACTCATGGCCACCACAAGGCTAGTGAAATGCTGGGGTCTGAATATCACCCAAGGTGATTCAGCAATACAAGCCCTCATGAATGCCCGTTTTGATTCGATCTTTTCTGGGAGGGACCATATGTGTGGACTTGAGTTGAATACAATGAAGACACTGTGTTGGGGTAACGACACATTTAAGCAGGCTGAACCTCCTGACGTCAACCTCACAGTCATCACTGGAGGCTATAGGTTTTCATGTGGCTTACGTGAGGATAATCATGAAGCTGTGTGCTGGGGAGACTACGCAAGCGGTCAGACATATGCACCGGCGGGAGTGAAATTCTCTACCATCTCATCTGGAGATCGGTACACTTGTGGCGTGAGGGAGGACCAACAGAACATGGTTGTGGACTGTTGGGGGGCAGATGGCAAGTTTGCTGATTTGATACCTCAGAATTTGAATGCAGGTATGGGATTGTGCGTCAAGCAGTGTAATGAGGGCCAGCGTGAAGTTCTGGATTCCGAGCTTAAGTTATCCTTGCATCAGTGTCCCAACAATGGAGACAAGGTTTGTGTGGAATGTATGCCAGGCAAGTGTCCAGCTAGTGACTTGACGCTGCCCCCGCCTTCCAATATATCAGTGGTAGCAATTGTGGTAGCAGTGGTAACAATTGTGGTAGCATTGGTATTGGGATTGTTGGCAGTGGTTCGACGGAGACAATTGCACTCGATGTGGATGTCTTTCTGGAGGCCAATTCATGCGGGAGCAGAATCTGCTCACACAAGACCTTCGAAAGCTAGAGCAAGCAAGGTTTTTAGCTTCACTAGTGAAGCGATACGAGTAGCCACGAAAAACTATGACACTAGCATGGTGATTGGGAAGGGGGGTTTTGGGGATGTGTACAAGGGCATCCTAGATGATGGGCGGGTTGTGGCAATCAAGAAAGCTTCCACTGAGGAGAGAGCTAGCGCTTTTGATATGGAGCTTGAACTCTTGGCACAGGTAAACCACAAGTACCTGGTGAATCTGGTAGGTTATTGTGAAGAGGACAAGTGCCTTGTGTTTGAGTTCATGGTAAATGGTTCACTGCAAGATTGTCTGTTTGACAAAAGATCTGCTCATGAGCTCTTTGACTGGAAAGGTCGAATGAAGGTTGCTTTGCAAGCAGCCAGAGGGATCGAGTACTTGCATGTGTATGCCTCTCCCAAAATCATCCATCGTGATGTAAAAGCTTCAAATATCTTGTTGGATGAAGATTGGGATGCACATATCTCTGATTTTGGCCTCTCTCTTTATGGTCCTGTTGGAACCCAAACTCATATCAGCAATTTGGCACCTTGTGGAACGCTAGGCTACCTCGATCCAGAATACTTCCAAACTTATCAGCTCAATGCGAAAAGTGATGTTTACAGTTTCGGAGTGGTTCTTCTGGAGCTGTTGAGTGGACGACGAGCATTGGACAAAGATCATTCTGTGTACAGCATTGTGGCATGGGCCATGGAGCTCGCTAACCAGGGGAAGTCCATTCTTATACTGGATTCGGAGCTCAAAGTCCCAGATTATGTTGCACAAAGGTCACTTCAAGATGTTATCCAGTTGGCTTTACAGTGTGTTGGGATGGCAGGGAAGGAGCGTCCGACCATAAGTGAAGTAGCAAGCTGCTTGCAAGAAGTTGTTAAGCCATTCTTTACTAATCAGATGAAGGAGGCTCCCATACCAAAGTATCCCTTCAAAGATTTCCAATCTTTATGGGAAAGCAGTAGCAGCAGCAGCTGCAGCAAATTGTCAACTGTAGGTGTCTCTGGCAGCTCAGGAAGCAGTGGAATTGAGATGAAATTAAGATGGGAGGGCAACTTTAGAGCCTGATGTGCTTACTGCCAGTGTAAATATCAATTCTCTGCACTCATAGAATACATGTTAATTCAGCCTATTTCCTACCTTTTAACTTGAATTCACCCTTGACATAAATCAGTACATGGATGAGAGGTTTCACAAATCTGTAAGATCTGTTCTCCAATGCTAATAATTTGAACTTTGAAGCTTTGAATCTACCTGTCTACCATGTTAGCAACATTGGCCCTTTCTTGACTCTGTCTAATCAAGGAAAAAGTCTTCAATCCAATCACTTCCAACAGTCCACAATGATTTTTTCTCGACTCCTGATCTATGTGCTAACCATGTCCTTCTTCCCCCTGTGATTCTTTGCAAAGGCTCGGTGCATGGCATTCCTCTGTGGTCTCCATTGCATGATCAAGGTCTGCTTCTTGTATTGGGCATGCAGGCGACCAGGAAGATGGGCAATATTCAAAAGACAACACAGGTTTGCACCCTTCCCCTACCTGACCTAGAGTAAAGGAACCATAAAGAGGCACTCACTAGAGGGCAAAACGTGCTTGAGGAGCTTCCTCTCCGCGATGTTGTCTCTTGGAATGCACTGATTGTGGGATATGCCCAACTTGGCCAAGAAGATCAGGGCTGTTTTCGACGGATGCCAAGTGAGGGTGTCTCGCTAGATGCAATCAGCAGAGTAGCGCCAGGAAATCAGCGATATCCGCTACACAAGAAAACATGGAGGTGAAGTGCGCAACACGTCCTCGGCAAGCTTCTGTCTGCAATTTTGTCCCACGGAGTGCATTGATTGTGTGACATGTCCAACAGGGTGAGGGTCAGGAAGCTTTGGGCTGTTCTTACCAGATGCAGAGAGAGGGCATCTCTGCAAATGCAATCACGTACGCCGAAGGCATGTGGCGTTACACGAACTGTCTTGGTCGACATGCATGCCAAATGCGGTGCACTTAATGAAGCACAAAAAGTGCTTGAGGAGCTTCCTGTCCGGGATCTCGTCTCTTGGAATGCACCGATTGTGGAATACGCCCAACTTGGCCAAGAAGCTCAGGAGATGCCAAGCAACGGTGTCTCTCGGTGCAATCAGCATCCTTCCCCTACCTTACCTAGGGTAAAGGACCCATAAAGAGGCACCCACTAGAGGGCAGGCATGACTTCTCCAATATAAGCACATAAACAAAGTACGTTGTTTTGTCTTTTTGTGACACTTTTTCAATCCAACTTTCTTCAATATGAATAAAGGACCTCAATAACCTTGTTAAATGTTTTTTGATTCTGTAAATGGATTTATGAATCAGATCTGGATGTATATTGTGTGCAAGAGCACAAGATTCACGGGAAGGAATGTGTTGGACACTTTAAAGGGTGGGAGGCGGTTGAATGCATAATCTGGCACACTCACCATCATCATAGACACTCTCAATCCAATAACAACAGGTCCTAAAATATCATTATGGAGGATGGCACACGTATCTTTGGAGGCAATGGTTTGGTTACCCACATGTGGAACAATTTAAATCAGCGTGTGCCAATCTAAGGAGAGAAGAAATGCAATTGAGACATCGCTTAAGGGTGTGGATCTGTGTATTGAGAGTAGCACTGCACAAAGATTGGAACAGGAATTTGATGCTCCTAGGCTGTTGTTGGCTGTGAACAAATTGGAGACTCCTGGCCTTGATGATCTATCTAAGAAGTTCACCTGACCTGTTGGAATGGCCCTTCCAAGGGCCATTCCCAATCATCTTCACACCTCTCAAGATAATATCCTGGAAGTCTACTTTGGGATTGAGTATGCTCAAAAGTCTAGACAAGATTTAGTTATGTTGCAACTTGACTTTGCCAAGGTTTTTGATGTTGTTTGCTGGGATTTCATAGACACCACCCTGACTAGGTGTGTGTGAGAGAGAGAGAGAGAAGTTGGGCCTTGGGTGGTGCTGGTGGGATGGATCTCATAGGTTGAACAACAATTTTGTAATGTAATGTGGATTCTTGAGACAGTAAAACCTCGAAATTTCATGAAAGGCCTTGAGACCATTTAGAGAGGAAAACCCTTCCATCCACTATGCTTTTCGATTGTTGAGGGTTTAGGGTAGAAACACATTCTTTACAAGTTGTATATGGGGTGAACAAGCTTCCCAAACACGCTTGAAATTTAACTTCAATCAACTGAGTCTTCCAAAGGGTACTTAACCAAGAGAGCATTTTATCGTGAGTGACACGGTTATTGTTGTTCATTGTCACGGGTACATCAATTGCAGGGATGCATGAGCATACCATCATGTCACTTCTGTGGTCAATCTTTTGCATTCCAATCGGTATAAATGTGTTAAGATATCATGATTGGGCTTGCAAAGACAACCACAAGGGAGAAATGGGCCACTTTCTATTGCAAAACTTAGCGCGGAGTGTAAGAGGCATACACAAGAGTTGAAGTTAAATTCTTTAGATGACGTTGGTGACGGTCCTACTCTTGAAGATGTTGCATGCCTTCTTTTCTACTGGGATAAGTGTATGAGTCGTCAAATCCCATCATACCATGTCTCTTGTCATCCCAATTTGGAACATAGTATGACATTGTTTACATACAAACAATCATCATGTATGTAGCCGTATAAAGTGGTCCTCAAGGGCATTTTATTTTATTATCTTTTTGTGAACATGATAATGATTTCTATATAGAGGTCACAAGTGAGCGTGACAATGCTCTATTGCGATATTGTCGTGCATCAAAAGATTGTCCACAAAGAAATAGGGGCTTTGACAAAAGAGTAGATATGATGCGTCATTTGGAGACGCATCAATTATTCATTACTATTTTGAAACGTCCGGGGTGTCGACCAGAGAATGCCGAGGAATATAAGCCAAGCCCCTTGCGATCGCAACACCAATGTAAAATCGGTTCAAATAATCTGGAACTGAAGATAGCCAATGCTAGAAAAAAGCATCTCCGTGATTTAAAGTCCAAAGCTCCATCAATATGACAAAGTCAACAAGCAAAACGAAAAGCGGCATTCTGTATGAGCAATGGGAGAGTTCATGCATAGAAATAAAGATGGAAGAGTGGGAAAAAGGGATGCCAAGTCGAAGAGCCTTCATTGAAAAACATATAAAAGCAGGTTACTAAAATTGGGTACGTGAATTGGAGATTATTTTCATTGTTTATATATATCGCTATTGGTCCATTTAGTTATTTTCTATTATTGTTTTTACAGAGAAGAAAACATTCAAATAAAGAGAAGGAGTCACATGAGGATGATGATGACGATGACGAGCTCGAAAAAGATGGTGCGCTTGGCAAGGATGACAATATTCACACAACTCATGTAAGACGATTGTGCATTCTTAAAAGTTAATTTGAGAGTCACTTTAAGCATTAAAAGAGTTTGTGTGTAGCTTACTTTGTATTGTATACTTTGGGTATAAACATCAACTAGAGCTATGGATTCAAATTCACCGACGACTCCATGCAAAGCATAAAATAAAATATTTTCTTCCTCTTTTTCTCAGTTTAATAGTCATCAAAAGGTAAAAGGCAATTCTATAGCATATTATTATAAATTTAGATTACATGTTGCCATTGTTTATGAAAGTAATTGTTGTACTTCACAGAAGCTTCCTTTTTCTAAAAGGACAAGGACCACACCAATAGAAGTCAACTCACCCAATGATAGCTCTGCAAGTCAAAGTGTACATGTACTATTTCAAAGGGTGATTTTGATTGTAAATGTCCTCCACCAAAGACCAAGACATCACTCTTGGACAGGTATATATTTTTTTCATTATTTAAAAGTCACAGATTTGCAACTGGCTATTCAACTTCAAGAATATTTCTTGTTTGTAATTTGTACGTGCATAGTATTAATAGTGGTACAATGTTCCATTTGATTTCTACTCGATACGGCTACTCGATGGATTGTGACGTTAAAATGATGGATGAGTTTGAGAATGTTGAGGCAAGCACCAGATCCATGAATTGCTTTTCCTTGTGATTTGTTTGTCATATATACAAGTTTCTTGCCAAGTATAACTTGATATCCGTGTCCATACAACAATTGATGGGACATGCTAAGCCAAGGGTTTGCTATACATTTGGGTAACTTGACTTACCCAACTGATCAACCTTTGACACCAAGGACCAACCACCTTCGACTAATGATGAGAGAAGAAGAGGAAAGAAAGATACACATCCCCAACTGACAAAGGAACAGAAAGCCAAATATCTCAAAACGGGGAAGTGCTTTGATTGTGGGGAATAGGGACATATATCTATACGGTGTCCCAAAAAGGCACAAGAATGAGAACGAATAGGGTGAGGAGATACTCACTCCAGAATAGATATTGGAAAGGAAACTGGAAGGGATACTGATGTTTTGACACTATTTTTGCTTTATGACTTTATGAATAAAGAGCTTTGAGATGAAAATTAATGTTTTTTATTGAAGATCTTGTTATTTATGCTTAGATCACATATGAAATCGAGAATGAAATGTTGAGGAATTTGCATCTGAATGCAATTGGGAGATAGCTCTAGAATGAACCTGATCATGATTCAAGGTAAGAATCATGAATTTTGAATGATGATGAATGAGATGATTGGATACTGTGGTGAGTCCATTTAAGAGTTCCCAATGGATGAGATGGCTACACAGGGATCTAAGTGCATCAAGATTTCTAAACAGATGAGATAACTAGATTGAATGATTGAAACACTATGTTTAGTATGAACTAAGTGTGTAATTTGTGAATTGGAATTCTTGAAAATGAATCTGATTCTTGTGCTCACTCATGTGATTGTGTTTGAATGCAATATTGAAAGACGAAATGATTGCAGTATTTTGGTCTTGAGAATCTATGGACATGCTCGCAATAAGAATTAGTTAATCGGACATCAGTGAGGTCTCGGGGTGGATCTAAATGCAATTGCTAAACACATTGCCAGGAATCATGATTCTAGATCTGGATGAATTTTACGTGATATGATTTGAATGTGATGTGAATGTTTAGTGACTGTCGTCTTTGTGCAAGTGTTGGATTTGTGTCATCTGGTGCATCGATACTTTAAGTCAGTGTCTACAGAATTGGTTTATGGCTTATGTCTGATTTTGTAGGCATAATCAAGGGCGATTACAATTCTTTCAAGAGGGGGGTATGCCACCAAATGATGACATGACAGCTTGTACAGACCGCAGGTTGTACGGATAGACCCATAGATAGCGCTGACATGCTAACGTGGACAGCCGTATGGAATTTTGAGAAATGCGTTGACTGATGTTGATGTGACAACACACGGATTTTTGCTTTTTTTTTAGCGATAGCTTTTGAGCCGGTAGCTTTTGAGTTTGAAGCTTTTTTTTGTATCACTTTTGAGAGCCCTTGTGGACTTAAAATATGTATTGAGAGGGTCTCTTGAACTCAAATTGTCTGGCTATCGAGCAGCTAAGCGGAGAGGACCCTCCAACTCTGTAACTTTGCTTAAGCATTAATATAAAAATAATCACCTAAAGGGGGCGCCAGATTTTGGGGCCAATACCTCTGGGCATGGAACTATATTGGGCCATGTCGAATTCTATATAAATGTGATAAAGCTTGTGAAGTGTTTTAAGTGATTCTCTTGTGTGTTGTGCCATATTTATGACTTGGGGTGTCCAAGTCTATTACAACAAACCCCTTTAGTTGCTGCATGTATATGCCATCATGAAGATCACCATGTAAGAATGTTGTCTTAACATCCAATTGGATAAGTTCCATGTCCTCTCTGGCAACCAATGCAAGAACACAATGCAAAGTGATCATCTTGACAACATGGGAAAAGATTTCATCAACATCTATGTCTTGTTTCTCCTTAACACCCTTCGCAACAAGTCTTGCTTTGTACTTTGGTTTGCCATCACTAGTTGTGACCTTCGACTTATATTCCCAGTTGCATAATAGGACTCTCTTATCACTTGGCAAAGGGACCAAATACCATGTTGCATTCTTATGCAACGAATCCATTTTTGATTACAAAGCTCTCTCCCACTTTAGCATGTCATCTTGCAACATAGTTTCCTCATAGCTGGAGGGCCACCCTAAAAGCATTCTCGACTCACTCACCCTTTTAGTTAGTCTTCTACCAAACTCTCTCTTCTCTCTTACATATAGCCCTGATTTGACATGAGATGGCTTCACTAAGAAGGTCCTTGCTTTATATGCAGAATCAGCTAATAGGTATGGCTTGGTAATTTCCCCTTGTAGCTCAATCTGTGGTTGTGCTAGCACTTCACCGCATTTCAACCATGTGCAGATGGATGACTCTTTCAAGTGAGTCGAGTCATGCACACCTCCAGTGGTGGAGCATACAACACTTCATGTAATATACCCAATATTTTTCAATAAAACTATTTCATTTACTTTGCAAAAGTATTTAAGGTTCGGATTTTGTTAAGTCATAAAGCGTTATGATCGGATCAAACATCAGACTCTTGAACTATTAATTATGGTGTTTATTCACTTGGAAATAATAGATTGATATGTAAAACTTAAGCCTCAAGTCTATTTCTAAAGATAATAGTTGACCCTCAAGAAAGGAGAAGTATTTTTAGGAAAAAGAGAGAAAAGGAAGAGTATTTTTAGAAGAGAAAGAGTAGGAGTATTTTTCGTAGAAAAGAAAGAGGAGGGAGTCAAGTTTAGAGTTCTTGTCTTGGAAGCCAAGCTTCTTTGGCGCCGTTGCCGGGGATATGCCCTACACTAAGCTCGGTTAGCACTTTACGCTTCCTTGTGGTGCAATTTCTATCATAGGAAAGGCAGGGAAGGAGTGTGTGGAAGGTTTCTGTTTTTTGCGTTTTCTGCAATTGCTGTCAAGTTTCAATTTCTGCTATTGTCTGCGTTTTTTCAATTTCTGCAATTTCTGCATTTTCAAGTTCGGCGTTTTCAGTTTCTGCAATTTTCTGCATTTCTGCGTTTTTTCAATTTTCTGCAATTTCTGCATTTTTTGCAATTTCTGCGTTTTTTCTGCATTTTCTGCAATTTCTGCATTTTCTGCGTTTTTTTCAATTTCTGTATTTTCTGTATCAACAAAAAAAAAATTTTAAAAAATTTTGGAAAAAAAAAGTTTTTTGAGAAAAAAAAAAAAATTCTGAAAAAAAAAAGAAGGAAAAAAATTCGAAAATTAAAAACGCGAGCGAGTGGGCGGCGATATTTTTCGAAAATAAAAAACGTGACTCTTAAAACGGACGGGTTGGTTTGCATAAAAGATAGATCGGGATCGTTTCCCCAAGCCCAAGCCCAGGCCCAGGCCCAGGCCCAGGCCTCAGTCCTATGATATATACTAGACTCACTCTTATATATATACCCTACTCCCTCAAGAGAGAATGAGAGCATGTGGGACAAGTCCTCCACTCTCCTCCTTTCTCTTCCCACTTGCACCCTTAGACTTTCTAGTTTGGGCCTAGTTCCCTACTGGAAATTGACAGTTTTAGGGATTCCGAGGGCATAGAGTGACCAAACGGAGGGCTGTAAAGCACGGCACGATCCTCTGACCAATACGCTCGTTTTGAGCTATCACACGGCCCATTCCACGACACGCTCTAAAAAATCTAGCGAAAAAACAAACAAAAAACACGCTAAAAACTAGTCACAAGGCCTCCTAGAGCAGCTTTTTGACACCTTAGGGTATCAAAAGCACATGCACTTACGCTCTGGGCGGGTGCTAGAACACGAGCATATTGAGAGTGCCTCTGTTCATACGGACACCCATTACCCATCCACGATAAGCTCTAGACCCTCAGCGGGGACACAAGGTAGCACCACCCAAGACCCTAAAATAGCCGTTAGTGATTCCTCCTCCGACTCAGAAATCATGGAAGCATACCCTACCCAAAACACTGAGAGAGAAGGACATGCACCTCCCGAAGCTCCACAGCCTAGTACTAGTATGTTTAGTCGTTTCATGGAAACATTAGGTAGAGCTACTCGCTCGGAACCTGATGCAAATGAAGCACACGAAGGGGGTGGGGAAGTGGAATCTCCTTTCACATCGCACGTGGACCCCACACCCCCAAAGAGTGTCCATGTGGATATCCTACCAACTTCTTACCAAGAAGGCCCTGTTGAGCTGCCTCCTTCAGAAGTTCCCTCTAGAGTACCGTTGGTGACAAGTAAAACCACGGGGAGCAACATTGCTTCTACCTCACAAGAAACCATTAACACGTCGACTCTAAAAGGATTGTTCATTAATGATCATTGGACATATGACCTCCACACTGAGGTGTTGACGGATCTACACTCTGGCCACGCCTACCATGTAGGATGGATAGAGATTGTACAATCCACCTCTAGTGCCACGAGCATCGAAGATGAACAGAAAATGATCTGTAATGTTATCCATGGCATTATTCAATCAGAAAGGCAAAACCGAGGGGTAAATATACTCTCAACTGGCCCCATGAGATTTCTGGATACGAGCAAGGCTCAACAGCCTACTCTATCACAAATGGAGACTCCTCTAATGAGCCCCATGGACCCATCTTACGTCATTTCACCTGGGGTCTCTATGCAATCTGAGCCTCCGAGCAAAAACTTTAGCTTCCCTAACTTGGCTCAACCCTCTATCAAGGAAAACACAGTGCTCACTCCAGGGATAAGCCTAACAGAGAATGTACCGATGACATCTACGGTTAGCGCAATGCCACTACCTAGTGTTGTAGTACCTAATATGGGGCCTTGACCATATGTGCCTCTAGCCCCTTATGCACACATGGCCCCCACACCTCCAATTGTACCACTTGCTTATGCTCCTCGAGTGCCGCTCCCTAGCTCTTATCCGAGTGGACCTATGCCCGGTTATGTTCCATATCCTGCATCATCCACACATATGCCACGACCGGTACCCGTTCCTCTCCCACATATGATTCCAAGAGTACCTCCACCGGCCCTGCCTCCTCACATAGGTGACTTGGCAGCATTTGCTCAAACCATAGGTCGATCTATCGTGGAAAATATGCGTCATGCATCTGATAGAGAGCCTAGAAGTAAGGCAGTACAAATTGCCAAACTCACGCAAAAATTCAATGGGGACGAAGATGCTAGGAAACACATTGAAGTGTTTGAACAAGTATGTGATTCCTTAGGGGAACGCAACGAACTACATAAGTGCAATGCCTTAAGCTTGACATTAAGTGGGAAGGCTGGAGATTGGTATAGGACCCTAAGGGTGGACGAGAAAACAATCTACCCTACCCTTCGAAGGTTGTTTCTAAAGGAGTACATACGAGAAGGTGTGCTTTGGGGTGTAGCATCTCAGCTACAGAAGGCCGAACGTAAGGAAGGAGAGTCAGTAAGGGACTTCATTAGTCGTCTAAAGCACTTAAACTCTCGTTGCCCTGTAAATGAGCGCTTCAACAATAACCAACTGCTTGATCGATTCATTCGAGGGTTGAGGAATGAAGGAATCTATAATGGACTAGTGATTAGAGGTATCACAACCTGGGAAGATGTCACTGCCAATGCAATCCGATTAGAGGACAACTTGATGATAGCAGGCATGAGGGTGTCTACTGACACGAGATCCACTAGCTCACAAGCCATTGAGTATGAACCCATGACTGCAAAGCCCATTGCCAATGAGCCAAAGGTATTTGAGACATTCTTGACAGACCTCACCAAGGCAATCCAAGAGTCTCTTAAGGATAATGGACCCCCTCAAAATAGTCACATGTATCCAAGAAGGGAGCAACAATGGTGTTCCATTTGCTTAGGTCCACATAGCACTAGTGAGTGCCCTACGTTTAGAGTAAAATTTAATGGAACTTGCAACGCATGTGGTAGGTATGGTCACCAAGCTAAGGATTGTTTAATGATCAAACGTATGATGGAAAATAGACCACCTGTAGCCTGGACGGATGCGCCTCGAGCTCCTGTATTGATGCCTACTCCACCTATTGAGCAACTACCGCAACACATGGTCCCTAGATCTCAAAATGTTATACAAGCTACACCGTTACCACCTCCTGTGCTAGGACCGCAGCCCCCGCATCCAAGAGTCGCCCCTATGAACCAAGTGGGTTGCGAGCCATCAAATGCTTATGCAGATGGCTGTGAGGAGGAAATAGACACTAGTATTGCCTATGGACTTGATACATTGGAAGAGTGTCCTATATACTACATGGAAGATTGTTGGGGACAAGTCAAGCCGGTTTATCAAGCTGCTAATCTCGCATCCAGAGGTCAAAATATCAACACCCAGGCTAGGAGGCCACCTCTTCAATGCTATGAGTGTGGTGGACCACATCGAGTAGCGGAGTGCCCTATTAGGCTGCAAAAGAATGCTGCACAGATGCAAGTGAATCAAGGGAGCACGTCTGCAATGCCAATACTCACATGTAATCGTTGTGGCATAGATCACTTGATTGCCCAATGCCCCTATAACCCAAATGCGCCTAAAATCACACCCCTGAATTTGGTCGAAATTGCTAGTGTGACGTCGCCAATACCACCCGTTGCACCCGCTTATGCGATTACACGGTCCATCCTTCAAGGGCCAGGCCATATCCTCGAAGAGAGAGATACCGCGTCAGTTATCCAAGCAAAGAAAAAGAAGACACGAAGGAAGAAGTCGCAGAATACGGAAAATTCAAAGCCAAGTTCCAAAACAAACATAGGAACAGGAGATGACCCCGTGTATATGAATGACCTCGAGGATGATTCAGATTCAATCGAGACAATGGAGACTAGAACCAATACCACAAAGGGAAAGACCGACAAAGAAAACCGTAACATGGAACCAAATGAAAACCGAATAAGAGAAAACCATAAAGAGCCTCTGAAAACACCACAAGTGTTTCCAAATCCAATCCAAGACCCCCAAGATAAATTGCAGGGGCAAAAAGGGAAGAATCGTAAAAAGAAGATTGGGACGTACCCAAACCCAGTAGACGAGATTAAGCAGGTGAAACATCTAAAAGGTTTAGTGGAGGATACTCAAAGGAAACTAGAACCAGAACCCATGCATATCAAAATTCATGACACAGTGTTTCCCACGCAAGTTCATCCACCCCACATGAACCATAGACCGTTAGCCATATCTAGTATCATCCAAGAAGGGAGTGAGGACACGACATCAGAAAGTGAGCATACACCCTTCTTGTTGGAAAGGATGTTTAACGAAGGAATACCTGATCCCATTGAGGAATATGAGATTCCATCCTCACCAGTTCCTAGTCAAGGACCTACACCCTGCAAAACGCCAATGAATGTTGCCAAACTAGTGGACTTCATGTCTTCTGAGGTCCGAACCACGATCATAGCAAAGCTGTATGGAGATCCTGAGTTATTCCTTACACTTCGAGCATTCCTTAACGGAGAGCTACGAACGGGATTACCGCAGTTTGCGCAACCAAATAGGCCTGACTCGATTATGATTGATGAGGAAAATCATGTGCAATCACTTGACTTAGATGGACACGAGTCTGTGATCGAGGTACCCATTAACGAATTAGGGCAGTATTTTGAAGGCGACAAGTCTAATGTGACTCTACCCATCACTACCAAGGGATTAACTATAAAGGGAATTCTTGATGGTGGTACGGGAGTTAGCATCGTTACAAAAGATTGTTGGGAATCCATGGGAAAACCCCGCCTCAGTGTTACTAACATTGTGGTAAAGATGGCAAACGGTACCATAGCCAAACCTATGGGGATGCTCAAGGATCTTAAGATCAAAGTTCTAGGACACAAGGTACGACATACGTTCATTGTAATGGATTTCTCTAAACACCTTATGTCATATGAAATGATTTTAGGACGACCATTCATGAGGGAAGCACAAATGGTTCACGATTGGTCTAAAAATCATGTCTATTTTCAATTCCAAGACTCTGTCCTTAGAGTGGATTTGGTGACTGGTAAGGTACACCCCTTAGGGAGTAAAACCATTATTGATCATCGCTCTGACACCACAGTTCACTCGGCCCCACTACAATATTGTTACACTTGTAAGAAGGATACAGACATTGGCCAAGATTCTCCTTATATGGATATCCTACCTGGGATGACTGAGTCGGACAATGTGGATTGGGTACACCTAGCATCAACCATAGACACTTGGGGAAATAGGGGGACGACCTGGGTAACACCTGAGGGGGATGAAATGCATATACCCTTAAATATGCTACAAGCAATGCATATCGCTTCTGACAAGACTCATCCTAATGTAACGAAGAAAACATACAAGTGGGTCCCTAAAGCTTCTTTAGTGACCATAGCTAGTGCTAAAAAACGGAAACCTAGTAAGAACCGTACCACTCGCTCCAAGAAAAGTAAGAAAATGTTGCGATGGATCCCTAAACGACTATTGGAAGCCCAAGGCTACTATCAAGGAAATGATCAAATCTGGGTTCCAAAACGTAGATTGTGCTCTTACCTATCACCTGACCCAAGTGAGCCCAATCCCGTAGCTCCAAAACGAATCAATGATCATGGAAAGAAAAAGATCACAGAATGCTACACACCCGCTCCCGAGCTAGTTTGGGTACCAAAGAAAGAACGATTTGTTCCACCTAGCTCAGGAAGGGAGGAGTCCCATGAAGATTCTAGCTCATCATGTAATACATCCATAGAGGTAAAAGCTTCTACACCGCCTCCATCTATAGTAGTGGACCTCCATGAAGCTACAAAAGAATCCACACCTCCCAGTGTTCAAGAATCACCTGATGAACCACTTCAAGTTCAATCCTGGGAGAGTACCTTACCACCCTTGCAGCTTGACAAGGCACCTAGGGTAATAGAAAACTACTGGCAAAAATCCTCACCTATTACCAACTGGAACAATTGGTTTCAAAGGGTGACAAGCTCATTTCAAACGGTATGATCTACCCAAGGAAGGGGGGAGTGTTTGCTGACAGTCATCATTCATTTGTTTCCCTCTCAACCTTTTTCCCTGACCTCTCAATTCCAATCTTAGGGAATGTACATATAAAGCTTTATACTCACAAAAAAAAAAAAAAAAAGAGCAAGAGCAATTAGCAAACGAGTATGCACATTAAAGTCAAAACATTGACTCAGACCTATACATGTCACATCTGGTACAGTGAAACAGAAACCTATGCCATAAAACACCTTTGATCCTCATCACTTGAGTGATGGAGGGTAGGTAAGATTAGTAAGATAGGAGTGTTTCTGTTTTAGAGTTGCGTGATTAGCGAAGTTCTCTTTTCCCACTGATGTGCCTCCTGGAGGTATTCCTTTTGTTTCATAGTGTGTACAGGAGCGTGTTGCTATTGATAGGATTTGGACCTTCATGGAACCTTCAAATCAAGCGCGACCATCAACACAAACAGGTGTTTCTTGTCCATTAGCATTGCCCTTATCTTTTTTGCATCCATGTTTGTCTGCTTTGATTGTGATTGGTAGCATAATATTCAGCGCATTGGCTTAGTATCAAACATTTAATTCAATGTAATGTTTTGTCATAATCACTTGTCAAGGTTTAAAAATCAAGCAGTCCGACTAAGCTAGTTTGACCAAGCTAGGTATTAGAAATCTTCTCTTAATACCATGGGGAATGCCTTCCTAATAAGCAATGGTTACTTACGTTCTTAATCCGATTTAGGCAGCATTGTATGGAATGTACTAGGGCTTTCTAGTGGGCTTAACCCTAGTGACCTTTAGCTTAAGTATTATAAAGGGAGTTTACTAATGTGATGAGCTTGGGGAGTGTAACAATGTTATATGACCCCCCAAAGTTACAAAATTAAAATGTTGAAAATGAACAAGCAAAAAAACAAAGTGCCACAATGTAAAATTTTAAGCTGGAAGAGAAATCTCAGCTTGAATTGGTACTTCACTCACATGTATCGCCTATGGTACTAGAGCCCTAGAGGTTCCCAGTGTGGGCGCTTTTCCTTGAAAAGCAAAAAACCCAAGGCATACAAAATAAGCACACACATCATAATTGAATCAATATGAAAAGACTTTGAGGGGTCAAAGAAAAAGTAATCAGTCAGGCGATGATTTCATGAGAAATTCCTTTTATGGTAGCTTAACTACAAGGTTTTCTAGATATAGCCTCTAGTCAGCCCTCGAACATCAATACTTGGCTCTCGTGATTAAACAACTTAATTGACCACAGAAAATTAAGAAGCTTACCCATGGTATTAATATTCGATCTCTAGTGCTTTTCGACCGTCAAATTAGCGACCCCAGACTTGTTTAATTTTTTACCTTTACATCTGTTTATGCATTTGATTACATTTCAATTTAATGTTCATTGCTAAAAAATTGTTTGAAATTCTTTTACCAATCAATGTGTCTACCTAAAACTGCATATGCTTTTTAAGAGAATGCCATTACTGTGCCAATGTTGTTTGATTTTGCAGTGACTGAAGAAGGCTAAGGACATTCATCTCAAATGCTCTTCCACCTCGACGAACCAGCTTCAACTCAATAGCTTCCGAGGACGGAATCTACATCAGGAAGGGGGGCATGTTAACCCTCACGGCTCACGGACACCCATCACCTACGATGGACGCGTATTATGTATTTGGTAGAGTCAGGTACCGGGCTTGTCGGACCAATAGGGAAAGGTAGAGTGATCGTCGATGAGAGGCGCACTTTAACTTGGACATTCAAGGGATTAGTTGGTTAAGCATGGGCGCCCAAGTGTGAATGGGGTGAGCTCCTATAAAAGCCAACTAAACCTAATTTTTACTCATTCTCTCATTTGTGCAATTGAAGAGTGCTCTTGCTCCATCTCCATCTTCTTCTTCTTCACCTCCTTGTGTGTGTGTGTGAGAGAGAGAGAGAGAGAGAGGGAGAGTGTGTGTGCGATCGAGCATTACGAAGGCACGACGGCGGCGAAGCGGTTGAGCGCGGCACGACTGCAGCTTCTTCTTCATCGCGGCGAGGAATCCACCACGAAGGCGAGCGTAGAGCGGTGAGTGACACACCCTTTGTTTTCTTGAGCTTGCTAGTTTAGGCGACATGTATCCAAGAAGGGAGCAACAATGGTGTTCCATTTGCTTAGGTCCACATAGCACTAGTGAGTGCCCTACATTTAGAGTAAAATTTAATGGAACTTGCAACGCATGTGGTAGGTATGGTCACCAAGCTAAGGATTGTTTAATGATCAAAAGTATGATGGCAAATAGACCACCTCTAGCCTGGACGGATGCGCCTCGCGCTCCTCTATTGATGCCTACTCCACCTGTTGAGCAACTACCGCAACACATGGTCCCTAGACCTCAAAATGTTGTACAAGCTATACCGCTACCACCTCCTGTGCTAGGACCGCAGCCCCCGCATCCAAGAGTCGCCCCTATGAACCAAGTAGGTTGCGAGCCATCAAATGCTTATCCAGATGGCTGTGAGGAGGAAATAGACACTAGTATTGCCTACAGACTTGATACATTGGAAGAGTGTCCTATATACTACATGGAAGATTGTTGGGGGCAAGTCAAGCCGGTTTATCAAGCTGCTGCTCTCGCATCCAGAGGTCAAAATATCAACACCCAGGCTAGGAGGCCACCTCTTCAATGCTACGAGTGTGGTGGACCACATCGAGTAGCGGAGTGCCCTATTAGGCTGCAAAAGAATGCTGCACAGATGCAAGTGAATCAAGGGAGCACGTCTGCAATGCCAATACTCACATGTAATCGTTGTGGCATAGATCACTTGATTGCCCAATGCCCCTATAACCCAAATGCGCCTAAAATCACACCCCTGAATTTGGTCGAAATTGCTAGTGTGACGTCGCCAATACCACCCGTTGCACCCGCTTATGCGATTACACGGTCCATACTTCAAGGGCCAGGCCATATCCTCGAAGAGAGAGATACCGCGTCAGTTATCCAAGCAAAGAAAAAGAAGACACGAAGGAAGAAGTCGCAGAATACGGAAAATTCAAAGCCAAGTTCCAAAACAAACATAGGAACAGGAGATGACCCCGTGTATATGAATGACCTCGAGGATGATTCAGATTCAATCGAGACAATGGAGACTAGAACCAATACCACAAAGGGAAAGACCGACAAAGAAAACCGTAACATGGAACCAAATGAAAACCGAATAAGAGAAAACCATAAAGAGCCTCTGAAAACACCACAAGTGTTTCCAAATCCAATCCAAGACCCCCAAGATAAATCGCAGGGGCAAAAAGGGAAGAATCGTAAAAAGAAGATTGGGACGTACCCAAACCCAGTAGACGAGATTAAGCAGGTGAAACATCTAAAAGGTTTAGTGGAGGATACTCAAAGGAAACTAGAACCAGAACCCATGCATATCAAAATTCATGACACAGTGTTTCCCACGCAAGTTCATCCACCCCACATGAACCATAGACCGTTAGCCATATCTAGTATCATCCAAGAAGGGAGTGAGGACACGACATCAGAAAGTGAGCATACACCCTTCTTGTTGGAAAGGATGTTTAACGAAGGAATACCTGATCCCATTGAGGAATATGAGATTCCATCCTCACCAGTTCCTAGTCAAGGACCTACACCCTGCAAAACGCCAATGAATGTTGCCAAACTAGTGGACTTCATGTCTTCTGAGGTCCGAACCACGATCATAGCAAAGCTGTATGGAGATCCTGAGTTATTCCTTACACTTCGAGCATTCCTTAACGGAGAGCTACGAACGGGATTACCGCAGTTTGCGCAACCAAATAGGCCTGACTCGATTATGATTGATGAGGAAAATCATGTGCAATCACTTGACTTAGATGGACACGAGTCTGTGATCGAGGTACCCATTAACGAATTAGGGCAGTATTTTGAAGGCGACAAGTCTAATGTGACTCTACCCATCACTACCAAGGGATTAACTATAAAGGGAATTCTTGATGGTGGTACGGGAGTTAGCATCGTTACAAAAGATTGTTGGGAATCCATGGGAAAACCCCGCCTCAGTGTTACTAACATTGTGGTAAAGATGGCAAACGGTACCATAGCCAAACCTATGGGGATGCTCAAGGATCTTAAGATCAAAGTTCTAGGACACAAGGTACGACATACGTTCATTGTAATGGATTTCTCTAAACACCTTATGTCATATGAAATGATTTTAGGACGACCATTCATGAGGGAAGCACAAATGGTTCACGATTGGTCTAAAAATCATGTCTATTTGCAATTCCAAGACTCTGTCCTTAGAGTGGATTTGGTGACTGGTAAGGTACACCCCTTAGGGAGTAAAACCATTATTGATCATCGCTCTGACACCACAGTTCACTCGGCCCCACTACAATATTGTTACACTTGTAAGAAGGATACAGACATTGGCCAAGATTCTCCTTATATGGATATCCTACCTGGGATGACTGAGTCGGACAATGTGGATTGGGTACACCTAGCGTCAACCATAGACACTTGGGGAAATAGGGGGACGACCTGGGTAACACCTGAGGGGGATGAAATGCATATACCCTTAAATATGCTACAAGCAATGCATATCGCTTCTGACAAGACTCATCCTAATGTAACGAAGAAAACATACAAGTGGGTCCCTAAAGCTTCTTTAGTGACCATAGCTAGTGCTAAAAAACGGAAACCTAGTAAGAACCGTACCACTCGCTCCAAGAAAAGTAAGAAAATGTTGCGATGGATCCCTAAACGACTATTGGAAGCCCAAGGCTACTATCAAGGAAATGATCAAATCTGGGTTCCAAAACGTAGATTGTGCTCTTACCTATCACCTGACCCAAGTGAGCCCAATCCCGTAGCTCCAAAACGAATCAATGATCGTGGAAAGAAAAAGGTCACAGAATTCTACACACCCGCTCCCGAGCTAGTTTGGGTACCAAAGAAAGAACGATTTGTTCCACCTAGCTCAGGAAGGGAGGAGTCCCATGAAGATTCTAGCTCATCATGTAATACATCCATAGAGGTAAAAGCTTCTACACCGCCTCCATCTATAGTAGTGGACCTCCATGAAGCTACAAAAGAATCCACACCTCCCAGTGTTCAAGAATCACCTGATGAACCACTTCAAGTTCAATCCTGGGAGAGTACCTTACCACCCTTGCAGCTTGACAAGGCACCTAGGGTAATAGAAAACTACTGGCAAAAATCCTCACCTATTACCAACTGGAACAATTGGTTTCAAAGGGTGACAAGCTCATTTCAAACGGTATGATCTACCCAAGGAAGGGGGGAGTGTTTGCTGACAGTCATCATTCATTTGTTTCCCTCTCAACCTTTTTCCCTGACCTCTCAATTCCAATCTTAGGGAATGTACATATAAAGCTTTATACTCACAAAAAAAAAAAAAAAAAGAGCAAGAGCAATTAGCAAACGAGTATGCACATTAAAGTCAAAACATTGACTCAGACCTATACATGTCACATCTGGTACAGTGAAACAGAAACCTATGCCATAAAACACCTTTGATCCTCATCACTTGAGTGATGGAGGGTAGGTAAGATTAGTAAGATAGGAGTGTTTCTGTTTTAGAGTTGCGTGATTAGCGAAGTTCTCTTTTCCCACTGATGTGCCTCCTGGAGGTATTCCTTTTGTTTCATAGTGTGTACAGGAGCGTGTTGCTATTGATAGGATTTGGACCTTCATGGAACCTTCAAATCAAGCGCGACCATCAACACAAACAGGTGTTTCTTGTCCATTAGCATTGCCCTTATCTTTTTTGCATCCATGTTTGTCTGCTTTGATTGTGATTGGTAGCATAATATTCAGTGCATTGGCTTAGTATCAAACATTTAATTCAATGTAATGTTTTGTCATAATCACTTGTCAAGGTTTAAAAATCAAGCAGTCCGACTAAGCTAGTTTGACCAAGCTAGGTATTAGAAATCTTCTCTTAATACCATGGGGAATGCCTTCCTAATAAGCAATGGTTACTTAGGTTCTTAATCCGATTTAGGCAGCATTGTATGAAATGTACTAGGGCTTTCTAGTGGGCTTAACCCTAGTGACCTTTAGCTTAAGTATTATAAAGGGAGTTTACTAATGTGATGAGCTTGGGGAGTGTAACAATGTTATATGACCCCCCAAAGTTACAAAATTAAAATGTTGAAAATGAACAAGCAAAAAAACAAAGTGCCACAATGTAAAATTTTAAGCTGGAAGAGAAATCTCAGCTTGAATTGGTACTTCACTCACATGTATCGCCTATGGTACTAGAGCCCTAGAGGTTCCCAGTGTGGGCGCTTTTCCTTGAAAAGCAAAAAACCCAAGGCATACAAAATAAGCACACACATCATAATTGAATCAATATGAAAAGACTTTGAGGGGTCAAAGAAAAAGTAATCAGTCAGGCGATGATTTCATGAGAAATTCCTTTTATGGTAGCTTAACTACAAGGTTTTCTAGATATAGCCTCTAGTCAGCCCTCGAACATCAATACTTGGCTCTCGTGATTAAACAACTTAATTGACCACAGAAAATTAAGAAGCTTACCCATGGTATTAATATTCGATCTCTAGTGCTTTTCGACCGTCAAATTAGCGACCCCAGACTTGTTTAATTTTTTACCTTTACATCTGTTTATGCATTTGATTACATTGCAATTTAATGTTCATTGCTAAAAAATTGTTTGAAATTCTTTTACCAATCAATGTGTCTACCTAAAACTGCATATGCTTTTTAAGAGAATGCCATTACTGTGCCAATGTTGTTTGATTTTGCAGTGACTGAAGAAGGCTAAGGACATTCATCTCAAATGCTCTTCCACCTCGACGAACCAGCTTCAACTCAATAGCTTCCGAGGACGGAATCTACATCAGGAAGGGGGGCATGTTAACCCTCACGGCTCACGGACACCCATCACCTACGATGGACGCGTATTATGTATTTGGTAGAGTCAGGTACCGGGCTTGTCGGACCAATAGGGAAAGGTAGAGTGATCGTCGATGAGAGGCGCACTTTAACTTGGACATTCAAGGGATTAGTTGGTTAAGCATGGGCGCCCAAGTGTGAATGGGGTGAGCTCTTATAAAAGCCAACTAAACCTAATTTTTACTCATTCTCTCATTTGTGCAATTGAAGAGTGCTCTTGCTCCATCTCCATCTTCTTCTTCTTCACCTCCTTGTGTGTGTGTGTGTGAGAGACAGAGAGAGAGGGAGAGTGTGTGTGCGATCGAGCATTACGAAGGCACGACGGCGGCGAAGCGGTTGAGCGCGGTACGACTGCAGCTTCTTCTTCATCGCGGCGAGGAATCCACCACGAAGGCGAGCGTAGAGCGGTGAGTGACACACCCTTTGTTTTCTTGAGCTTGCTAGTTTAGGCGACATGTATCCAAGAAGGGAGCAACAATGGTGTTCCATTTGCTTAGGTCCACATAGCACTAGTGAGTGCCCTACATTTAGAGTAAAATTTAATGGAACTTGCAACGCATGTGGTAGGTATGGTCACCAAGCTAAGGATTGTTTAATGATCAAACGTATGATGGCAAATAGACCACCTCTAGCCTGGACGGATGCGCCTCGCGCTCCTGTATTGATGCCTACTCCACCTGTTGAGCAACTACCGCAACACATGGTCCCTAGACCTCAAAATGTTGTACAAGCTATACCGCTACCACCTCCTGTGCTAGGACCACAGCCCCCGCATCCAAGAGTCGCCCCTATGAACCAAGTAGGTTGCGAGCCATCAAATGCTTATCCAGATGGCTGTGAGGAGGAAATAGACACTAGTATTGCCTACGGACTTGATACATTGGAAGAGTGTCCTATATACTACATGGAAGATTGTTGGGGGCAAGTCAAGCCGGTTTATCAAGCTGCTGCTCTCGCATCCAGAGGTCAAAATATCAACACCCAGGCTAGGAGGCCACCTCTTCAATGCTACGAGTGTGGTGGACCACATCGAGTAGCGGAGTGCCCTATTAGGCTGCAAAAGAATGCTGCACAGATGCAAGTGAATCAAGAGAGCACGTCTGCAATGCCAATACTCACATGTAATCGTTGTGGCATAGATCACTTGATTGCCCAATGCCCCTTTAACCCAAATGCGCCTAAAATCACACCCCTAAATTTGGTTGAAATTGCTAGTGTGACATCGCCAATACCACCCGTTGCACCCGCTTATGCGATTACACGGTCCATGCTTCAAGGGCCAGGCCATATCCTCGAAGAGAGAGATACCGCGTCAGTTATCCAAGCAAAGAAAAAGAAGACACGAAGGAAGAAGTCGCAGAATACGGAAAATTCAAAGCCAAGTTCCAAAACAAACATAGGAACAGGAGATGACCCCGTGTATATGAATGACCTCGAGGATGATTCAGATTCAGTCGAGACAATGGAGACTAGAACCAATACCACAAAGGGAAAGACCGACAAAGAAAACCGTAACATGGAACCAAATGAAAACCGAATAAGAGAAAACCATAAAGAGCCTCTGAAAACACCACAAGTGTTTCCAAATCCAATCCAAGACCCCCAAGATAAATCGCAGGGGCAAAAAGGGAAGAATCGTAAAAAGAAGATTGGGACGTACCCAAACCCAGTAGACGAGATTAAGCAGGTGAAACATCTAAAAGGTTTAGTGGAGGATACTCAAAGGAAACTAGAACCAAAACCCATGCATATCAAAATTCATGACACAGTGTTTCCCACGCAAGTTCATCCACCCCACATGAACCATAGACCGTTAGCCATATCTAGTATCATCCAAGAAGGGAGTGACGACACGACATCAGAAAGTGAGCATACACCCTTCTTGTTGGGAAGGATGTTTAACGAAGGAATACCTGATCCCATTGAGGAATATGAGATTCCATCCTCACCAGTTCCTAGTCAAGGACCTACACCCTGCAAAACGCCAATGAATGTTGCCAAACTAGTGGACTTCATGTCTTCTGAGGTCCGAACCACGATCATAGCAAAGCTGTATGGAGATCCTGAGTTATTCCTTGCACTTCGAGCATTCCTTAACGGAGAGCTACAACGGGATTACCGCAGTTTGCACAACCAAATAGGCCTGACTCGATTATGATTGATGAGGAAAATCATGTGCAATCACTTGACTTAGATGGACACGAGTCTGTGATTGAGGTACCCATTAACGAATTAGGGCATTATTTTGAAGGCGACGAGTCTAATGCGACCCTACCCATCACTACCAAGGGATTAACTATAAAGGGAATTCTTGATGGTGGTGCAGGAGTTAGCATCGTTACAAAAGATTGTTGGGAATCCATGGGAAAACCCCGCCTCAGTGTTACTAACATTGTGGTAAAGATGGAAAATGGTACCATAGCCAAACCTATGGGGATGCTCAAGGATCTTAAGATCAAAGTTCTAGGACACAAGGTACGACATACGTTCATTGTAATGGATTTCTCTAAACACCTTATGTCATATGAAATGATTTTAGGACGACCATTCATGAGGGAAGCACAAATGGTTCACGATTGGTCTAAAAATCATGTCTATTTGCAATTCCAAGACTCTGTCCTTAGAGTGGATTTGGTGACTGGTAAGGTACACCCCTTAGGGAGTAAAACCATTATTGATCATCGCTCTGACACCAGAGTTCACTCGGCCCCACTACAATATTGTTACACTTGTAAGAAGGATACAGACATTGGCCAAGATTCTCCTTATATGGATGTGTTACCGGGTATGACGGAATCAGACAATGTGGATTGGGTCCACCTAGCATCAACCATAGACACTTGGGGAAATAGGGGGACGACCTGGGTAACACCTGAGGGGGATGAAATGCATATACCCTTAAATATGCTACAAGCAATGCATATCGCTTCCGACAAGACTCATCCTAATGTCACGAAGAAAACATACAAGTGGGTCCCTAAAGCTTCTTTAGTGACCATAGCTAGTGCTAAAAAACAGAAGCCTTGTAAGAACGTACCACTCGCTCCAAGAAAAGTAAGAAAATGTTGCGATGGATCCCTAAACGACTATTGGAAGCCCAAGGATACTATCAAGGAAATGATCAAATCTGGGTGCCAAAACGTAGATTGTGCTCTTACCTATCACCTGACCCAAGTGAGCCCAATCCCGTAGCTCCAAAACGAATCAATGATCGTGGAAAGAAAAAAATCACAGAATGCTACACACCTGCTCCCGAGCTAGTTTGGGTACCAAAGAAAGAACGATTTGTTCCACCTAGCTCAGGAAGGGGGGAGTCCCATGAAGATTCTAGCTCCTCATGTAATACATCCATAGAGGTAAAAGCTTCTACACAGCCTCCATCTATAGTAGTGGACCTCCATGAAGCTACAAAAGAATCCACACCTCCCAGTGTTCAAGAATCACCTAATGAACCACTTCAAGTTCAATCCTGGGAGAGTACCTTACCACCCTTGCAGCTTGACAAGGCACCTAGGGTAATAGAACACTACTGGCAAAAATCCTCACCTATTACCAACTAGAACAATTGGTTTCAAAGGGTGACAAGCTCATTTCAAATGGTATGATCTACCCATGGAAGGGGGGAGTGTTTGCTGACAGTCATCATTCATTTGTTTCCCTCTCAACCTTTTTCCCTGACCTCTGAATTCCAATCTTAGGGAATGTACATATAAAGCTTTATACTCACAAAAAAAAAAAAAAAGAGCAAGAGCAATTAGCAAACGAGTATGCACATTAAAAGTCAAAACATTGACTCAGACCTACACATGTCACATTTGGTACAGTGAAACAGAAACCTATGCCATAAAACACCTTTGATCCTCATCACTTGAGTGATGGAGGGTAGGTAAGATTAGTACGATAGGAGTGTTTCTGTTTTAGAGTTGCGTGATTAGCAAAGTTCTCTTTTCCCACTGATGTTCCTCCTAGAGGTATTGTTTGTGTTTCATAGTGTGTACAGGAGCGTGTTGCTATTGATAGGATTTGGACCTTCATGGAACCTTCAAATCAAGCGCGACCATCAACACAAACAGGTGTTTCTTGTCCATTAGCATTGCCCTTATCTTTTTGCATCTATGATTGTCTGCTTTGATTGTGATTGGTAGCATAATATTCAGCGCATTGGCTTAGTATCAAACATTTAATTCAATGTAATGTTTTGTCATAATCCCTTGTTTAGGTGTAAAAATCAAGCAGTCCGACTAAGCTAGTTTGACCAAGTTAGGTGTTAGAGATCTTCTCTTAATACCATGGGGAATGCCTTCCTAATAAACAATGGTTACTTAGGTTCTTAATCCGATTTAGGCAGCATTGTGTGAAATGTACTAGGGCTTTCTAGTGGGCTTAACCCTAGTGACCTTTAGGCTAAGTATTATAAAGGGAGTTTACTAATGTGATGAGCCTGGGGAGGGTAACAGTGTTATATGACCCCCCAAAGTTACAAAAATTAAATGCTGAAAATGAACAAACAAAAAATCAAAGTGCCACAATGTAAAATTTTAAGCTGGAAGAGAAATCTCGGCTTGATTTGGTACTTCACTCACATGTATCGCCTATGGTACTAGAGCCCTAGAGGTTCCCAGTGTGGGCGCTTTTCCTTGAAAAGCAAAAAACCCAAGGCATACAAAATAAGCACACACATCATAATTGAATCACTGTGAAAAGACCTTGGGGGGTCAAAGAAAAAGTAATCAGTCAGGCGATGATTTCATGAGAAATTCCTTTTATGGTAGCTTAACTACAAAGTTTTCTAGATATAGCCTCTAGTCAGCCCTCGAACATGAATACTTGGCTCTCGCGATTAAACAACTTAATTGACCACAGAAAATTAAGAAGCTTACCCATGGTATTAATATTCGATCTCTAGTGCTTTTCGACCGTCAAATTAGCGACCCCAGACTTGTTTAATTTTTTACCTTTACATCTGTTTATGCATTTGATTACATTGAAATTTAATGTTCATTGCTAACAAATTGTTTGAAATTCTTTTACCAATCAATTTGTCTACCTAAAACTGCATATGCTTTTTAAGAGAATGCAATTACTGTGCCAATGTTGTTTGATTTTGCAGTGACTGAAGAAGGCTAAGGACATTCATCTCAAATGCTCTTCCACCTCGACGAACCAGCTTCAACTCAATAGCTTCTGAGGACGGAATCTACATCAGGAAAGGGGGCATGTTAACCCTCATGGCACACGGACATCCTATGATCTATAAACGTTGTATTATTTAGAGTCAGGTACCGGGCTTGTCGGACCAATAGGGAAAGGTAGAGTGATCGCCGATGAGAGGCGCACTCCAACACGGACATTCAAGGGATTAGTTGGTTAAGCATGGGCGCCCAAGTGTGAATGGGGTGAGCTCCTATAAAAGCCAACTAAACCTAATTTTTACTCATTCTCTCATTTGTGCAATTCAAGAGTGCTCTTGCTCCATCTCCATCTTCTTCTTCTTCACCTCCTTGTGTGTGTGTGTGTGTGAGAGAGAGAGAGAGAGGGAGAGTGTGTGTGCGATCGAGCATTACGAAGGTACGACGGCGGCGAAGCGGTTGAGCGCGGCACGACTGCAGCTTCTTCTTCATCGCGGCGAGGAATCCACCACGAAGGCGAGCGTAGAGTGGTGAGTGACACACCCTTTGTTTTCTTGAGCTTGCTAGTTTAGGCTTGTTGTGTGCTTGGAGCCGTTTGTGGCTCGCATACGGTGTATTGGCAAGTCCCTTGCTTCGACAGTGCGGCAAGGAGCGCACAGCCTCCTAACCTCAAGGCTCATCAATAAAACTAAACTCTAAGTCAATTAACTAAAGAAAGGACAAGTTTATACATCTTTAATGGCAGATAACAAAACAATGCACTTAATCAAACCAAGAAGAAGCCACAATCAACAAATATAAATTGTAAAAAACCATATAGCATAGGAAGGAGTACACCTATGCATGGGCTCGATGAAGAGATCGATGTCATGGAAGCTCCTCGTATCTGGAGATACATCATGTCTACATGGTCGTCCAATCTCCAAGGGCAAGCTAATGTCTGTCTACGTGCTGCATCAAAAGATCAACAAAAGCACTGTACCTCCAAGAGGTATGTCAGCAGCAAGATAAAATAACAAAAGTAACATAATAATAAAATAAAACATCTAAGCTAGGGTCAAAAACCTGGATATCCAGAGGCAAAAATCCAAAAGGGAAAAAAATGCCTATGGTATATGCACATAAATCTAGTGCACATATCAATGTGTACAAATCTCAAATCTCGTGCAACTAGGAGTCAAGAGAGAGCTCTCACCATGAAGCATGATCTGCAATCTCTTAGCTCGATCTCTAATAGTCAAGGGTTGGTTAACACCTAGCTCCATATGTAAAGTCTACTCAACAGCACAAGGAATGGTCGTAGGGTGGACATCAGCCTCTACTCGAATAGTCTATGGAAGGCTCTTCGATAGCCAAATCTGCAATGCTCGCGCTCTCATAGGGATGTCAGTCTGAGCTCGCCTAGCGTGTCTACGTGTGCATCTAGCTCTAGGACATACTATCTGCTGAGAAGGTACCGACCTCTCTAGGGGTAGTCTCATCTCTCGACATTGCTGGCTTGTGGAGGTCTCGCACTAGAGTATGATTCTGTATGCGCTGGGTGTGCTACGGCTCGTGGCCTAGGTACCCAAACATGTCTTTGTCCCTCAAAGTAAACATGTGCCTCAAGTGACCGTCTAGATGTGAGCCAACCATGTGAAAGTCCATCGTCGGTCATATGGCTCTTTAGAAATATGATCGTATCATCACAAGGTAAAAATCTAGCATGTAGCTCGTCACAGGGAACAAATACCTCTTGGGTTGTCCTGGAAGCTCTACATGGAGAGCTACGTGCCTGATCTATCGTGTGTCGCTCCTCAGTGGCACTACTCATCATCGCAGAGCCTCTGCCTAGAGAAGGCTCTACACATGATTGAGATGCCTGTGTACGTGGTCTCCAAACAAGTCTAGCAGGTGCTATCGTATCCCTACATAGGGTGTTAGTAGAGGTCACTCTAGTCCGTGTACGTCCATGTATCTGTGGTGTAACCTCTATCTCTGTGGTGTCAGTAATGTGGTCTCTAGGAACCTTATCTAGAAACGTACGGCTCGTGGCTGGTCTCCGCTCAATCGGGTGATCTGATCGTGAGTCGACACTCATAGATGGCACTAGGGCAACATCTATATGTGGTGGTTGCTCTCTCTGTGACTCACTGGCTATGACACCGCTATGCAAGCTAAAAGAGTGGGATAGCGATGTTGTCGGCTCTGCATCTTCTCCCATAGGGTGATCTACTGTCGTAGAGGGCTCTAGCTCGACATCTATCTCTAAGGGCCTCTGAGAGGTCGGAAGATCTAAACAAGGATGCTAAAAGGTAGCTAGAATCTGTGGAGTGGTCTCATCTTTAACAAAGCCATCGGAGTCACTCACTCTATGGCTCTGTGAGATCTCTCGATGTGTGCTGGAAGTCTCGTGGATAAGTGTGGTAGGTGGTGTAGGCTCCCTAACAATACTCTGATCGGGCTCTAGTCTCAGGGGCTCTACTTATGGCAGGGTAGGTGCTGGAGCTATCTCTCGTGGCACACTATCATCCTCATCTGGCATCTCCCAAGGTGGTAGAATACGATGTGACAAAAGAAGCCTAGGAGATGATCTCTCTAGTGGTGTCTCTCGAGGACTCGAAGCTCTGGGTAGCTGTGGAGCTAGCATGGTCATCGTGGGTAAACATAAATCATCATGTCTAAGTCCAGGGGATTAGGGTAGACCTATAGTCAAAACATATACTGCATGATCGACATCCCTATAAACTCTCTCACGTGGATCTCCTACCAAATATGCAAGAAGGCGGGTTGAAGGATCTCTAGATCCACCACTCAACAGGCGTTTGTACCTACAACCAAGCTCATCTAGATAGATCACGATCTGCTCAACTTTCTGAAGCTCCACTAGCCTAGGATGTGTCTGTGTGTCTAGGCTGTCATCTCGGTGTGCTCGCTCAATGTCATCAAACTCAAGGGTCTCAATCAAGAGATAGTGCTCTCCGAGCTCATCAATAAAAACTGCTCTATCGGCCTGTGGGGCTCTCACAATTTGCCTAGGTGTAGACATCATGCACTGCGGGGTGGCTAGCCTCACAAAGGGGTGATCATAAGTGTCAACATAATATGCAACCCCTCGTGGAGATTGGCCTACTATATGCAAGATCTGACCATCTATATCTCTCATGCTATCCCTAGTCTCTCTGGTCTCGGACAGTATCTGAAGGGTGGGGGTCAATGGTCTAGGGGCACTCATATCTACAATGTGTGATCTACCGGACCCTACCTCTGGTGCTCTCAACTGGGATGATGTGGTCGTCATAGACTCTCTCGTATGCTCTCTAATCTGTGTCATCAAAGGATGGCATGGGTCTCTAGATGGTGCTAGGTGTCGAGGTTGAGACTCTCTAAAGTACGTGTCTCGAAGGCTCTGGGTCTCTATCTGTGGCTCACTCTGAGTGGTACGCAAAGTGCTAGAAATCGTCGTGTACATCGCTCTAGACTCGTTATAGCTCGAAACGCTTGGCAGAAAATCAAGTCTAGGTGAGGAGAATCCCGGCAGTGATTTCTTGAGTGATGTGGGTGGTGGCACTATGTCTAAAGGAGGTAAGGCACTCCTACTCGAAGTAGGGCGCTGGGTCGATCGAGGATCGTATGGCAATCCACAAGTCAAAAAGTAAAGCTCAGTGCCTGTGGTGCTCACGTAGCAGTCTTTAGGCTCGCCAACTAGTGTCACAACATCTGTGGATAGGCCTCTACTAGAAGTGCGACACTCTAATCGATATATGCGCTGAGCACTATCTATATAGATCACTCAAGGACCTACCCGCTATAATGTAACCTGCACATGATGGTCGAAGGCCTCAAGGAAATCATCTGCATGTACTAGCTCTATCTGCTCTAGCCTAATCAAATGGTCCTTCGTGGAGCCACATATTCAGAGGAGCTTAAACTTTCCTTGCTTTCTTGCTCTTTGGATTCCTCCTCTCGAATGGGAGAGAGTCTTCTTTTGGGGGTCTCTTCAAGAGGCCTCCTAAGCTCTCTCTCCTCTTGGAGAGGAAGGGAAATTCCATAAGCACGAAGTTGTTGAGTAACTTCGGCTTGCAAAGCAGGGTTGCCCATAGCTTGCTGCAACCTAGTGACGAGATAATTCACAAACATGGGAGCATCCTCATTAGCACCTTCATGTGCAAAATCAAAGCTATCAATGTTCATTCTACTCTCTTGATTTGTCAGCCATTTTAACAAAATTTATGTATGTACTTAGTATATGATTTGGCAATTCAAAACCTTAGTTGCCACTCCTCTTAGCCTTTGAAAATCGGCTCTTAAGTATCTACACCCGCGGCTCGAAGTGGTTAATTATAGAGAGTAGAGAAGTAGGTCTAACATAGCAGAGTTGCCAAGGGCTAGCTCCTTTCGGACTTCTTATGGCTCGATAATGGTAAAGTCGTAGGAAAGTCTAAAAAGACTCCATTATTAAGTCCAAAGCTCCCGAGGTGTGCACCATCCCCCACATAGTGGACTCAAAAAACCGATAATAGATCCCAATTCCACTTACCCTATTATAATTAACAACATCAACCATTTATAGGCTACTTAAGGACCTCTCTTCTTAAGTCAGAAAAGAGAAACCAAATGCTCTGATACCAATGTAATGGAATTGGCCTATTTAACTTGAGAGTAGCGGAAATTAATGAGAGTACTTTTGAGAAATAACTTTGTGAGCATAACGGGTGAACATAATTGAAGATAGCAACATAATCATAGCAATTAGTTAACTTGGAAGGAACAATACTTTTGCAAGAGAGAGAATTTAGAGAACATGACAACAGTTGAGGACCGGATTTATGTGGTTCTTTAGATCTCCTAGCTTATTTTTTTAAACCCCTAAAGCTTCACCTTTAAAAAAAAGTCCACACCATGGGACTTAGCCCGTTTTAAGGGACCTGTTGGGGTAGCGGTTTTTTCTGACCGGGCTAATTGTCACACACGCACGCACAGACACACACACACACACACACACTCACTCACTCACTATACCAACTACCTATTAAGCTATCTTGAGCTTACTTAACTTTTGGGATTCTACTAAAACATACCGCCTATGGTCTCCACCATGGGACGTGGACCTCGCTACATCGTGGTACTACCTCGGGTTAGCCCGACCATGAAACATTTGGGTTGCCTCTTCATTACACCTTGCAGGCGGCCTCACCATCTCTACTGGGGATCTCTCCACTCATGGAAATATGCACACTATGTAGTTATGGCGACCTCCCTCCCTCCTCTATTTAAAAGGTGAGGGTGCAACTATGTCCCTCACTTAGCTTTGTTCGTGCTCCGCTTTTTGCATAAAAAAGTACTACATATCCGTCTCTCTACTGCACCAAACAATGGAGCGCACAACACAAGTAACATAGGTCTGTTACTTTTTGATCATGGTCTTTTTTGCACCTATACTTTTTTGGGCAATATTTATGTACCACGTTAAAAGACATGACACCTTGAGTAGTTTTTTTACTATATAATAAGGAAAAAATGATTGTTTTTTTACAAGGCTTTAATCCCAATATTGGGATTCTGATTGCTATCTATGTCGCATGATTTCTGTTGAGGATTCCATATTGGTGGTTTTGTTTTGATATGGCTTACTACATGCTTCCGCTTTTAACCTCTGGTTTTTTTCAAAAAAAGAAAAACCTACCTAGCAACTGTTCGGTGGACTGACCGCTGATTTGGTTAAAGCTCTGCCTTGGTGACTAGTTCGAGCAAGACAATTTTTTTGGTGCTTACTAATTCGATTTGCAGGTTGGCATGCTATTTGTGCCTTTTTGCATGGGTTATTGTTCTATGACTTGATAAACCTTATGTTTTGGATATTGATGGGAGCTTGAAATATGGTGGTGTTGTTCCACCCTCTGCACACCGGTAGTTTTTTCCTCCCACTAGGTCGCAGGTGACTGTTATATTGCATGGGTACTGTGAGAGATAAAGGTGTTTTGGTATCAATAACTACCATTCTTATTCATTGGTTTCTAAATGGCATGAGGTTTTACATTTGCCTTTGTAAGTGGGATTTTTTGACACCGCTCTACTGAGGCTGACTTTACTCTATTGCCAATAATCGAGCCTACCTTGGTGGCTTAATGGGCATCAAAATTCTACATGGGATAATTAATATTGTCGCTTTTTTCACTTAGTTATTGGTCTAAAGCATTTTATGATGTTCCGGATTTGGTTTACCGGCTCCTAACCGTTTCCTAAATTTATGTAAAAACTAGTTTGATTGTGGGATTACTCCATACTAACAAATGGTTTATTATAAGGTTTGCTGCTACGTAACTTAGCTTGACAAATCTCTGTTGGTATTCAAACACATTGGGGGGCTTACGAACACCTTTAGTACATGGAATTTTTAGCCATGTGGGGTATATGTACATAAGTGCGGGTGTGGTGTTTTCTATCCTACTATGCACTGGTTCTTAGAGGAGTTGAGCCCGGTTGCACCATCTTGCTATACTTACTACTTTATTGATTGGGTTAAGCTATGCATTGCACTGCCTACAAACACATACGCAGTTGGTTGATGGTGTTGTTCTCTATCCAACTGCACAATAATTTAGAATCGTTTGTGATGACGGACCCTATTGCTTACCATTGCAGTACTTGGTTTGTTCTCTATTCAAATAGGATGTATTTACTTGGACGGATGGTGCTCCTTTCATAATCTTTGAGTGTTGAGGAGAAACTAACACAGTTCATGGTTCGGCTCATAAACTTGGCTTCTTATTTGGGTTCTGTGCTACTTGGTTGGCTAAAAAGAGAAATATAATTAAGGTGATAGTAGATTATTCAAAATCCATTTTACCATAATGGACGTTTGACATTTTTTAAAAAAAATTGAGCTTGTTATTCTATGAGAACTTTAAAATGGAATTTTTGAGAAAAACTTCTTATATAAACTTCATTTGATTGGGTTTAGGAATTGATGAAACTAATGAATTTTTTCAAAAAAGAGGAGTGGATTCAGACACTTGGATTAGAAGGGGTGATGGCCTTCTAATAAAAAACAATATTCTTTTTTACTTTAAACTCTAGGATTTTTTAAGAAAAAGAAAAGTGACAACATCTTTACTTGATATCTATGGACTAATCTTGGAAAGGTTTAATAAAGGTTGTAGGATGGACATGGAAAACAATTGGTATAGTCCGTTGATACCTATAAAACACATCCAAGGCTAACTGAATTGTTTTCTTGTTTGGATGGATGCAAGTAAGGACTCTATCTTATCTTGGAAGGTTTTTTTTACTTTGGGAAGTTGTCCTACACTGCATTACACACTCACTATTTGGGAAGTTCATCTACTATTTGTATACTGGAATGAGACCTTATTCTTACAAACATTGAACACCATTTTAGATGAAATGGGAAAATCCCACAACTTTGGGACTAATTTCAACGCCTATGGATTCCTATTTCCCATTAAATTTGGAAAAATTTCATTGAATTTGGGAATGTGACAAAGAGATAGATTCTCAAGAAAATGGTGGTGTTGAGAAACACCTTTTAAAATTTTTATTTTCATGTGGGTGTTTCAAAACATTTCATAAAAGAGATAGATTCTTAATAAAATGGTGGTGTTGAGAAACACCTTTTAAAATTTTTATTTTTATGTGGGTGTTTCAAAACACTTCATAAAAGAGATAGATTCTCAAGAAAATGGTGGTCGTGTTGAGAAACACCTTTTAAATTTTTAATTTTTATGTGGGTGTTTAAAAATACTTCATAAACTCATACATAAGCTGGAGAAATAAAACAATGAGCCAGATATGAAATGCTATTCGATTTCTCCTATTAAGCTAGCCCGTGCCTTCTCCATGACATTTGATGAGATCTTGATTGTGTCCGCAATTCTTCCACCCCTTGGAGTCCATGACCATACAATTGTATCAACACACTCCCAGCGCTTTGGGTCAGCAAGATTGCAGCATCAACTCTTTTTCCAACAATCCTCATACTGTTCTTGGATTGTGGGATTTCTTTTTCGATGTTTTGGTGCCGAATACTGAATCAAAACTTTCTTGTAGTTAGGAGATGATTTGTCTACATAAACGTTTGACTCTACCACTGCTAGCCATATCGGATATTCAGGATTTGCGTGTCTCACAAGAACAAGATCCCCTTTTCTTACATCAATTTGAGGCCTAAATGCCTCTTGTGGCCTTGCACTTTGAGGACCAACATAGTGATCATTCAATTCTTCATATCCTTGAAACTCATCTCTGTCTTCCTCTATCTCTTGCATTCGATGACTCCCTATAGTCTTTGGCCAAAATGTTGTATATTCACCAATGTGTTTATTGGTTGGTTGTTCAAGCTCATTAATTATGTTTTGCCAATAAATGATAACTGGCTCCATGTATTTTGTGGACTCATGGTCCTTTCCCTTTAATAGAGAACATCTTTTCCAAAATTCAAGATACGACTTAATCCCTTGAATAACAAGCCGACTATCTCTCACATAGTGTAATATAGGTACCACATCTGGATAGCCTGGTGGTAATTTTGGTTTTCCCTGGTCATCTTTTTTCCACAACTCAATTCCCGACTCCTTTGGCATCCAATCAAGTGATTTGGGATGAATTTTGTACTACATTACTGGGACTTCACCTTGCATATAGAAACAAAATTGAAGTGGCTTAGAGTGTCCCACTAGAGCATCTTGTCCGTCACACATGTACCCTTGCACAAAGGATTTAAAGTCGCAAATTTGTGTCATCAAAAATGGTTTTGGAGCTGAGCTTTCACATTTTTGAAAATGTTCCATCAGATGTGGAAAAGTGAATGTCATTCCTGTTCGCAATCTTTCTGAGAACCTACTAAACATTGCATCTATGTCCTCATGTGTATGACCCACCATTAAGAATCCCAAATGCACGGTTTTGAAAACTCCTTTTGCTACTAACAAGGATAAGTATGCAAATAAATATCGATTTTTAATCTCTCCTGCACAATTATCTAGCTATAGCAAAAGATTTTCAGGCAATTTTTGAAATACAGGAGTGGATATGGTATCCAAAACACATTGAGAGGAAGTTGATTGTATGTGTAAAATCTCTTCATTACATCCTTGGATGGCCAACGGTGGTGTCATTGTTGATGCATTCCTCTCATGCTCTTGATTCATTTTTTTCTGGAGGTCTAGAGCTCTCCTTGAGTTCAATGCATTGAATAACGTTACATTGCTGTGTGGCATACCGTCATGGCATAAATCTCCTAGTCCATGGTTTTTTGCTCTTTCCACATTCTGTAAGCATAATGCAAGGGAACCAATTGTAACATTGGGATCTGAAGGCCATAGACCATTAAGTGAGAAGTGACCATACATTCCATGACCATGTCCATGTGTTAACATACCTGTTAATGATACTTGCAATTGATATGCATTCCCATAATCTTTGAGTATAATGCATAAATACTTATCCTTTTGCAATTGGGAGAACTTACGCCAGGTATAGTACACATTCCTACAAATTTGTTGTTGCAACATGTGAATTCTACGTTCATTCTTCAAACGTGCAATCATCTCGTCATCCTTTGTTGACTCTAGTTGAGACTTTATCCAACTACACACAACACATTTGGAGAACTCACTTGTTTTTGACAAAGTCACATTAGCAAACTCTGTATTCCAAATCCTATTGAATGTCGTCCTAGAAATTGGCTTGAGACTCATAGTGTCAAGTGTTTTATTGACATCATGTAAAATGTCTACTTGCTTGTACGTGTTTGGTATTGCAAGCAATGTTTCCCTAGTACCATCTTCCATGGTTCTACTTTTATGTGGCATTCTCTCTGAGTTTTCATCAACAAAAGAGCGCATCAATGCCCTTCCCATTTTTGTATGGTCTCTTCCTTTTCTCATGACACCATCACTACCATGCACTGAGAGTCTAACCCCATTCTCAAAATGTTCACGGTAACGATAAAATGAAGTTTTTTTAATGTGATGAATTTCGGACCAAGCTCTACTGCAAACCTCACTGCCATTAAAAGAAAACACATAGCATGTCTTTGTAGTTGTTTTGTTCTCACGCCATGCAGTCAACATTGTATCATACACATAGTTTGTTCTATTTTGCAAACTGTGTCCCCAAACTTCATTGCGCATAGCCATGACCTGATCTCAATTGTCATATTGACAACACCTTTTGGAACAACAATCTATGGTTGAAACAAGCTGGACAGATGCTAGGGATGCTTGATTGGATCTCTTAGAATCTTTCACTGACATTTTTGGCATCCTATTTACAAGGCAATATTTCCACTTTTTTGAAATAGGCTCTACCAAATAAGTTGATTCAATGCATGTGTCTTGTAACACATGCATAGCATGTAGATCCTCATAGCATAACAATTCTTTTCCATCCATAGTTGTTACTCTCTTGATAGGCCAACAAACTAGATTAATGCTGCATACACTAGCTTCTACAGAAATAGTAGCCTCATGTGCATAGGATGTTTCGATACCAATACCAATGTTATCTTCACCTAGCTCACCAAAGTTTACAGAGTCAAACGGACACACATACATGACAACCCCTTTGGCTACTACATGTGTTTTGCTTTCATCCCAAAATTGAACCCTCTTATCCTTCCAAACCTCTCTGTATCTCATTCCATTACATTGTGCATCCAATGCTCCTTCTGCTTTGTCAACCTCATGCATAGAAGCCCCTTTGTACTGCATCTCATTTATATGTTGCAACAACCCACTACTCCATTTCACAACACTATGAAAAGCATCTCCCACTGTCAATGAATCTATTGTTGGAAAAGGGATGAGTGCTTTCTTTTCAAAACACAAATCAACTGACATAGATACATTTCCTTCCCTAATAACCATGCCATAACAATATGCACTTGGATTTATTTCAAATACAGTCCAAATGGCAACCTTTTGTGTCGCTACAAACATGCACACTCTATCACCAGGATTGAAATTAGCCATACCTGCCAGAAGATTTGCAAGAATATTTGTTAAACAAACCACTTGCAGAGTATATTGATTTACGTAGCATAAAGCATAACAAGTATGTATGTAGGTGTTTCATGAGAAGTATATATACAACCTATACCTTAGGGCCATAGGGTGATATATTTATGTGTTTCATGAAGAGGAAATATAGATTCCCCAAGATCACCTCACGGAGTTTCATGTCAAGTATATATACATCCTATGGCCTTAGAGCCATAGGGTGTTTCATGACGAGTATATAACATCATATGGCCAATAAATACATCCTTTGTACTTATGACAAAATATACATCCTATGGCACCCCATGACCCTAGGGCCATAGGATCTCCAAATGAAACATACGGCAATGTATGGCCCTTGAGCTTATACATTGCAACCCCATGACCCTAGGGCCATAGGATCGGCATATGAAACATATGCCAATGTATGGACCTTGAGATTATACATTGCAACCCCATGACCCTAGGGCTATAGGATTTCCAAATGGAACATAGGGCAACGTATGGCCCTTGATTTTATACATTGCCACCCTATGGCCCTAGGGCCACAAGACTTCAAAACATACAAAAAGACAACCTATGGCCCTAAGCCCAAGGGTGTGAGTTCAAGGGTGGCCAAGATGTCAATGCAGCCCCATGGTCGTGTGGCCATAGGATTTCCAAATGGAACATAGGACAACGTATGGCCTTTGAGCTTATACATTGCCACCCTATGGCCCTAGGGCCACAAGATCTCACAACATACAAAAAGACAACCTATGGCCAAGATGTCAAGGGTGGCCAAGATGTCAATGCAGCCCCATGGCCCTAGGGCCATAGGATCTCCATATAAGACATGTGGCACCCTATGGCCCTTGAGCTTACAGATTGCACCCCATGACCCTAGGGCCATAGGATTTCCAAATGGAACATAGGAAATGTATGGCCCTTGAGCTTATAAATTGCCACCCTATGGCCCTAGGGCCACAAGATCTCACAACATACAATAAGACAACCTAAGGCCCCTAAGCTCAAGGGTGTGGGTTCAAGGGTGGCCAAGATATCAATGCAGCCCCATGGCCCTAGGGCCATAGGATCTCTATATGGGACATGTGGCACCCTACGGCCCTTGAGCTTTGTACATTGCCACCCCATTACCCTAAGGCCATAGGATTTCCAAATGGAAAATAGGCAATGTATGGGCATTGAGCTTATACATTGCCACCCTATTGCCCTAGGGCCACAAGATCTCACAACATATAATAAGACAACCAAAGTCCCCTAAGCTCAAGGGTGTGGGTTTAAGGGTGGCCAAGATGCCAATGCAGCCCCATGGCCCTAGGGCCGTAGGATCTCCATATGGGACATGTGGCACCCTATGGCCCTTGAGCTTACATATTGCCACCCCATGACCCTAGGGCCAAAGGATCTCCAACTAGAACATAGGGCAACGTATGGCTCTTAAGCTTATACATTGTCGTGACCCTAGGGCCATAGTGTAAGGTCCCTTCCTAAACCCTAGAGCCATTTAGAACTTCTTCAACCTAGAAAATAGTTTAGAAGACGCAAGATCGACAAAGAAGTCATGCGGATGAGACTTTACTCCATAATAAAAGACAAGGATATTTTGGATAAGAAATTACGTCATCCCTATATTTTCCCAAAAAGATTAAGACTATTTTTATGCTTCTTCGTCAAAAGCCGCGTGGGAACTGACCTAGATCGGGAACTAGGAGAAAAAGGGACTAACTTAATTGAAAGGTAAAGTTAAGATATAATCTAACTAAGAAGAAAATTGGGGTCCAATAGCATTTGAGAAGAGAAATAGGGTCCAATAGCATTTGAGAATAGAATTTGGCGTCCAATAGGAATTGAGAAGAGAATTGGGGTCCAATAGGCATTGAGAAGAGAAATTGAGGTCCAATAGGAATTGAGAAGAGAATTACACCAACCTTTTTCCTATATAAGCACCCCCTCTCCTTTGTATTTTTACACACAAACATATTGCTAAGCTACTTGCATGCTTGCCATGCTCAAGACTATGCTTAAGTAACTCAAGGTTTCAATTAAACCTTGCTCTTGCTCTCTCTCTCTCTCTTGAACGCCAAACCCTAAACTCTCCTCCTCTCTTGAAGGCCAAACCCTTGAGGGTTTTGTGAAGAAGCTCCTCTCTCCTTCCTCTTCACCATAAATCCCTTTCCTTCCTCCTTGAGCCTCACATCTCTTCAAGAAGGACTTCAACCCCACATCCCTCTTCCTTAGAGGAGGTAATATTCATTTCTAGTAAGATTATTAATCCATGTGTTTTAATACTAGGAAGGTTTATGTGCATCATTTTAGGTTGAAGCTTTCGTGGAAACCTTGCAATTAGGGTAAGTGATAAGAGTATCTATGCATCATAAAGCTAAGCTTCAAAGATAGATTTTCACTCGTAAGCTAAGCTTTAATGGTAGCTTTGCACTTAGATGTAAACTTTAGCGATTACCTTGCATTTTTAGGTTTTAATCTTAAATGGAAACCTTGCAATTAGGGTAAGTGATAAGAGTCTCTACGCTTCATAAAGTTAAGCTTCAAAAGTAGATTTGCATTCGTAAGCTAAGCTTTAATGGTAAAGTTTCTCTTAGATGTAAGCTTTAGTGATTACCTTGCATGTTTAGGTTTTAAGCTTTAACACTAAAATGGTAACAGGACACTTTTATGTCCCTGGACACTTTTGTGTCCTGTTAAGTGACCATTTTTCTTGAATTATTTGAAGAGTATGAAAATGAATTTCTAGGTGATATATATCCACAAAGTTGCCTTATGAGCTGAAAAAAACTTAGCATTTTTTTTGGAGTATCGATCTCACCATTAACCTTACTCTTGCACAACATTTTTGAACCTAAACTGTGTGAAAAAACGGGTCCTGTTTTTGGCTTTTTTTCAATTTTTGGCAACTATACCACTCTAAACTTCATGTTTGTGAGGTTTAGATGGCTAGAGGTTAGGCCTTCATAGTTCTAAACATCTTTTGATGCTTGTAGGGAGAGCTAAGTGTTAAAATTGAAAGTTATGACCAATTTAGAAGAATTGCATAATCCTGTTTTTGGGCCAAAATTAGATCTTTTATGATTTTTTTGGTGGCTTTCTTGATATCCAAATTCAATTTTGATTGTGTAAGTGTAATGTATAACATAAAGCTAATCTTCCTTGAGTTTCGGGGGACCTAATATGCTATATAGCATAGTATATGATGATGGTTGAGTTTTTGGATTGCTGAAGAATACGATACATTTGAGAGTAGCAAGTATAACTTTCTCAATATTGCTAGTTTCTTAGGCCGATTGTGTGTATTTTGTAGGTAGTAACCATATCTAATCATAGACTACAAACTTGGCTAGATATTGAGTAGTTTCTATGGGTTTTTAGAGGTCATAATGCTAAACCCAGTTTTTTCATGTTTGCTGTATTTAACACTTTATCATTGCCCCCAAGGTTCCAATTGTAGGAGATGCATTATCCTTTTGATATGCTCCATGTCTCCTTTCAAATCCAAAGGCCCAAAGGGAACTAAAAAAACATGTATATAGTATCTGTATTGAGCGTGACTATAGAAACTTTGATGATAGGTTTGCAGAATGGCAAAAATACAACTCTTTTGTACCTCGTTTTTTGTCCCAAAAAAACTTAGTGAGGTAAAATCAACCATATTTTTTGGTCACCAACCCATTGAAGTTAATGGGGCATTTTATCTCAGGTCCTACAAAAATCCCCACTCTCATTTATATGCAATCAACCGTAAGAAATTGTTGTTTTGGGCAAAATGCACTGGTCCATCAACTTTGGAGGCTTGTAGTGACCAAGGGATGAGAAAAATTACAAGTTTCTCATTTTTTCCACGTGTAGTAGTTATTGAACTACAAGCTCATGAAAGGATTTTTCAAAATGAGTGGATCTACTATGGTTTTGGAATTTTTTCCCAAAACCCTGAAAGGACACTTTTATGTCCTGTTAGGTTACCATTCTAGTGTTAATGGGAACCTTCCAATTAGGGTCAGTGATAAGAGTATCTATGCATCATAAAGTTAAGCTTCAAAGGTAGATTTGTACTCGTAAGCTAAGCTTTAATGGTAACTTTGCACTTAGATGTAAACTTTAGTGATTACCTTGCATTTTTAGGTTCTAAGCTTTAATGGAAACCTTGCAATTAGGGTCAGTGATAAGAGTATCTATGCATCATAAAGTTAAGCTTCAAAGGTAGATTTTCACTCATAAGCTAAGCTTTAATGGTAACTTTGCACTTAGATGTAAGCTTTAGTGATTACCTTGCATTTTTAGGTTTTAAGCTTTAACACTAGGTTGGTAACCTAACAGGACATAAAAGTGTCCTTTCAGGGTTTTGAAAAAAACCTCCAAAACCATACTAGATCCACTCATTTTGTAAAATCCTTTCATGAGGTTATATTTCAAGGCCTACTAAACATGGAAAAAATAAGAAACTTGTAAAATTTCTCATCTTTTGGTCACACCAAGCCTCCAAAGTTGATGGACCAGTGAATTTTCATCAAAAGAGTCATTTCTTACGTTTTGTTGCATAAAAATAAGATTAGGGATTTTTGTAGGACTTGAGATAAATTCCCTAGTTAACTTCAATGGGTTGGTGATCAGAACATATGATTGCTTGTCACTCGCTATTTTTTGTTTTGCCAAAATAAATAGGTACAAAAAGTTGAATTTTTACCATTCTGCAAACCTATCATCAAAGTTTCTATAGCCACGCTCAATACAAATAATATATGCATGTTTTCTTAGTTCCCTATTGTCCTTTATGTTCATAAGGAGCCATGGAGCATGTCAAAATAATAATACATCTCTTACCAAGGGGAATCTTGGGGACAAAGATGAAGTGTTAAATACAACAAACATGAAAAAACTGGGTTGAACATTATGAGTTGTAGAATCCCATAGAAACTATTCAATATCTAGCCAAATTTTATCCTTATGACTAGATATGGTTACTACCTACAAAATGCATGTAGTTGTCACAAGAAACTAATAATATTGAAAAAGCTATACTTGATATACTAGAATGTTTTGTTTTCTTCCATAATTGAAAAATCAACCATCATTGTGTACTATGCAAAATAGGGTATTAGGTGCCCCAAAACTCAAGGAATGTTAGCTTTATGTTACAATATGCGACATAGAAAATCAAAAATGAATTTGGATATTATGAAATCCGCCAAAAAAATCATAGAAGAGCTAAAATTGGCTAAAAAACAAGATTTGACAATTTTTGTAATTTGGTCATAACTTACAACTTTAATATTTATTTCTCCCTAGAAGCATCAGGACATGTTGAGGACTACTAAAGATAGTTCTCTAGCATTATAGACCTCACAAACATGAATTCTAGAGTGGTATAGTTGCAAAAAGTTTAAAAAAGCTAAAAACAGGACCCATTTTTTCACAGAGTTTAGGTTGTGAAATGTTGTGCAAGGACAATGTTAAAGATGTAATTGATATTCCAAAAAAATGTCGAGTTTTTTTCAGCTCATGAGACAACTTTCTAGATAGATAGCACCTCAAAATCCATTTTGAAACTCTTGACATAATTCAAGGAAAATGGTCACTTCACAGGACATAAAAGTGTCCCATTACCAACCTAGTGTTAATGGAAACCTTGCACTTAGACGTAAGCTTTAGGGATTACCTTGCATTTTTAGGTTTTAAGATTTAATGGAAACGTTGCAATTAGGGTCAGTGATAAGAGTATCTTTGCATCAGAAAGTTAAGCTTCCAAGGTAGATTTGCACTCATAAACTAAGTTTTAATGGTAACTTTGCACTTAGATGTAAGCTTTAGTGATTACCTTGCTTTTTTAGGTTTTAAGCTTTAATGGAAACCTTGTAATTAGGGTTAAGTGATAAGAGTATCTACGCATCATTAAGTTAAGATTCAAAGATAGATCTGCTCTCTTAAGCTAAGCATTAATGATAACTTTGCACTTAAGTGTAAGCTTTAGTGACTACCTTGTATTTTAGGTTTAAGCTTTAATGGAAAGCTCGAAAACTCATAAATTATAGGATGACCTTCTAGCTTCCTAAAAACAGAAAGCTAGTGAGGCGGTCCGGGGCGGGCAACAAGAGAGGCGACCTCTAAACACCCCTCAAGGCTCCCGTGCTGCTCAATTGGGGCTAGGGCAACCACAAGCACAACACAACAACAAACCCACATCGAAACCCAAACAAGATAGGGGCACCACCTAGTTATGGTATGCGAACTAGGACGCAAGAGGGATTTTGGTACAACCAAGAAGATGCACCACACAACACACACAAGCAACCTCACACCAAGACACACACAAAATGGACCAGAGAGAGCTAGAGCAAAGGGAAGAGAGAGAGAAAAGGATCTTGCGTAATACCTTATTTGTGACTTGCAAATGGAGATGGTTTGTTATGATGCTATCGTAGAGCTTGTACAAAAACTCACTCAATGCTTAGTGATTGCTAATCATTGACAAAACACACACACACTGTCTTAGGGTGTGGGAGACCTCTCACCACAATACCCTCTTACAATGGACAAAAAATTGGCAATGAAAAACACACTAAAACACTTTCTAAAATCAAGATCAACCGATAAAAACTCAAAATACACAAGTCACCTTGAATTCACCAAACCGTATTCACTACAAGAGGTTGTGTGCTCTTGTGACGCTGTTAGCGACGGAAATACACTGGGTTTTTATAACCCCCAGCGTCGCTAAAACCGTCGCTAATAGCGTCGCTACGAGAGCATCGCTATATGCGACGCTATAGGCGTCGCTATATGCGTCGCTATAAGCGTCGCTATATAGAGACGCTCATAGCGACGGTTATAGCGACGTTTACACAAAAGTCTATAGCGACGCTATAGAGCCATAAATAGCGACGGTTATAGCGACGCTCGAGAGATTTTTTTTTTGGTGACAGGGCATTGAATGCCTTGCCACCCATCAACCATATTGTACTTGATTCACTTTTTAAAAAAAGTGCAAGGGTAGATAATAGACCCAAAATAGTCACCCACAAGATGCATTGTTTGCAAAATTGACAAGCGTAAAATTGACAATTGTACACATCATAGGCAAAATGAATTGATTGGAAAATGTAATAATGACAATTGTACAACATCATAGGCATAAAGAATTGATTGGCAAAATGAACTGCGGTGACAAATGTAATAATATACATGGTTCAAAAAGACGTATAAAATCCGTCTCATGATACATAAGCTATGAGAAACCCTGAACTAATGCTATCTAGCTACGGCTAAACTGACGTCGTCTATTCAGACGTCTCATCACGTCCAAGCGGCGTATCTGTCGGATTCTGCAAAAAAAGACAATAAGACAGCTTTCAGTAAGTATAAACATATAACGACATTTATAAAACAATACAAAAAATAGAAAAGAGTAAACCCTAATACTAACCATGCCGCCGCGAGAACTGAGAATGTCCATCAGGGCGTTTAAGCCCTTCCTGCCTGCGTACTCGCGCTCGTACGGTGTGGGATCACGTCCTGTCATCGACCACTGTCAAAACATACAAAGATTTCATTATGTTAGAATTAAAAAACTCATAAACCCTAAACTATCGAACATAAAGAGCAATGCGAAAACACTTACAAAATCGGCCTCAAATGATGCCCATCCACCGCTCCCCAAGTGGTGCGAGCTCCCTGCCTCTACTCGCGCTCTGGCTGCATCCTTTTGTTGCTTCCACTTGTCGGGATTCTCGCGCGCTGCTTTCTTCGCATTCTTCCAATCTTCTTTGGCCAGCCAATCTGGCATGTTCCACCCATGCTTGATTGCTTTTTGCACTTTGGAACGCTTGTGTTTGCAGTATTCACGCATTCGAATCTTCATCAGGTCTTCATTGAAGCGCTGATCCTGTGTTGGAACGGGAAACTCATCATGAAGTATGCCGATGACTCTGTTTTTTAAATCACTTGGTACTTCACTCCATTTGTTTAGTATGTAGTGTCTAAACAGCTGAGAGCAAAGACCACGCATGCACGAGATCACCTTCTTGCCGTCATCATCCATGATGATGCCGCCGCTGAAGTCGACGGAGTAAGGCAAGCCCTCTGGCCGGTGACGCGTGAACCTGGGTGTCCCGGCAGCGGTCTCTAGCGGCGTGTCCATGGGGGTACGGACGTCAGGTGTCTCCACCGGCGTATGGGCCCCGAAGCGAGGAGTGTCGAGTGGGGTGGCTCTTGGCGGAGTAGGTAGAGGTGTGTAGCTGCTAGGAACAGTCAGCCGTGCAAAACTTGGCGTAGATGGCGATGCTGTGGCTAGTGTGGGGGTGGGGAAAGAAGGGGAGGGTAAAGAGCCTCGTCGAACATGAGGCGGTGTGGAGGCATCGTGGCGGAATCCCCACAACAACCGCCACCGCCACCACTAGAGCGCCGGTGTCTAGACGAGTGTGAAGATCGTCTCGTCGACGCCGAAGCTTCGGAGCGCGCCGAATGCTCCGAAAGAGAGGGAGATGCGGATGGAGTAGGAACGCGCGATGATGCGCCAGAGCGATGACGCTCCACGTACCACTGTCTCTGCTGCGATGACAAAGAAGAAAGAAACTCCTCATCATCCATACCTGCATTAAACACACAAATATTTAAACTTAATATTGAATGAATAGAGTAGACAATGACGCAAAGACCATTAAATACAATGACCTAATGACGCATATAAATACAATGACGCAATGAATTGAGTGATAGAAGAGGCAAGTCGAAAACTCAGAATTTTCAATCAAAAGATGTGAGCGCGAGTAGAAAAGAGCGTTATACGCCATGGAAGGTACTTAGAGAGCCAGAGCTTTTACAACACGGAGCAAAATTGTTCAAATACAATATTTGTGGCTTTAAGAGATCTCTCTCTCATCCTCGCATAACTCAGCATAACTTCCTATATCTATATAGAGCTCTCTGTTTAAACACATATCCTCTGTTTCATTTTGTAGCTCCTCTGCATGCACCCCATATAGAGTAGTAGCATCTTGATGCTCGTCTGGCACCATCGCAGCGGCTTCTGATTGAGCATCTTCTCTGATCTCCTCCATTGATGCCGTTGTGATTGGAACATGGTAGCCTTCATACGTCCTTGCACTACGAGGGGCTACCTCTATGACGTACCACCAGTTTGATGTAGACTTTGTCGCTCTTGCTTTGCATCCTCATATTGTGAAATCCACTTTTGCATCACTGGATTGTGAAGCATGCAAAATCGGTTGATTTTAGCCTCTAGATCTTCCGTCATCTTCTTCTCAACACCGAGATTGCACATGACAATCCCAGATATGCGCTCATCATCTATGGTTCGCCATAGCATGTCCCGGGCTTTATCAAATCCGTCTAGCCACTCTCCAATGTACACTAGGGACTCTGATACCAACCAACCTTCTGCCATGCTACCCTCCGGACGTGCCTTTTGACGCACATATCCCTTAAGCGTTTTCATGAAACGTTCTAAGAAGAACATCCATCTGGAATGAACTGTGCCAGCTATTTCCACCTCATCAACTATGTGAACAAGAAGATGCACCTGAATGGTTAGCATGGTAGTAGAAAAATGTTTCTCAAACATGCACACAAGCTCCGCAGCATTTAGTTTGGCGAATGGTATGGAGTCTACGTTGATCTCCTTTTGTGAGATCCATTGCACCAGCTTTGCAAGTTTGTAGATTGTGTTACGAATGTCGAGAGACAAACATCCCTCAATGGCAACCGGTAAAATAAACTGTAAAGTATGTGCAGCAATGATATTAAAGTCCACATTTTATGCAATGATATTAAAGTCCACTATGAACGTACCTGACACATTTTATGCCAATCGTGTGACTTCAAACCGGTAAGCTTTCCTTCTTTAGTAAAACACGTTCGGAGCGAGTGCATTACGCCAGTGGGGGTCCGCAAAGATCGAATGGTCTCTTTTACTTTGCGTTCTTGGGATCCTGTGAAAATCCATGGTGCGTTAGGGAGTTTTATCGATCCATCAGACGCTGTTTGCGGCCAATATTGCTCCATACGATCCACATTTCTAAGGTCAACTCTGGCTCCCAAAGTATCTTTCTTGCCGGTCAGATGGTACCATAGTAGATTACCCACATTCTTGAATATGTGCATTGGATCGAGCAAGTGATTGATCATGAGTCGGGGCCAGTATGGTAACTCGTACCATAGAGATAGTCTCTTCATCCCTAGAGGCAATCCGTCATCGCACATCTCCTTCTGCTCTAACCATGCTTGTGCAGACATCCTTAGTGGCTCTCTTCCCAAAAAGCCGTCGCGTAACACATGATTCTCTGGAAGATACGCTTGATGACCTTTGTAGATTTGCTTCTTCAGTGAGGGCGCCCTACGTGCATTCAGTCTAGGTCCACATGTGACACATGCTCTGTATCCGCTTGTTTGAAGCCCTGCATGTATACACATGATAATAGATCAACTATGGGAAAAAACAAGATTTACAGTGTCTGAGTGAGGAGTGTCAATAGATCACCTCAGCATTCTGTTAGCCCGGGATAGTCATGCATGGTCCACATTAGAATGCCTCTGATCAAAGCATTCCATTGTCTTGTGTGTTGGCTCATATTCACCACCTCTATGCCAATCCACAATTGTTGTAGCTCTTCCAATAGTGGACGAAGATACACATCCATATTCCCCACTTTATATCGCCCTGGCACAATCAAGCTTAGCCATAGGTGCCCCTTCTTCGTAGTCAACCACGGGGGAATATTGTAGTTGACGATGACAACGGGCCATACACTGTAAGATGTTGATCTTTAACCAAATGGATTTACACCATCCATAGCCAGGCCTAAGCGCAAATTTCGAGCTTCCCTGGCAAAATCCGACCATGTTCCATCTATATGTTTCCAGGCTGCGTGTTGGAGCTATATATGGCTCACTCTACTGAACTTGGTCTCACCTATATATTTGTATCTTGTCCTCAATATGAATCACTCTTTGGGAGCGTATATGCTGTGTCTCTTGTCTCGTCTCTCTCTCTTTCTCTCTACATCTCAACATGGTATCAGAGCGGTAACGATCACGCGCCGATTCAATTCATGGTGACAACAGTATGTGTATGCGATTCGCATGTAAGATTCAAAATTGTTACAAATTTTATTTTTGAACGTTGATTCTTGTTAACTATGGTTGTTTTGTGTTAATAAGAATATGATTAGTGTTTTATGTGGCGTTTATTTATAATCAATCTAATCATTGATTACGTTTTCTTGTTAATGACACCCTGAACTTCATCTCAATTTTTCTTGCTGTTCTGCTCAAAATTTGGAGAAACGGGAAAAGCGCAATGGAGCATAGCGCAAAGAAACTTTTCATCCAAAACATGTTCATCTCCTCGAGCTCTTCGATTTGAGTTCTAGGTTTGCGTCAATCGGAGTTCGCAGCAGAAAGTTATGCTGTTTTTACTGCAATAGAGCTTGATGCAGCTTTCTTCGTCCTACTTCTTCGTGAAGCGTCCGCGATCGTTTTTCTTATTTTGGTGTTAACTTTTTCGAGAAGATTTAGCTTTTTTCTATTCGTATTGTGGCCGTCAATCTTGCGTCTCACGCCACTCTATTTTGAGGACTCGTTTATTATTAACGTCTCCTTTACCCTGTCTTTTTTGGGTGACGTCTCTCACATCTTTGGACGTTCCTTGAGCATCGTTCTTACGTTTATCGTTGACAGAACGCAGTACTCATATCTCTCTCATTCTCAATTGCGGCCTTCACCATATATGGTGTGCAGATTCTGCGATCTTATCTTATACGTCTTCTCGCAACAAAATATGGCTATGAATATTCTCGTCAACGGCTTTCCTTCTGGCCAGCGTTCTGTTCCTCCTTTCCAAGGTCAAGGATTTCCAGGCTAGAAAGCAAAGATGTTGTTAATTCTTGAAGGCGGTGAACTCTCCGATGTTGTTCTTGGAAATCATGTTTGTCCGCCTCAGCCTGTTGATACGGATAATGATAATGTGCTTATCACTGAAGGACCTATATTTGAAGATTGGAATGTTGCCTATACGGATTGGCAACGACGTGATAAAGCAGCTCGTCGGTATATTCTTTCTGCTCTTACTGATTCTCTTTTGCTTGATATGTATGAACTGCCTACTTCCCATGACGTATGGAAGTACCTTATTGCAAACTTTCAGAAGAAATCTGTTACAGAAATATTTTATTTGAGAGGGTTGCTTAACAAGTTACAATATGAAGTTGATACTGCCATGACGGGACATATTGAGTCTTTCAAATCTATTATTAATCAACTTGCTGCTGCCGGTGATCCTGTTCCACAAAAGCAACTGATTACACTTCTCCTTGATACGGTGAAGGACTCTTCTTATGATAGCATTGTTACTATTCTCTCTAATAAAGATGGTCTTCATTTCGACCAAGCGTGCATGTCTTTAATTGAATACTCTCAACGTCAAGAACGTTGAAATGCTGGTCACGATACAGCTATGATTTCACAAGAGGAGACTGAGTCACAACAGATGGAACGTGCTTTTTATGCTCGAAGGCGTCCATTTCAACGAGGAAACCGCAGAGGTGGCCGTCGCGGTAATATTTTCTCTCGTCTCAAATTTCCTAATAAGCAATGTTCTTACTGCAACAGAAATGGCCATACTGAAGATGATTGTTGGGCACGTCAATATGATGAAGAACACAATATTACCACAAAACAACCACGTTTATCTAGAGACTCTTCTTCTTCTTCTTGTGAATATTGTGGATGATCTGATCATCCCACTCATATGTGCTATAAGCGTCGATTCGACACAGATCGAAATAGAGCATATGCTACTGAACATCGAAACAACATTGTACCAGAAACAAGCTCCGTCCTATGTTCAGTTGCTCCAGACAGAATACTTCATGTACGTGATGGATCACTTTTTATTGTCGATTCTGGTGCTACAGGAAATATGACATATCAGTCTAAGTGCCTCCATAACTATCATCCACTGCCAGTTCAACGTGTTGTTTATCTTGCTGATGATACTACTTGTCAAGTAAAGGGTATTGGAGACTTATATCTTGGTACCTTATCTTCTTCCACTCGAATTTTGCGAGGAGTATTACATGTACCAGATCTTCAACGTAATCTTCTTTCAGTTGCTAGACTTGTTGATCTTGGTCTGTTTGTTGGATTTGATTATACCAAATGCCGAATTGAGAAAGATGGACAAACTATAGCCACTGCTCCTCGAAACGGTAATTTGTTTGAACTCTCTCTCAACGATGCTGTAGCAAATATTGTCACTGCTCTAGGTGATCATGATTGCAAAGTATGGCATCACCGTTTTGTTCATGTTGATTTCTCAAAACTCCTTGATCTTCAACGTCGTGATCTTGTTCATGGCATGGATCTTAAAGCCCATCCCCATATGGGAATTTGTGAATTTTGTGCTCTTGGGAAACACAATCGTAAACCCTTTCCTCTTTCAAATACAACTCATTCTCATGACATATTGGATCTTGTTCATACTGATATATGTGGACCTCTACCTTCTTCGAGATCACAATATCGCTACTTCATTACTTTCATTGATGATTTCTCAAGGTATACGACTGTATTTCTACTTAGACAAAAATTTGAAGCCTTATCTGTTTTCAAACAATTCCACAAGGCTGCGGAACTTCAAACTGGTCGTCGCCTTAAGAAGCTTCGTAGTGACAATGGAGGCGAATATGTTTCTCGAGAGTTTGTGAGTTACTGTGCTGATAGTGGAATTCATCATGAACACACTATTCCATATTCTCCTCAACAGAATGGTGTTGCTGAACGAAAGAATCGCACTATTCTCAATGCTGTAAGATGTATGCTGATTCATTCTGGCTTATCGCGTGTTTTCTGGGCTGAAGCTACTTTGATAGCAACATTTATTCAGAATCATCTTCCTACTACTGCACCCTCTGGTAAGATACCCATCACAGCATGGAGAGGTGACATTCCTTCTGTATCTCATTTTCGAACCTTTGGATGTATTGCTTATATTCATGTTCCCAAAGAAACACGAACAAAGCTTGATGCTCCTGGTCTTAAAGTTATTTTTATTGGATATTCTGACACTTCCAAAGGCTACAAATTCTATGACCCTTCCTCCAAGAAAGTAATTGTGAATCGTGATGCTACTTTTAACGAACAGCTTATGGGAGGCTCATGGTCCATGGATGATTCTGATGATACTAAATCATTGCTTCAAGCTTTTCCATTTCTTTCAGAAGATGAAACTCTTCCTATAGAGAAACTTTCCTCCTCACAACCATCCATTCCAAATGTTGCCAATGATGATATTGATATTTTTGTTGATCTGCCTATTGATTTTGAATATGGCTCATGTCATGTTTATGATGACGATATTGCTGATAATGCTTTTTCTACTTCTGAAGATCCCGTTACTTATGATGAAGCTATCTCTTCACCACAAAAGGATCAATGGCAAGAGGCTATGGAAGCAGACTACGATTCTCTTATCTCTAAAGGTACATGGATACTAACTGAATTACCTCCTGGTCGTACAGCTATTAAATGTAAGTGGGTGTATAAAACAAAAGTAAAAGCAGATGGATCTTTTGACAAGTTCAAGGCACGTTTAGTTGCAAAAGGTTACTCCCAAGTAGCTGGTGTTGATTACCAAGAGACTTTTTCACCAGTTGTTCGCATTACAAGTGTTCGAGTTTTATTGGCATTTGCTGTTCAATTTGATTTAGAAGCTCATCAAATGGATGTGCGAACTGCTTTTCTTAATGGTGACTTGGAAGAGGAAATTTATATGGAACAACCAGAAGGGTTTGTTATTCGAGGTAAAGAAGACCTTGTTGCTCAACTCCATGAGGCACTATATGGTCTCAAACAAGCTTCGCGAGCCTGGTATACAAAATTTGATCTTTTTCTCACCTCTAAAGGATTCATCTCTTGCTCGTCAGACCCCAACTTATACATAAAACGCCAAGGTAGTAGTTTTGTGATTCTTGCTCTTTATGTGGATGATACCATCCTTGTTTCCAATGATTTGGGATTTCTTCAGCAAGTGAAAAAGTTATTGTCTTCTGCATTCGATATGGTGGATCTTGGAGAGATTCACTCTTGTCTTGGCATTCAAATCCAACGGAACCGTACAAAAGGTATTTTATTCCTTCGACGGTCAAAGTTTATTGCAGATACTATTCAAAAATTTGGTATGGAATCTGCACATTCAGCCAACACACCTTGTCTTGCGAGCTCTACGAAGAATACTTCTGACAATGGCGGTCAACTTGTCACAAATCAACCTTATGCTAACTTGATTGGATGTCTTCAGTTTGTTGGCATGAACACTCGTCCTGATATTCTGTTTTCTGCTAACTATCTTGGACAACATCTTGCATGTCCTTCTCTTAAGCATTGGTCTGCTGCAAAGCGTGTATTGAAATACTTAAAAGGCACTACAGATTTTGGTTTAGTCTATCGACGACAACTCACATCGGATTCTATGCAATCTCTTTCTCTTTTGGGTTACACAGATGTAGACTGGGCAAGCTCACATTTATCTATGCGATCTACTAGTGGAAATTGCTTCTTTATAAACGGTTGTCTTGTTTCTTGGACCAGCAAGAAACAACGTTGTGTTGCAATTTCTACGACTGAGTCAGAATATGTTGCGGCATCACTTGCAGCTCGTGAGTTGATTTGGCTTCAACAAATGCTGGTTGATATTGGTCACTCTCCTCTTTCTAGCACACCCTTGCGGTGTGACAACCAAAGTGCTATTAGTCTTGCAAAAGACTATGTTCAACATAATAAGTCAAAGCACATTGCTGTCCATTATCATTATGTCACGTATGAAGTACGCAAGGGAACCATTATGGTTGAACACTGTCCAAGTGACCAGATGATTGCAGACGTTTTGACCAAAGGCCTCAATGAGTCACGTTTCATCCTCATGCCATGATACTAGGGCGGCCATGGACTTACATTCGAAGAAATGCTTGATGCAAGGAAGCAGAGGAAAATGTCGCAAAACCTTTTGTGGAATTTTTGTCCCGTGGAGATCTACTCGATATCTTTCGGAATCACATTTCGGACACTTCTCCATGTCTATGTATTCCCCTCTGAAAAGAATGCAGTCATTAGGACAAGCGTGGATAGAATTGTAATCCATCCCCAAGTTTCGCAAAATCTTTCTTGCTTCATCTCGGGAATCTGGCATCACATTGTCAGCTGGTAGTATGTGCTCTTTAAGCAATCTACACAACATAAAAATACGATACAGTCGTGTAAAAATCTATCAGATCATTATACATTTAGAGTTTTATTAAAGTAAACTAATTGTAATAGATCACCTGAAAAGCACTGTGACGCTAGTGTCACTCCATTCAAACTTTGCCTGCATGTTGAGAAGAACCAGGAGTGCTTTCAATCTAGACATACGTGCTCCATTATACAATGGCGTATCGGCTTCACTTTTCATATCATCATAGATAAGCCTTTCTGAATCCATGATTGTCTCGATCATTTCATCAATCTCGGGCTCAAACATTGCCTCGTTGGGAATGTGCTCTGCATGATCATCCCCCGAGCTGTCAGAGGCTACATCTTGTGGCCTCACATATGCTGCTTGACCAAAGCGCCTGCGAACACGTCTATTGGGTTGCAAGATTGCTGCTTGTTGGCCAGCGTCAGAGTCCGATGAGTTATAATTCGCAACAACTCGAACTATAATAGATGGATCGAACTCAAATTCGCGAACGTGCTGCAAAGAAACACGTCTTGTCCGTCGCACAACATGCTTGCATTGATTACAAGGACATAAGACCCTCGTTGAGAGATAGGTGTTTTGGTTGGACGGTCCCACATCCTCGTCACTACTCATAATGAGGATAAAAATCTTATAACCTGGACAACAAATTTAATATTCTATTGGCATTCTTCGTCTTATCTCTCTCTCTCTCTCTCTCTCTCTCTCTCTCTCTGTCTCTCTCTCTCTCTACCTCACATTCTCTAGTCATGTCCAATCCCCGCACACCTCGGTCTAGAGGTGCACGGAGGTCAGAACCACCGGGTTATAATCTCGTCTTTATTGGTCAATACCTATATTTGTGGGTACAAGAAATCTACAGACCCACATCTACATGATACTGCATGTAGTGGACAAAACCCCTTTGCCTCTTCTCTAGTTGTAGCACTTCGCAGCATCTTAACATCTTTTCACAGTAGATCTTTTCACTGTTCGTCTAACTCTAAACCCTAAACCGTAAGTAATTCTTGCGTGGACTCGATCTAACGTAAATAAGCGTAAATCTAAATAAACGTAAATCTAACTAAAAATAAACCTAAATCTAATTTAACGTAAGTCTACATCTAACCTAATCTTTAACGTCTTTTGGGATAGTTTCCTACGACGTTAAAACTCTCTTCTTCTTGTGTGTGTGTGTGTGTGTGTGTGTGTGTGTGTGTGTGTGTGTGTGTGTGTGTGTGTGGTAAACCTAAATAAACCTAAATAAACCTAAGTCTAATCTAATATAACATAAATCTAAATCTAACGTAAATTATGTTATATTAAAAACAAAGAACTAAACTAACAGGGATTATAAGAACCTTAAAACTGATTTAACACATAATTTTTCACATAACTCGGCAAGAGTTGGCATTCTCATCACTAAAGATGTGAGAGTTAACTTCCAGCGGTGACGCTGCCTCATCTCCATCCACATCTGACAACAGCAATTGGCCCTTTAGACCGTTCTTGCTCTTGTTACTAACTTTGAAGTTGCTGTTGAATGACTTGAGGTTGTCTAGATGGTCATTGTGTCGGGGATGTAGTGACTCTTGCCGCCCTGAAGATCCACCTTCTTCCCTATCTTCTGAAGACATTTCACCAATACTTTTGGATCGACGGAGCCCACCATGAGTGAAAGCAGCAATACCCTATATTCCATTGAGGGCTTTCTTCACCCGCTTCATGCAGACATCGCAGTCTATGGAGACCTAAATCTAATCTAATATAACGTAAATCTGAATCTAGCGTAAATAAACGTAAATCTATTTAAAAATAAACCTAAATCTAATCTAATTTAACTTAAATAAACCTAAATCTAATTTAACGTAAGTCTACATCTAACCTAATCTTTAACGTCTTTTAGGATAGTTTCCTACGACGTTATAACTCTCTTCTTCTTGTGTGTGTGCGCGTGTGTGGATGTGTGTGCCAATAAAAAGAGATAAATGGTATAACCTTTCTATCACCCATGCCAAGTATGATAGATTGGTTATGCCATTTACCTCTTGAATAATAGGTCTTGAGTTCAACTCCTCGTCGGCTAGATCTTTAGGTCTTTTAATTTTAATTAGTTTCCTACGACGTTAAATTAGTTTCTCTCTCTTTCTCTCTCAATGTGTGTGCGTTTTTTTGTTTATGCATGTTTTCTCTCTCTTTTCCTCTCTCAATGTGTGTGTGCATTCTTTGTTTATGTATGTGTGTGTGCGTTTTTGTTTATGTTTGTACTCTCTCTCTCTCTCTCTCTCTCTCTCTCTCTCTCTCTCTCAAAAACACTATGTGTGTGTGAGAGAGAGAGAGAGAGAGAGAGAGGGAGAGAGAAAGAGGGGAAGGGAACATGAGAGTGAGGAGAGGGAAGGAGCATACCTGGCTCTCCTTCCTCTCCTCGTGTGTATGTGTGTGTGTGTGTGTGTGTGGAGAAGAAAGAAAGAGAGAGAGAGAGAGAGAGAGAGAGAGAGAGGGAGAGCGTTACCTACTCCTTGCTTGAGGGAGCCGAAAAACTCAGATCTGAGATCTGAGTTTTTGGTCGCTCTCTGTTATTTTTTTAGCCCAGTCGGCGTCGCTATGTGCGTCGCTATGAGCGTCGCAAATTTACAAGCGACGCTCATAGCGACGCCGGGAATTTTTTTTTGAGCGTCGTTGTGTGAGCGTCGCTAATATAAATAGCCTCTTGTAGTGATTGCACAAATGGAAGGACAAAGATTTGAACGTCGAATCACGCCTTTGATGCACCAAACCTCAATTTATTGATGATGAAGGAGCATATACAATAGTGGTTTTGAGATTTGTGGAACTCACTCTCTCTCACTTGCAATGTGGAGCTGGAAGGCTTCTCTCACACCAAAAGTGAAGCTCACAAGTGGTTGCTACACCTAAGTCTCTCTTCACGCATAGAGTGTTAGGGTGCTATGTGAGATGTTGGAGGAGTTTTACAAGAAGGAGAGGGTCCTATTTATAGGCTAGAGACCCCTCATTAATATTATTGGAAATCCTAATTTACAAGCTAACAAATCAGGATTATGATTTTTTTGAATATCAAAACATTGCGGGCCTTCTTTATCTGCTTGAGTCATGGGTGTGGGCTCAAAAGAGAGCATTATTGATGGTAGATAAGGTGAAAGTAAGTAAGGAGAGAGAGAGAGAGAGAGAGAGAGAGAGAGAGAGAGAGAGTTACTTTGTACATGTCTTGAGGTGAGGTGTTTTTTATGGTTAAGTCAATGCTATTTTGTGTTAATATGTTAGTGGTTAGTGTTAGTAATCACTAGAAAGTTAATGTTACATTTACAATGGGTAGAATGAGGTGGATGGTTGAAGTAAGATGGTTGAATGAAGTGAGCAAATCCTTGTGATGGTGAAGCTTGAAGAAGTTTTGGACTTACTCGTGCAGGTTCTCAAAATGACTATCGATCTTCTTCTTCGTCTTCCCTTCTTTACGCCACCGCCGCCAAGGTTGATTATCACGATGAAAATGGTAATTCCATTGATGAGATCTCTTGATTTGCAGAGGTTAATCATGGTACACATGCTGAATGTATGTATATATATAAGGAGTAAGATGGAATTGTACTTTGGAGATAATAGAGAGAGGCATAGAGATGATGTATGTACATGGAGAGCTCATATGAGAGCTATGGGAGTAAGTGGGGAGGTTAATGGTGAAGAAGGTGAGAGAAACCATTGAAGGTGCAGGTTTGAGTGAGGGATTGAGAGGAATGTGTGTGTGTAGAAGTGTGGAAAGAGGTGAGAGAAGACTATGGGCTACTTGTGAGAAAAGTGGACAGACTGGGGTCCACTCAAAAAATCATAGCTCACCGGTGGTTACTTCAAAAATCATGAAAAATTTTGAGGTGATTATTCAAAGCGTGGGCTACATTTTCTCTTGTGACCACCGCTCCAAATTTGGAGTGGAGATGGATATTAAAAATCCCACCAAAAGAACTATTTTTTCTTCACAAAAAGTCTTTAGTGGCCTCCTCCTTTGTTGAATTTGTACAAAGCATCCAAGAGTGAGTCCCTCCTTTGTCATATTATAATACAAAGCATCCAAGTTGCCCTTGACCCATGCATGGAGGAGGATTATTGATGAATAAAGAAATATATACATGGTGGGACTAGTGTATGGACTATTCATGGACTTTAGCTCAATGAGCACATGGTGTTAGAATAATGAGTAAAAATAATAATAAAGATATGGAGGAGTTATGGATATGGAAAGATATTGGAATCATATGATATGGTCCCTCTTTGAATTATTTTGGGTGAAAGAGGAAAAGGTATGAAAGTAAATAATGTAATAAACGTGACCAATGAGTAGAAATCAATTTTTTGTTTTCACGAGGGTGAGGGTGAAAATGTAGGGGTGATTTGTATAAAAGAAAAAATATAAGGTTAGAGTATATACACATTGGAAAAATACTTATGGTGTAAGAGGATGAAAGAAGGTGTACATACGTTTAATAAAACACACACCTAAGTATAAATATTTAAATAAAATACCAGAATAATTATAAAAATCCCTATATTTAGGCCATATATACAATGCAATATTTACACACAAATGGGTCATAATATATTTTATTTTTTTGATTTTATTTATTTTTTTGACTTAACTAGCCCAGTGACTAGCTAGATGAGGATTTTAAGAAGATATGGGAAAAGTCTCCTAACTCACACACGCCTATTTACACTGAAATGGTAGGGATAGCCATAGTGTTTGGGTGATTTTGGTAGGGTGAGGTAGCTTACTATGGCAATTATGGAAAGCCGAAAAACGGCTATCATTAGGTACCATAAGAAAAGAGTAATTGTCTAAGCTCGATAGAAGTAGTTCAACTTTTGGTATTCAAGAGTATTTCTAAAGTTTTCAATTTCAAGTTTGTTTGCAAATACGGGATGGGGGAGATAGGGGATACCTTCGCGGAATTGATCTCCGTGTTGTTGAACCGAAAACTCTACAAGCTTCCATGGAGATGTCCCATGGATGGCAAAGGATTGCAAAAACCTGAGAATCGTACAAAACGGGGATTGAACTTAAAAAGTTGGCATTTCCGAAGAAACATTAACCATCAAATGCCTATGGCAAAAACTCGCTTGTATTTTCTAAATAAGCTTGGCTGGTAGATAATTAATGAAAGTAGGAATTAAGGTTGATAAATGAATGAACCTGGAAATTACCAACTAGGAGTTAAAAGGAATCTCGAGAGGTGATAGGGATAGCCCATTGCAAAACATAGATTTAACTAGGAGTTTTGAAGATTGTCTGGGAATGATCGCGAACCAAGATGGAGCTTCTTGGGGTCAATTTGATTGAAAGACCGGCCCATTCAGAGGATTCTCTTGGGGAACTTGTCGGAGATTGGCCCTTTTCGGCTACGGGAGCGTAACCGGCAAGTTGTTATACCTAGGTCATTCATGCCCGAGGGATAAGGGATGAATGGGTTTGTTTTATTTTTGCTCGGCCGTGAAGTACCCGCGCTATCTTATTGGAAATCGGCCATAATCCGGGTATGGCCTGATGCCAATAGTTGGCTGAGAAGGTTATTCTCGGGGAGGATGATGTGAATTTAGTTAAGGAAATTTGTTCGACTTGGTTGCTTAGAAAGGAACTGGAAAGGCTAGGAATATAGGGGCTATCCTGCGCATCTGTCATCAGATGGTGCTATACCTCTCGAAATAAAATGCTTAGGAAGGAATGATTAAATTACTTGATGAGCCTTTCCCAAACACTTAATTCTGGGAATATTGTGAAGGTGTTTCCATTTTGATGGTTGTAACCGATTATCTTGGCCTGAATGGGGAGGCAAGATGAATTGGTTGAAACTAAATGTGTTGCATGATTAGTAATAAAACTAGTTACAAGCTAATTATAGCAAATAAAAGAAAGAAAATGAATTAAAAGTTTCTAAATAAAGATCTGGTGGGAACAACCAGATGAATTTCCCTGAACGAGGGTATGCAACAGATTGCATGCTACTTGTTGTTTGATGATGTCTGATAGACTACTATCTTCCTGATTTTGTAGTAGTTAAGTACTACCTTGGGAAGGGATTTTCATGAAATGGTTCGGTGGGTGGGAGGATCCGGAGGTTCAGATGGCCGGATGTTGATTTAAAACTTTTTTGTTAAACGTTAGGACTAGGTGGGATAAAAATGGATAATCAGGGACGAGCGAGACCAGGTAGGATTGCAAGATCCCTCTTCTTAGGGGAAAGTGATAACTGTCGTGCCTGATTGTTAGGAAAAAGGGGTTATCACCATGAACCAAGGGAGAACAAGAAAGCAAGAGAAGATCCTCAAGTTAAAGATAAAGAGAATCAAGACTAAGGACCACAATTTTGGGTGCGGAAACATGTCAAGGACATATTGATTATGAGAAGCGGATAGAATCATTGAATGAAGGGATGTACCCCCTTGGGTTGGCAATCGAGATAGGCCCGAGTCCTGTCTGAGTGTCGATCCCAAGTGGGAGGGATACCTGCAGATAGATTTGTATCATTCCCTGGAACGGTCTGCAGGTATCCCTCCCAAGTGGGAGGGATACGTGCAGATAGATCTATATCATTCCCTGGAACGGTCTGGAGGACTGAGGGAGCTGAGTAGGGTCGAGTCTGGGTATGGCCCTCACATTGGGTTGGCGTTCGAGATAGACCAGAGTCCTGTCTGAGTGTCAGTCCCAAGTGGGAGGGATACCTGTAGATAGATCTACGTCACTCCCTGGAACGGTCTGGAGGACTGAGGGAGGTGAGTAGGGGCGAGTCTGGGTATGACCCTCACAAGTGGTATCAGAGCCTAATTTTGAATCTTGGACCTTGGAATTGGGAATTTTGGATTTGAGATTAATGCATGAGAGAAAAACAACTCAGTATAGCACCCAAATTTCAATTATATTACCAGATGAAGTCTTGATGGTCCAATAAATTATTCAAAAATTTTCAAGATGTCTTGGGATCTGCTAGAAGAAATTCAACGGATTATCTATGAGAGGATGGAAATTGCGATGCTAGAGCGAAGGCTCGCTATGCTGGAACATTTTAGGAAGCTCATAAATGAGAGATTTATGAAGGTTGGATTTTATCAGGATTGGAGGATTACATGGAATGGAAAGGATGGCATTTTTTTTACATCAATACAATGAAAAATTGAGTTCTTATCCACTCAATTGAAGAAGTCTTGTTGAGCGCAAGAGTTGCGGATTTTCCAAGTTTTCTATTGTTAGGACTTCATGAGAATTGAAGATTACTGTAAATTGTACCAAGATAATCTTGAGACAGAAGGATTTTTTTTTATCAAGTGAAGACTGCCAAAATTGCAAGTCCTAAGAAAGAATTTTAAGAGTGCAAGTGATGACCAAGTGTTTTTTTTTAAGTCCGACCAAAAGAAATCCCTTAAAGATGGGAAAGTACAAGAGGTAAGCTCACAAATTCTGTGGATCATTCAAAGACTTGAGAAGAATAAGAAAGCAAGCTTATGAGTTAGCCAAGAACTTTTAAGTGAGAATCTTTACTCAAGACTATTGTAGACGAAAGACCATTTGCAAAAATTAAAAGTACACAGTAAAGAGAGGTCATTAAAAACTCATTGGCAATTGAAGAAGAGAGACTCACATTTGAAGAAAATTAGGAAATACTGACAATACTCATTTTTTTCAAAAAGGGTTATTTCTTCAATTAAAGCCAAAAAGGATTACAAGGGAGGCAGGAAGTAATTATGCAAAGGCAAGAAAATTTACAACTCATGAAGATCCTCTAATATATGGTCACATAACCAAGTATCGCAAGTGCCGCACATGTTAGGACGCTCACTCTCTGGAATGCTTCTACGAGAAATAGCTTGAGCAATTTCTCGGGTATGAACTGAGAAAAGAAAGGGACTTCTAAGAGGAAGACTCCAGATGGTATCGAGACAAATCCTGGAATGGGGAATGAAATGCACAAGAAAGAACAACCTTGCGGAGAGCCCAGGATCTCATGTCCTTTTGACGCAGTAGTATCATGGGCCAAGTCCCAGAGCTTCTGTAACCATAGCAAGTCGGGTATTGTTGCAAAAATGGTCTCTACCCCAGAGAGTCACTCTTGTGAGATGTCGCCATGTCTTCCATATCATCTGGCCGACACAAGAATTTGGATGAGGGAAGAGGAGATCTTTGTATCGCTCTAAGAACTGTCTTTTAGCTGCCTCATCTGCACTTTGCAAGTGAGAGATGCATATAGGAAGAACCAAGTCTTCTTGCCAAGACGCCATCAGATAAGAAAATGACTAAGTTACAAGAGAGTGAAGATCGCAAAAATAAGAGGATAACAAGTGCTAATAAAGAAGGGATTGCCAGTAGCTTATAAAGAAGAAGTAGCGTATCGAAGAAGCCACAAACACGATGACTTATTCAAGAAGATAGCTTATTAAGAAAGATTTTCCATGACTCCAATATTATATTAGCAGATTTTTGGGGGATGAAGAAGTGTAAGAGAGAAGTCAAGTTGAAAGTGTTAACAAGAAGTTAAGTTGAGAGAGGTATCCAAGAAGCTTCATCAATTACGTATTTTATTTGAGTTGAGGACGACTCTTTCTTTTTTTGTTGGGGAGAGATGTTTCCTTCAATAGACTCAGAGATCTCTTGATTAGCAGTCCTGTCCTCATCAACCCTGACTAATTTCACTCCTTAGCTCTTCTTCACCTCAGTAAGTTCAACAAGAAATTCAGGTAGACTCCTATTTTAGACCTCTTCTTCAAGAGATTCAAGCTTAGAACCCGAGGGAGCATTTAGCTGACTATACCCTAGCAGATGGTCTTCTTTACTTCAAACAGCGTATGTGCATTTCCACCAATTTGCGCACCCAGATTTTAAAGGAAGCCCACGATAACCCATTGGCAGCTCATCCTGGGTACCATAAAATGTTTGCTACCCTCGAAAGGAATTTTTGCTCCAGAATGAGTCAACTCTCAAAACGGAAAAAAAAAGAAGTTAAAGTTTAGGTAAGAATGGTAAGCATATTAAGGCTAAATAGAGAGCGAAGTGAAAAAATGATCTTCAGACCTAACAAGAGAAACACAATCCGGTCACACCAAAGGAAAAATACCTAGTTGATTAAGATCACACTCAGTAATTAAAGTAACCCCGAGTCATTAAGACTTCTTTATGATTAAGACTTTTGAGACAACGCTAAAAATAGGTCCATACCAGCTTCACTGTCTTTAAATCTAAATACCCTAAAGTTACTGACCATCTTCAATCATAAGTTGACCAAAGATTGAGTCTAATTACTCTCTAAAGCATGTCCCGAGCTGAGGACAGCTCTTTCTTTTTGTTGGGGAGTTTGTAAGGTCCCTCCCTAAAGCCTAGAGCCATTTAGAACTTCTTCACCCTAGAAAATAATTCAGAAGAAGAAAGATCGACAAAGAAGTCATGCGAACGAGACTTTACTCCAGAATGAAAAGACAAGGATATTTTGGATAAAAAATTACGTCATCCCTATATTTTCCCAAAAAGATTAAGACTATTTTTATGCTTCTTCGTCAAAAGCCGCATGGGAACTGACTATTTTCCAAGTGTAGTAGTTATTGAACTATAAGCTCATGAAAGGATTTTTCAAAATGAGTGGATCTACTATGGTTTTGGAATTTTTTCCCAAAACCCTGAAAGGACACTTTTATGTCCTGTTAGGTTACCATTCTAGTGTTAATGGGAACCTTCCAATTAGGGTCAGTGATAAGAGTATCTATGCATCATAAAGTTAAGCTTCAAAGGTAGATTTGCACTCATAAGCTAAGCTTTAATGGTAACTTTGCACTTAGATGTAAGATTTAGTGATTACCTTGCCTTTTTAGGTTTTAAGCTTTAATGAAAACCTTGCAATTAGGGTTAAGTGATAAGAGTATCTACGCATCATCAAGTTAAGCTTCAAAGGTAGATTTGCCCTCTTAATCTAAGCATTAATGATAACTTAGCATTTAAGTGTAAGCTTTAGTGACTACCTTGTATTTTAGGTTTAAGCTTTAATGGAAAGCTCGAAAACTCATAAATTATAGGATGACCTTCTAGCTTCCTAAAAACGGAAAGCTAGGTACCATAACAAAAGAGTAATTGTCTAAGCTCGATAGAAGTAGTTCAACCTTTGGTATTCAAGAGTATTTCTAAAGTTTTCAATTTCAAGTTTGTTTGCAAATACGGGATGGGGGAGATAGGGGATTACTTCGCGGAATTGATCCCCGTGTTGTTGAAGCGAAAACTCTACAAGCTTCCATGGAGATGTCCCATGGATGGCAAAGCATTGAAAAAACCTGGGAATCATACAAAACGGGGATTGAACTTAAAAAGTGGGCATTTCCGAAGAGACATTAACCATCAAATGCCTATGGCAAAAACTCGCTTGTATTTTCTAAATAAACTTGGTTGGTAGATAATTAATGAAAGTCAGAATTAAGGTTGATAAATGAATGAACCTCGAAATTACCAACTGGGAGTTAAAAGGAATCTCGAGAGGTGATAGGGATAGCCCATTGCAAAACATAGATTTAACTAGGAGTTTTGAAGATTCTCTGGAAATGATCGGGAACCAAGATGGATCTTCTTGGGGTCAATTTGATTGAAAGGCTGGCCCATTGAGAGGACTCTCTTGGGGAACTTGTCGGAGATTGGCCCTTTTCGGCTAGGGCAGCGTAACCTTCAAGTTGTTATACCTAGGTCATTCATGCCCGAGGGATAAGGGATGAATGGGTTTGTTTTATATTTGCCCGGCCTGGTGAAGTACCCGCGGTATCTTATTGGAAATCGGCCATAATCCGGGTATGTCCTGATGCCAATAGTTGGCTGAGAAGGTTATTCTCAGGGAGGATGATGTGAATTTAATTAAGGAAATTTTTTCGACTTGGTTGCTTAGAAAGGAACTGGAAAGGCTAGGAATATAGAGGCTATCCTGTGCATCTGTCACCAGATGGTGCTATACCTCTCGAAATAAAATGCTTAGGAAGGAATGATTAAATTACTTGATGAGCCTTTCCCAAACACTTAACTCTGGGAATATTGTGAAGGTGTTTCCATTTTGATGGTTGTAACCGATTATCTTGGCCTGAATGGGGAGGCAAGATGAATTGGTTGAAACTAAATGTGTTGCATGATTAGTAATAAAACTAGTTACAACCTAATTATAGAAATAAAGGAAAGAAAATGAATTAAAAGTTTCTAAATAAAGATATGGTGGGAACAACCAGATGAATTTTCCTGAACGAGGGTATGCAACAGATTGCATGCTGCTTGTTGTTTGATGATGTCTGATAGACTACTGTCTTCCTGATTTTGTAGTAGTTAAGTACTACCCCGGGAAGGGATTTTCATGAAATGGTTCGGTGGGTGGGCAAATTTTATGTTAAACGCTAGGACTAGGTGGGATAAAAATGGGTAATCGGGGACGAGCGAGACGAGGTAGGATTGCAAGATCCCTCTTCTTAGGGGAAAGTGATAATTGTCGTGCCTGCTTGTCAGGAAAAAGGGGTTATCACCATGAACCAAGGGAGAACAAGAAAGCAAGAGCAGATCCTCAAGTTAAAGATAAAGAGAATCAAGACTAAGGACCACGATTTTAGGTGCGGAAAGCTATCGAGGAGAGATTGATTATGAGAAGCGGATAGAATCATTGAATGAAGGGATGTACCCCCTTGGGTTGGCAATCGAGATAGGCCGGAGTCCTGTCTGAGTGTTGGTCCCAAGTGGGAGGGATACCTGCAGATAGATCTATATCATTCCCTGGAACGGTTTGCAGGTATCCCTCCCAAGTGGGAGGGATACCTGCAGATAGATCTATATCATTTCCTAGAACGGTCTGGAGGACTGAGGGAGCTGAGTAGGGTCAAGTCTCGGTATGGCCCTCACATTGGGTTGGCGTTCGAGATTGACCAGAGTCCTGTCTGAGTGTGAGTCCCAAGTGGGAGGGATACCTGCAGATAGATCTACATCACTCCCTGGAACGGTCTGGAGGACTGAGGGAGGTGAGTAGGGTCGAGTCTGGGTATGGCCCTCACACATAGGACTCCAACTGGAACATAGGGCTATGTATTGGAGCTTATCCATTATCACCCCATGACCCTAGGGCCATAGGATTTCCAAATGGAATATAGGGCAACTTGTGGCTCTTGAGCTTATACATTTCCACCCTATGGCCCTAGGTCCACAAGCTTTCACATTGCCACCATAGGCCCACAAGGATCTCACAAGATAGAAGAAGAAACCCCTAGGACAGGATTTTCAAATGGAACCGAGTGCGCGCTTTGATCCTTGACCTCCAATATTGCCACCCTATGGTGGGCCTGGGGGTGGCTGAGGTGTCTTCATAATAATTTCGACCATTCAAGGGATACATAACAATATCCGCAAGTGGCATAAATAAAAAAGCGAAGCATTTTCATGCCATATTCAAATATAAATATATAGGTTTTCAAATACACTCATTGATATTGGACAAACAAATAGCGCACATTTTTTGGTATACTTTTATAAAAATTTAGCTATTTTTAATGTATTTTTTACTATGAAAATTTTGATTGTCTGAGTGTCGGTCCCAAGTGTGAGGGATACCTGCAGATAGATCTATATCATTCCCTGTAACGGTCTGGAGGACTGAGGGAGCTGAGTAGGGTCGAGTCTGGGTATGGCCCTCACATTGGGTTGGCGTTCGAGATAGACCGGAGTCCTATCTGAGTGTCAGTCCCAAGTGGGAGGGATACCTGCAGATAGATCTACGTCACTCCCTCGAACGGTCTGGAGGACTAAGGGATGTGAGTAGGGTCGAGTCTGGGTATGGCCCTCACACATAGGATCTCCAACTAGAACATAGGGCTATGTATTGGAGCTTATCCATTGTCACCCCATGACCCTAGGGCCATAGGATTTCCTAATGGAATATAGGGCAACTTGTGGCTCTTGAGCTTATACATTGCCACCCTATGGCCCTAGGTCCACAAGCTTTCACATTGCCACCATAGGCCCACAAGGATCTCACAAGATAGAAGAAGAAACCCCTAGGACATAGGATTTTCAAATGGAACCGAGTGCACGCTTTGATCCTTGACCTCCAATATTGCCACCCTATGGTGGGCCTGGGGGTGGCTGAGGTGTCTTCATAATAATTTCGGCCATTCAAGGGATACATAACAATATCCGCTAGTGGCATAAATAAAAAAGCGAAGCATTTTCATGCCATATTCAAATATAAATATATAGGTTTTCAAATACACTTATTGATATTTGACAAACAAATAGCGCACAATTTTTGGGATACTTTTATAAAAATTTAGCTATTTTTAATGTATTTTTTACTTTGAAAATTTTGATTCTGGAGTCAAATTTTTTCGTCATGGGTGTCGTTCCACTCGTACTACAAAGATATGGACATTGACAAAGCCGTACACCAACTTTTTTTTTCCATACTCTTTTTAAATTTTTTTTTCTGAAAATCTCTTTCAATTTCTGCAAACCCGTGAGAACAGCCCCTAAATTCAAAATTCGAATTTTGAATTTCTAACCTAACCTAACTAACCTTATCTCTCTCTTTCTCTCTCTACCACAATTTTTTTCGCCCTGTTGCTTTCTTTCTCTCTCTTGTTTCTTGCTCGAAACCTACACAGAAACTTGCACAGAGCTTGTCTTTCTCTGTCTCTCTCTCTCCCTCTCTCCCTACGCATACAGTTCTACGCAATTGTTGCAACGAGCACAAATCTACACGAAGTCATTGCCACAACCTTCAATAGAAGGACTGTTGCCGCGACCTCCCAAACACAGATCTATTACCATCATCTCTGCGGCCTCAACACACCTAAGTGACTGCTTGCTACTGCTGCAGCCTCTCTTCATCAAACAGAGATTTACTCACAGGTAACCTGTAGAAACCCTAATCTTTTTGCTTAAGTTGGTTTTAAATGTTCTTAATCTAATTACGTTTTAGTTAAGTTGTGAATCACCTCTCTCTAAAACAATAAACAAAAATCATTAATTACATCTCTAAAAATGTAAAACTGTAGACTGTGAAACTATAAAACAGAAAAATCTAATTAGAGATCTAAAACTATAATACAGAATACTCTAATTAGAGACCTAAAAATGTAAAACAAAAAACACTAATTAGGGACCTAAATTTGTCAAATAAAAAACTCTTATTAGGGACCTAAATTTGTAAAACAAAGAACTCCTCATAAGCGACCTAAAACTGTAAAACTATAAAACTCTAACTGCAAAAATCTCTAATTACAAAAAAACTATAAACCTGCAAATATAAAAAACAATAACTACAGAAAATGCTGAAACTATGGATACCTGTAATTGGGTTGTGCAGAGTTGGGCACACGTTGTAAGAGGACGAGTAGAGCGCGCTGTTGTAGAAGGATGGATTAGGGTTCAGTTGCAGGAGGATGGGGAAAAAAAAGAGCCAAAAAGGTGGGAAAGAAAGTGTACACTATATGTGTTTGTAAGATATGGTGTAATATAGTTTCTCAACATTCATTTGTAGTCACTAAAATAAAACTAGACATAGAATCTTTAGAAGGGTAGACAGGTTGTGGCTACATAGGGTTTCACCTCATACTAAAGAGTAACATATGGCCCTAAGGAACCCTATGACCATAAAGCCACAGGGTGGTCCCACATCGTACTATAGGGTGACCAATGTCCCATCTGGCCATAGGGTGCCAATGTACAATCTCAAGGGTCATAGGGTTCCCTATGTTCCTATTGAAGATCCTATGGCCCTATGGCCATAGGATCTCCAAAACAAATATATGGCACTATGGCAATAGGATCACATGGTTCTCTATGTCCGATCCAGAGACCTTGTGGCCCAAGGGCCTTAGGGTGGCAATGTACAATCTCAAGGGCCATAGGGTTCCCTATGTTCCTTTTGGAAATAGGGTGGCACTAGGGCCATAGAATCTCCAAAAGCAACATAAAGAACTAAGGGCCATAGGATCAAAGGGTGACCTATTGCAGACCTTGTGGCCCAAGGGCCAGACTGTGGGAATGTACAATCTCAAGGGCCATAGGATTCCCTATGTTCCTTTTGGAGATCCTATGGTCCTCGGGCCATAGGATCTCCAAAAGGAACATAAGGAACCTCGCACCATAGGATCAAAGGGTGCCGTATGTCCCATCTAGAGACCTTTTGGCCCAAGGACCATAGGGTGGCAATGTACAATCTCAAGGGCCATAGGAATCCCTATGTTCCTTTTGGAGATCCTATGTTCCTCGGGGCATGGGATCTCCAAAATGAACATATGGCCCTACGGACATAGGATCACAGGGTTTCCTATGTTCCTTTCGGAGATCCTATGGTCCTCGGGCCATGGGATCTCCAAAATGAACATATGGCCCTACGAACATAGGATCACAGGGTGCCCTATGTCCCATCAAGAGAGCTTGTGGCCCAAGGGCCATAGGATGGCAATGTACAATCTCAAGGGCCATATGGTTCCCTATGTTCCATCTGAAGATCCTATGGCCCTAGCGCCATAGGATCTCCAAAAGGAACATAAGGGACCTATGGCCATAAGATCAAAAGGTGCCTTATGTTCCATCTTGAGACCTTGTGGCCCAAGGGCTATAGGGTGGCAATGTACAATCTCAAGGTCCATAGGGTTCCATATGTTTTTTTTGGAGATTCTATGGCCCTAGATCCATAGGATCACAAAATGCCATACGTCCCATCTAGAGACCTTGTGGCCCAAGGTCCATATGGTGAGAATCTACAATGTGAAGGGCCATAGGATTCCCTATGTTCCCTAGGGTCACAAGGTGCCCTACGTTCCATCTAAAGACCCTATGGTCCAAGTGCCATAGGGTGGCAATGTACAATCGCAAGGGCCATATGATTCCCTATGTTCCTTTTGGAGATCCTAAGGCCCTAGATCCCTGGGTGCAAGGGGCTGCCATGGTGCCCGTTAATATGCACCATGGTGTATCCTATGTACCTAGGCCACCCTTGGGCCCTTGGATTCCCTATGTACCATCCAGAGACCTTCTGGTCCAAGGGCCATAGGGTGACAATCTACAATCTCAAGGGCCATAGGATTCCCTAGGGTCACAAGGTTCCCTACAGTCCATCTGAAACAATGAGTGCACCTTGTGGCCTTCGGGCCATAGGATCTCAATATAGAGCACAGAGCAAAGAGCATAGAGAGCTTCTTACTACCATAGAGGGAACCCTGTGGCCTTCAGGCCACAGGGTGTCAATATAGAGAAAACAAAGGTTCTTACTAGCATAGAGAAGACCCTATGGCCTTCAGCCCACAAGGTCTTCTCATTATAGAGCAAATAGTGTTTTTTACTGGCATAGAGAGCACCCTATGACCCTGGGTCCATAGGTTGCCAAAAAACCCTCATGAATGGTTTCTTTAAAACATATAGGGCACCTTGTGCCCTTACGGTCATAAGATGTGTAGATCATAGATAGGTTCTTACTAGCATACAGGGGACCCTATGGCCCGAAGGCCATAGGGTCCCACTATAGAGGCTAGATTGGTTCTTACTAGCATAGAGAGACCAAATAGGGCTTTATACCTGGGGCCATAAGGTGTCAAAACAATGAGGGAACCTTGTGGCCTTGGGGGCATAGGATGTAAATATAGAGCATAGAGCATAGAGAGCTTCTTACTACCATAGAGGGAAAATCTATGGCCTTCAAAACACATGGTGTCATATATAGAGAAAACTGAGGTTCTAGGATAGAGGGGACCCTATCACCTTCAGCCCACAAGGTCTCCTCAATATAGATCAATAGTGTTTTTTACTGACATAGAGAGCACCCTATGGCCCTGGGTCCATAGGTTGCTAAAAAAACCCTCATGAAGGGTTTCTTTAAAACATACAGGGCACCTTGTGCCCTTAGAGTCATAAGATGTGTAGAGCATAGAGAGGTTCTTACTAGCATACAAGGGACCCTATGGCCTGAAGGCCATAGGGTCCCCATATAGATCATAGATCGGTTCTTACTAGCATAGAGAGACCAAATAGTGCTTTATACCTGGGGCCATAATGTGCCAAAACAATGAGGGTTTTTTCCAAACAATGAGGGCACCTTGTGGCCTTGGGGCCATAGGATTTCAATATAGAGCATAGAGCATAGAGCATAAAGCATAGAGCATAGATCATAGAGAGCTTCTTACTATCATAGAGGGAATCATATGGCCTTCAGGCCACAAGGTGTCAATGTAGAGAAAACAGAGGTTTTTACTAGCATAGAGGGGACCTTATGGCCTTCAGCCCACAAGGTCTCCTCAATGGCATAGAGAGAATCATATGGCCCTGGGTCCAAAGGCTGCCAAAAAACCCGCATGAAGGGTTTCTTCAAAACATAGAGTGCAAATTTTGGCCTTGGGGTCATAGGATGTGTAGAACATAGAGAGTTACTTACTAGCATACAGGGGACCCTATGTCCTTGAGGCCATAGGGTGCCAATATAGAGCATCTAGATCGATTCTTACTAACATAGAGAGACCAAATAGTTCTTTATACATGTGGCCATAGGGTGCCAAAACAATGAGGGTTTTTTTGAAACAATGAGGTCACCTTGTGGCCTTGGGGTCATGGGATGTCAATATAGAGCATAGAGCATAGAGCATAGAGAGATTCTTACTAGCATACAGGGAACCCTATGGCCTTCAGGCTAGAGGGTTTCAACGTAGAGAAAACAGAGGTTCTCACTAGCATAGAGGGGACCCTATGGCCTTCAGCCCACAAAGTCTCCTCAATATAGAGCAAATAGTGTTTTTACTAGCATAGAGAGCACCCTATGGCCCTGGGTCCATAGGTTGCCAAAAAACGCTCATGGAGGGTTTCTTCAAAACATAGAGGTCACCTTGTGCCCTTGGGGTCATAGTATGTGTAAAGCATAGAGAGGTTCTTACTAACATACAGGGGACCCTATGATCTGAATTACGGTGCCAATATAGAGAATAGATCGGTTCTTACTAGCACACATTGGACCCTATGGCCTTCAAGCCAAAGGGTGCCAATATAGAACAAAGATCAGTTCTTACTAGCATACAGAGACCAAATAGTGCTTTATACCTGGGGCCATAGGATACCAAAAAAATGAGGGTTTTTCAATGGCATAGAGAGCACCCTATGGCCCTGGGTCCATATGTTGCCAAAAAACCCTCATGAAGGGTTTCTTCAAAACATAGAGGGAAACTTGTGGCCTTGGGGTCATCGGATGTGTAGAGCATAGAGAGGTTCTTACTAGCATACAAGGGATCCTATGGCCTGAAGGCCATAGGGTGCCAATATAGAGCATAGATCGGTTCTTACTAGCAAAGATCGAACCCTATGGCCTTCAGGCCAAAGGGTGCCAATATAGAGCATGGAGAGGCTTTTACTAGAATAGAGGGGACCATATGGCTTTCAAGTCACATGCTGCCAATATAGAGTAAATAGTGTTTTTACTAGCATATAGAACATCCTATGGACCTAGGGTGATTGGTTGTCAAAAATCCATCATAGAAGGGTTCCTATGGCCTTTAGCCCACAAGGTCTTCTCAATATAGAGAAAATAGTATTTTTCATCGGCATAAATAACACCCTTGGGGCCCTTGAGGCCAACCCTATGGCATTCAGGCCTTAGGGATCTAATATAGATCAAATGGTGCTTTATACCGGCATAGAGAGCTATGGCCCTGGGGCCATAGCAAAACAATGAGGGTTTTTTAGAAACAATGAGGGCACCTTGTGGTCTTGGGGCCATAGGAAGTCAATATAGATCATAGAGCATATACGATAGAGCATAGAGCACAAAGAGATTCTTAGTAGCATAGAGGGAACCCTATGGCTTTCAGACCACAGGGTGCCATTATATAGTAAACAAAGGTTCTTACTAGCATAGAGAGGACCCTATGGACTTCATCCCACAAGGTCTCCTCAATATAGAGCAAATAGTGGTTTTTACTTGCATGGAGAGCACCATATGTCCCTGGCGCCATAGGTTACCAGAAAACCCTCATGAAGTGTTCCTTTAAAACATTGAGGCCACCTTGTGGCCTTGGGCCATAGGATGCCAATGTAGAGCATAGAGAGGGTCTTACTAGCATGCAGGGGACCCTATGGCCTTCAGGCCACTTGATGCCATATGGTGTTGGTGTAGAGGCTCTAAAGGGGTATTTAGGCCATTCAAGGGATACTATTTTGAGGGTCCTATAATGTCATAAGAGAACATATGATCACACTACCATAGTGTGGCCTAGGTACACTTGTAGAACCATTTTGTTGGCACCCTTTGGACCTAGGACCACATGGTTTAACATAAGGGGGACTCTATTGCCCTAGGTCCATATGGATGTAATAATATCCATCTTGTCTAAATATATGTCCTTCTTTTTACAGAAAATGTCTCAGAAGAGAAAGTCAAAGTCAGTTGATACAACAGGCTCAACACCAAGTTCTTGGTATCTAGATTTTCACTTACCAAATGGTGGAAGTGATGAGAAATTCCACTTGTTCTTTCAAGATAAAGAGAAATTGACCTTCAAGGACTGTGGTATTGTCAAGGAGATAAAGAAAGATTGTTGAGATCTTGAAATGTCTCCATGCCTTGGAGTAAAACTACTCAATGGTGACTCCTACTTGTTGGAGCCTATGGCCTTTGCTCAAAAATTGGTGAAGGTTGATTATGAAGGAGTGACAATGACAAAATCAGGATGGGTGGAGCTTCAAGACGACACTCCAAGTGAGGACTTTATAGACTTAAATATTGAGGGCTTTAACACTAGTTCTATAATTGGACACTTAAGTATCCTGAGACACTAAAGTGTCCTGTTTTCCTTCCAAGTTTTGGCAATTTATTTGTCAAGCTAGAAAGAAGTTTTTTATACCTTGCTTCTACCATAGGTTGGTCATGAGGCAAAGAAAACACTCGATTTTTCTCCATGTTAAAGTACAATCCGTATGGATAGAATTCTGGTAAGTTCTCAGTCATAAATTTTAGTAAAATTTCAAGCTGTTTTGCCAAAAAATTCATAAAATTCTTATATCCTTTTGTAGACATGGCCCTTTTTATGTTTATAAAAGCTAGGTGTTAGCACTTAGTGTTACAAAACAATGGAATGCACTTGAAAGACAAGTTTCCAAGTCACAGCAAGTTATAGACATAATTTTATACTTGAGCACGTGCTGAATTAGAGCATAATTTTGGTCTTCCAAAGCTCCCCTCATGGAATTGGGGCTATTATAGTGCAATTTGACAACTACAAATAACTTTATATGTTGAAAACAAGAAGCTACGTATTTTTTGGGCTCCCTAACTCAATTAAATTCGTTGCTTCAATTCTATCTTGAATTTTTTATCGTGAAAAATCTCGTTAATATCTTGAGTTCTCCATAATAACATTAAAGCCAAGTTTTTGGGCACCCCAGTTGTCTATGTACCATGCACTTTGATACATTTAGTTGATCTACATAGAAAGTTTGATATTATTTGAGGTTTTGAATGCTTATGTCTCAAGAATGAAAATTTCAAAGTTCTCTCTTATGCTGTTTTGAATATTTAAAATAATCCAATAATTGTTGTATACCAAAGCCCTTCTATTTGCCACCTTGAGTCCTAGATGGAAAGGGTAAGCAATGCATCACTTTCTAAAACTCACAAATACATTAAAAACATATTTTTCTTTGTATACAACGATATGCTTGAAATGGCTATATCAAACACATAGAACTTTCCATTATTTTATATACTCCCAAGTCAATTTTTTTACACATGAAACTTTCAATTATCTATAGCAAAATTATAGAAAAGACACTTAAAATTTTTTACAAGGTCATTTCATTTTTTATTGAGCTTAAAAAGTCGATTTCTTAAAACCATCAATCGAAGTCTTACGAGGGTCAACTTAATGAGTATAGTTCTTGATCATGGTAGATTCTAAAATGCAAGGTTATATTTTTAAAAGACCCTCTAGCTAACATATTTAAGAATATCAAGGGGTTTTCGTGAATAAATTGTCTAATGCAAGTAATATTTAATTTAGATTTGTTAAAAAAGGACACTTACGTGTCCTGTTTTGGTACTAAACTAGTGTTAAGAAAGTCAATCAATATTTAGGTAAATTTAGTAGCACAAAGAAGAATAAGAAGCGAAAGAATGAAGACACAGGTAAAGAAAATCAATCTAAGACGCTCGAGGAGAGTCAGACTCCCTCACTTGGAGAAAATAGTGGAAATGTGGCCGAAGAAAATCTTTTAGTTATACCCTACAGACTCAAGAAGCAGGATATTCTAGTGGACTTGCAACCCTAATAGATGGAGCCCCCTCAGTGGTAGTGGTTGTGGACTCAGCATCCTTAGCTGTGTTGGACTCTATTATATAGCCCAATGAAAAAGATCTTGATAAAGAAGTTTCCGAAACTTCTAAGAGCGGGTTAGATGGATACGTTGGAATTTCACACTAGTTTAAATTTGGTGTAAAATTTACCCAATTGATCCCAGTTGATCACTGCAACCTTGCAGCAGATGGCTATAAATACAGACCATTGTCAGATGTGTATGTGAAATATCTCTTGAAGAAATTTGCAAGGCACTCTAGGCCAGGCTCCAGTGCAGCAGACCTGATGCCATATAACTCAATTACAAAAATGCCTTTACAAACAGTTGAAGTGCATGGATACAAGCTATCAACATACCACTATTGGATTCTAGCTAGTCAGCATTCCATCATAGCGGCTAGAGATTGTTTGCGTAACAACAGCACTAAGTATGATTTGAGAAAATAGTTCTATAAGTTTAGAACTGCAAGGATAGTGGTAGACGCTCCGAAAGAGGTTTCTGTTCAAATTTCCAAAATGGAGAACATGGAGAGAATAAAAACAATGAAACACCAATCTTATGTGGAGGTCTTGACGCATGGCCGTAGTCAATGGCTTGCATATTCTAAACCAACAAAACCCAAGGCAGGTGTTCCTGTCGGTCATACCAGTCGAGCACCTTGGGATGTAAGTTCCACTTCCCTATGCTTGTTTTTGTTACAAATATGTCTTGAAATAAAGTTAATTTTCTTTTCTTTATTTTGAAGGCCTTTGTAAATGTGGCGAACATCGTGTTCAACCATAAATCATTTGCCAACAAAGAAGCACACATGGTCATGTACGATGATAAAATCTATGATCAGTGGGATAAACATCTTGGAGAAGCATCACACATCAACTGCTCGTGGGCAACAACCAAGCATAACAACCTTCAGATGCCTAAATGGTTTGGAAGATAATGATGTCAAGCTACTACAACAAGAGATGACAAATGAGAAGATCTGCTGAGTGAAGAAACCACATCAAGCGGGCATGCTCGACCTCACTACACGTGCAACGAACTTAAAGCAGACTAGCGTTTTTGAGCCTCAAATGTTGATGGCATTTAAAGTGATAGATCCATCAGCAATAGCATTTACTTCATGGGATAAATGTAAGTCTCATTATAGCATTACATATGAGATTTACAAATCTCTCTTCACAAGTTGTACGCAATGGCTAAATCTCCTACTACAAAAAGGAAAGGAGAAAGAGCCAATTACTGAGATCACTAGGGGATATGTGCAGTGGATCATTGCACAAAAGAATGGCACTTCTATTTTTCAATTCATTTAACCATGGACAATCAAGTGTGTTGTAAAGAATTTGGAAGGCATTGAGTTTCTCTGCAATGAGAATAGCTCTAAAATTCGTGTTGGTGTTTGCATCATAGATACAACACACAAAAGTCTTACATATAGTGGTTGGAGTGCTACCCAATTTGGTAAAGTAATTGATGGAGTACGTGGGGTAGCACATCAACCATCAAAGTTTTTAATTGTCGGCTTAGTCAAGTATCAGCATGCTGCTTCCCTAGAGAAGGCAATTTTTGAAAGAGCTAAATGATATGAAATGCATGCTCTACCATTGAGCTCCTTAATGGGATCAGAGACCATCCAAACATGTGCTGTTCGCGAAGTAATTTTTGGGGTTTGGGAAATTTTCAGTCAAGGAGAGGAGTACACCAACTACTCTAGTGTTAAAGAGTCACTGCTGGAGCCAATGCATACTCTTTGCATCAACGACGACCAGTATGATGCTGTGACCACGATCAAATAATTTTTTGTACGTCGTGCAATCAAATGCATCTGTCTCAAAGAAGATGATAAAGCAATAGACATCTTCTCATTAGGCTATGGGACTAAAGAGGCACTACAACAACAGAGAATGGTGATATCAGTTGCATGTAGTAGTGATCAAATGACGCAATTAGAATCTCTTTGCCATTCCATAGTGGAAGAAGACCTTGATCTTAGAAGGTGGGAAGGTGTGGATAACATAGAGAAAGTCAGTGCCAAGGATTCAGAGGAAGAATAAATTGAAGAACCATTGGATGCAAGTGCTGAGGCCATTCTAGAAATTATACAGGAAACAGGTTAAGCTAGCCAACCATGATATTACATTACTGATATTTAGATTATTATTGTTGTCATTTTATTTTATTTGTCCCATCTCAAATCTGCCCATGATGTTAAAAACATTGATGTTTGGTTCGTTATTTTTCTCAATTTATTTTCTTTGAAAAAATGTGAACTTGTGAGTTTGAGTTTTTTCACAATAAATGAATTAGACTTAAGTGTATGATATTATATGGACATGTTGTGGTAAATAGAATTCTACATTTATATATGGTCATAAGATATATATTATGTAATACTTTAAAGTTAAGTGATCATATAAGGTTTGGGAAGAACACCCTATGACTTGAGGATCATAGAGTTCTTTGTAGACTTGAGGATCATAGAGTTCTTTGTAGACATGACACCCTATGGCCCTAAGGCCATAGAATCCCCCAAAAGAAAATGGGATACCCTACAACCTTATGGACATAGGGTGATTACACCAAGTCTCTAAAAGGGCACATAATCATCTAGGTTACTCTATAGCCTTAGGCCCATAGGGTATCAACATAGAATCCCCGAAAAGCATTTGGCTACCCTACAATCTTACGGATATAGGGTGATTACATAGAGTCTTTAAAAGGGCACATAAGCATTTGGGCTAGTCTATAGCCTTAAGGCCATAGGGTGTCAACACAACTATCCTACAATCTTATGGATATAGGGTGATTACATAAAGTCTCTAAAAGGGCACATGAGTATTTGGGCTATTCTAGAAGGAAACATAAGTTATCAAGGAGCATTTGGGATACCCTAAGCCCTTAGGGCCATAGGGTGGTGACATAGAATCTCCATAGGGGCACTTAAACCACCCCATGGATGCAAATCACCTAGCTCTTTATGGACACATCTTATAAATCATCACATGACACCCTATGGCCTTTAGACCATAGGTTGGTTATTCTAGGTCACCTAAAGACTCTTTAAGTGTTTCAAAAACATTTTTCTTTGTCCTTATATCTTGTATCCATATACATTAGGGACATATATTTCGTATCTTGTGATTAAGGTTTAATATTCTATTGAGAATGAAATAAGCTAGAAAAAATTAAAAAGTATTTAGTCCTCAAAATTCCAAAATGAGAGTTTGAACAATTGATGTATGGTCTTTTTTTTTTGGGTGTAAGTTCTTCTATTGTGAATTGATGGTGTAAGCATTTGAAAGAATTATCTTTGTATTGCAACTAACTAGATTAAACCTATATTCAACATTTGTTATAAATGCCAATTATTTACTTAGATAGTAAATATCGAGTATAAATGGTTATTGAAGCATTTGTCCTTTGGATTATGTGAAGATCTACTTCTTTAATTGTAACAAGATTTTATTCAAAGATATAAAGTGCGAGTATTGTGTTCCAAAATATGATTTTTTAAATCTTCTAGATGATGCGGAGAATTTGAATTTATATCTTGAGATTTTTTCAATAGCGGGAAGCTAGGACTAGTAGAATTTTTAGTTTGTCATGTAGCAATCGGAACATTGTATCAAGGTTTATTGCAAAGAAATGATTGTATAATGTATAACCATTGTTTAAGTTTGTAAATTGGAAGTAGAAGGCAATGCAAGTTCCAGAACATGTCCAATGCCATAAGGAGAATCCATCACAAATATTTTTGTCCCCTAGGATTTGAAAATAAAAGTGCATGGTGAACCGGACCTTCCATCCACCAACAGATCAATGCATTTGTGAATTAAAGTACTTGCAAATTTGATTTAAATGTTTGAATGTTATGATGATATTTGAAGGCAAAGACCCCTTCAACTGTGTGGCAAAGCAACAAATGTATGATGTATGATAATGATTCAATTTTGTATATTGGATTGCATCTTTACTGCAGTATTAACTTACATATTTTAATAAAATCATAAATACATTGAGATTTTATAAAAAAGTTAACACTATGATGTTTTCATGACTATCATTGTCTAATTAAGTTGATATATACCACCTATAATTATTTTAATGTGTATATACAGTTGGATTTTTTCTTGACTATTTTATTATGAAAACTTTTAATGTATATTCATCCTTGAAAATTATGTCAAAAAGTATATCACCTATATAAATGGTATTTAAGAAAACAACTTGACTTTTTTTTTTGAATTTACTAATATTAAAAATAATGCTATGTGCTCTAATGACATCGTAATCAAGATCCATTTGTGAATGTACCATAAATGCCTTGTCCATCCTATGTCCCTTAGGACATTGGATATAGTGCTTTCACTATAGAGGCACATAAGTCACTCAATGTCCATAGGGTACAAATATAGAGTCTCTAAAAGGGCACTTAGGGCACTCAATGGTATTGGGGCCATAAAGTATCCTATATGTATGTAGTGAGGAATTCTCTTCAAGGACACTTTGGCCACCCTATGGTCTTAGGTCCCCCTATGGCCCTAAGGCCATAGAGTCTCAACATAGACAATAGATGGTTTCTTATGATAGCACCCTATGGCCCTAGGGCCACAGGGTTCCAACGTAGAGCATATGGCGTTTCTTAGTAGCATATAGGGCACCCTAGAGCCATAGGGTGTGAACATAGAGCACACAAGGTTTCTTCCTAGCATAGACAACACCTTGTGGTACTAGCACCATAGGGTGAAAACATGAAACATTAGGGGTTTATATTATCCTGGAGGGCACCTTGTGGCACTAGGGACATCGGGTGCCAACATAAAGCATATTGAGGTTCTTATTAGCATAGAATGACCCTATGGACCTGGGGCCATAGGGTGCCTATATAGAGCATGGAGGGCTACCTTGTGACCCTGGGGTTATAGGGTGCTAGCATTAGGCATAGAGGGTTTGCTAGCATAGAGGACACCCTATAGATGCCAACATAGCCCATGTACGATTTCTCTTTTACCATAGAGGACATCTTATGGATCTAGGGTCATAAGATGCCAACATAGTGCATAAATGGCTTCTTATAAGTATACACGTAAACATAGTGCATAGAGGGAATTTTACTAGCATAAAGACCGCCCTATGGCCTTGGGGCCATAGGGTGCCAACATAGAACATAGAGGGATTTTTATTAGCACATTGTTGCCCTTGGGACGCCATAGTGCCATAAAGTGGTTTTTGTATATATAGTAGATAATTCTCTCACACATGATACCTTGGTCACCATCTGGCCCTTGGACCATATGATAGTAGCATAGAGGACACCCTATAGCCCTAGGGTTTCCTTCTATCCCTAGGGCCATACACTGCCAATATATAGTATACATGGTTTCTTCATAGAGAAAACCTTTTAACCCTACACAATAGAGTGGATACCTAGACCATAAAATGTATCCTGCTAGCATAGAAGGAACCCTATGACCCTGAGGCCAAAGAGTACCAATTTAGGGCATAAAGGGTCTCTATCTACGATGAAGGGCACCTTGTGGCCCTAGGGCCATAGGGTGCCAACGTAGAGAATAGAGGGTTTATTGCTAACATAGAGGGTCTCTTTATAGGATAATGGGCACCCTATGGCCGTAGGTCATAGGGTGCCAATATAGAGTCTCTAAGATGGCACCTAGGATAAGGTGGTCTTTGCAAACATGGTAAGGAATACTCTCAAACGTCACATTTTCCACCCCGCCCTTGGGACCATAGAGTGCCAACAACGAGCATATAGGGTTTCTTACTAGCATAGAGAGCACCCTATGTCCGTGGGGCCATAGGGTGTCAACATAGTCAAATGGGGTGCAAATTTAGAGAATAGAGAGTTTCTTACTATCATGGAGGACACCCTGTGTCTTTGGTGCCATAGGGTGCAAACATATAGCATGGAGGGTTTCTTGCTAGCATAGAGAGCACCCTATGGCCTTGGGGCCATATGATTCCAACAAAGAGCATAAAGGGCTTTTTGATAGCATAGAGGATAGTTTATTTCCCTGGGGCCATATGATACAAAAATAGAAGAGTCTTACGAAGGGCACATAGGCCACTAAATCACCATTGGGCCATAAGGTGTTCTTTGTGGGAAATTCTCCTAAAGGGTTCCTTGGCCATCCTATGGCCTTTGGGCCAAAGGTTACCAGCATAGAGTTTAGATGGTTTCTTACTAGCATAGAGCACAACTTGTGGCCTACGGTCTTTAGATGCTAATATAGAGTTTCAATGGTTTCATACTAGGCGTAAGGGGCACCCTATTGCCCTGGGGCCATAGGGTGTCAATGTAGAGTGCAAAGGTTTCCTTTCTAGCATAGAGGGAACCCTATGGCCTAGGAGCCATTTGATGCACCCTATGGTTTGAGGGATGTAGGTTGCCAATGTACAGCATAGAGGTTTTCTTTCTAGCATAGAGGGAACCTTGTGGCCTATGGGATATTTGGTGATCCCCTAGAGCATACAAGGTTTCTTAGTAGCATTATAAAGAGTACCTTGTGGCCCTCAAGTCTCCATAGGGTGCCAATATAGAGTGTAGAGGGTTTTTCTTACTCCATACAGGACATCCTATGGCCTTGGGGCCATAGGGTTTCAATATTGAGCATAGAGGATTTATTACTAGCATAGAGATTACCTTGTGGCCCTAGGTCCATAGGGTGCAAACATAGAGAATAGAGGATTTCTGACTATCATAGAGGGTGTCTTATGGTCCTAGGTCCATAGGGTGCAAACATCGAGCATAGAGGATTTGTTACTAGCACAGAGGGAACCCTATGGTCCAGAGGCCATAGAGTGACAACATGTAGCATAAAGGGTTTCTTACTAGCATAAGAGGCACACCTTGTGGCCCTCGAGCCATAGGGTGCCAGCATAAAGCATAGATGGTTTCTTACTAGTACTCAGACAGGGCATCTTGTGGCCCTATGACAACCCATGGCCTTAGGGCCATAGGGTGACACATAAATAAAGTACCATATGGCTTTGAAGCCATAGATCTATTTATATGTTGAGACCTCCCAACAATCCTAGCCCTATGGCCTTGAGGCCATAATGAGACATATTTTGGATTATCTTAAAGTCATAGAGATATCTACAAAGAGAACCGTATGTCCCGAAGGCCATAATAAACTTAGTCAAGGAAATCATCCAATGCAAGAAGATCATGGCAATAGAAAATGAGACTTGTGCTCTAGAGCTTAAAGGCATAAATGTTTCTCCAAGTATACTTCTAGGTGCCACCATCATGGACAAAGAACTAATGTAGCTAGATAAAGATTAGGAATCTCTAGACAATAAGGAGCATAAAAATAAGTTCATTGTAGATGTGTTTTTAGTTAGTAAATTTGCTATTTGCGATAGTTTTTTCTAAGAGTGTGAAAAAAAAGAGTTATCAAAATGTAGATACTTTGAAATCTAAAATTAGGTGTTCTTTAAACTTGCAGTCCTTCAACAAGATATTGCGGTTGACAAAGTTTTACTCAAGATTGTTGGTATAGAGGATGCTCATGCCATTGACCCTACAGAGAAACATTCTATCAATCTCCATGTCAACCAAAGAGTTTCTGACAAAGATGACAAGAATGTACAAGTCTTTGAAGGTCAACTGCTACAATGACTAGAGATAAATTTAAAGAGTAATCCAATGGAAGAAGACAGTGAAAGTTCCAGAACATGTGCAAGGCAAGAAGAAGAATCCAATGAAAATATTCTAGTAGCCCAAGATTTGGGAATTGGATTGCATGACACTACAATGGAAGTAGAAGGCAATGGAAGTTCCAGAACATGTGCAACGCCGAAAGGAGAATCCAACACAGATATTTTAGCACCCCACGATTTGGAAATCAAAGTGCATGGTGAGTCAGACCTTCCATCCACCAACAAACCAATGTTGACTATAATAGTGCGCTTGTGTGGATTGTTCCTGAGGAGATGCTGGCAAAAGTCCAAGAAAATGAAGAGCTTAAAGTTTGGACATGAGCGTATTGTTCTTTGTCCAGGATGCATTGAGTTTTTAAAGGCTCTACTTAGAAATTTCAATTTAGGGTTATGGTCAGCTGCTAATGACATGCATGTTGTGGACATCATCAAGATTTTAGAAAAGGAAGCTAAAGAAAAATTTCCATTCTTTATGATCTGGGGACAAAGCCAATGTCAACCATGCATAGAATCAAGGATCACTCGCTTAGATAATCCAGGAGTAGAAGCACTTTTCAAACCGTTGGCTATTGCATCATCAAAATTTGGGCTTGATGCAAGAAGATTGCTTCTTGTAGATGATGAACCATTAAAGGGATGTGTGAATCCTGCATTGAATTGTATTTTTCCACCATCATTTAATGTTGATGATGAGGAGGATAATATCCTCCTTGGGGAGCTGCTACCATATATCAAAGCTCTCAATCATGTTAATGACATTCGCACAGTTACAGGGTCTCATTTATATGGACAAGCACCCATTGCTCAAGGTCATGATCTTTATAACCGTATACACAAGGTTGTTGCAGAGTGGGAGGAGAGAACTCTAATTTTTCTAGGAAAAACCTACTCCACGGGAAGGCTACCAGAAGTTTCTTGTCCTCTTCACGATGAGAAAGTTACAACATCCTAGCACTAGTGGAATGTCCACTTGAAGTCAAGGCAAGAAACTTTTAGCACATGATCGAGAAAAAGTAAGGGTCTTAAAGAATATCAAATCATTATCAGCCTTGAAAGGTACAAAAGCAATCATGCTTGCCCAAAAATTGGGATATAAGGAGGCTGTGATGATCAAAGTATATGAAGCCAAGAATTATATAAAGCAACTAAAAATTCAGTGTAATCTCAAACAGCCCTATATCAAGAAATGATGGAGCAACGTTTTGTAACATTTTGTCATTTACAAAGATCTTTATGTACTCAGAGACTTTGTTAGAGTGCTTAGGGTTTCAAGATATATGAAGATGTAAATGATTAATAGTTTTTTAGTTTGTCTTTCAATACTATAAGTAACTTCTGAGTTTCGTGTAGCAAATGCTCTTTTTTTAAAAAGCTTTTATAGTTGTTTGCTTTGAAATTTGATTTCATTGTGCCATCAAGGACAATCTACATGCTCACAAGGACAAATCTTGCTCTATAACCTTGGGGGAATTGCACTTTATGGTCTCAACACCCTATGACTCTAAGGCCATAGGGTCATAGTTTGGCATGTGTTCTTGCGTAAGACTTACTAAGTGTAACTACAAATTAGCACCCTATGTCCCTAAGGTCTTTAACACACTTAAGATCTCTATATTATCTTTTTTTTTTAAATCATTTCAGGGCTTCTAAGAAAAAATGTTTTGCTATTAGATTATCACAAAATAGAGGAGCTCCCTTTCAAATTACATCAACTATCACATTCAAACCAAGAGCAATGGTTTCATTATCTACCAACATCTTTCAAACAAGAGAAAAGAACGCTTATCTTGGATTTAGAGGGTGTGCTTCTTGCAACATTTGAGCTTCAATCAAGACCAACCTGGACCAAGTACATGTGCATTGTAGAAGATAACAATGAGGTGTATGCGGTGCGTCCAGATGTAGAGTATTTCTTAAGATTTTTCTTTGAGTTCTTTGAGGCTTGGATTTGGACCTGCCATCGTTTATAAAAATCTCAACACATAATCAAGACCTGGTTTCCTACACAAAGTCACAAATTCAAGATGATTATCCATAACAGGTGCTGCCAAAATTAAAATTTCATGATCGGTTAAAAAAGAGCCTATCAAAAAAATCTTTCAACCATATGGAAGCTATTTGATTACTTAGATGGGGCCAACACTATAATATTTGATGATAGTCCATGTCGAGTGATGTGGAATATGCAAGGAACTTATATGATTTTTCCAAAGTTTTGGAACCAATCTTCTCAATTGCTTCAAAGTTTTTTAAGAGATGAAATTTCTCCATGGTTATGTGGATGGTTGTAGGCTAAAGACAAGAGAGACTATACCATAAGAAATTTTGTAATCTTCCATCCTGATCCTGAGACTCACTATGTAATGCAATGTTATATGTCCCAAAGGACTCAAAATCTCAAGAGAAGGAGGCCACCTTAAGTGTACTAGTTAATTATTCTAAATAGCATCTACCAAGTATTTGGCATTGTGTACTTTTCAAATTTTAAACTTGATGGAATGTTGTGGGATAGCTTGAAAAATCTTCTCTCCTTCAAGTTCTTTGGTTTCATTGTTTGATGCTTCTATGGTATTGTTAACTTTTTCTTCTTAGTAATTGTCTTTATTAACTGATCCAAACAATCAGAATGTTCTTGACATTTGGTAGTGTTACAAAACGGTGTTTTTTGAACACCCTCAATCTTGAAGATATCATACTCTTTCTAGTTGGTACTTTATTGTACATGCGATGAAGACCATCATTTTTTATAAAACTGTCAAGTTGGTGGTAATCTTTATGTCTATACTTTATACTATTTGGACATAATCAATGTATACAATTCATATTATTCACATCAAATGACGTTTTTAAACACCTCCCTTTTTTGAGACATCATCTCTAAAACCTTTGAGTGAAGTTTTAAAGCATGTACTTGATGTAAAAAATCTTTATCTTAACATTGATTCTTTGGCACAAACTTATATTAGGAGTTTTTTTATTGTAGTTTTATGTTAAGAAATAAATTCAAAGTTAGAATTATGATAGTTTATCTAAGTAAGTGCCTCATTTAACTTTGTATAGCTAGATAAAATACCAAATGGAATTATAGGTGCAATAGATGACATCTTATGGTCTTAGGGCCATAGGATACTCTATATTATTGTTTAGATTTTTTAATTGTTTGTGAACATAGATCATAGAGGGTTTTTCTCACTACCATAGAGGATATCCTATGGCTTTGGGGCCACATGGTCTCAATATTGAGCGTAGAGGATTTCTTACTAGCATAGAGGGTACCTTGTGGCCCTAGGTCCATAGGGTGCAAACACAGAGTATAGAGGATTTCTTACTAGCACAGAGGCCACCCTATGGTCTAAGGCCATATGGTGACAGCATATAGAATAAAGGGTTTCTAACTAGCATACGAGGCACACCTGGTGCACCTGGGGACATAGAGTGCCAACATAGAGCATAGAAGGGTTTCTTATTGGCATAAACAACATCTTGTGGCCCTAAGACAACCTACAGCCTTAGGGACATAGGGTGGCACATAAATAAAGTCCCATATGGCTTTGAAGCACTGGATCTCTTTATACGTTGAGACCAGCTAACAATACTAACCCTATGGCCTTGAGGTCATAAAGAGACATATGTTGGATTATCTTAAAGTCATAGATATGTCTACAAAGAGCACCATATGGCCTTAAGGCCATAGGTGCAATACATGGCATTTCATGGTCTTATAGCCATAGGATACTCTATAGTATTGTTTTGACTTTTAAAGAGTGAAATATTAGTTTGAATGTTGTTTAAATTATCGTGTTTTTTAAACTTGATAGCATGCTACAAAACCATGACCAAGTATTTTGTTATACATGGATTAAGGTCACCAAATTTATGACAAGAGTGTTTAATAGTATTTGTCTTTACGTATTATCTTTTTTGATTGCTGTAATCAATCTATATGCTGCTTTAAAATCATATCAATTGGTTTTTTTGACACCTCATTTTTTGAGAAGCTACTTCTAGAAGCATTTGTTGAATTTTGAAAAGCACTGATGTCATACAAATCCTCTTTCCAAAAACTATATTGGAGATTTATTCTTAAATTTTATAGTAGATAAATTAAAATAGACTCATACAATCATGATAATTTATCTAAATTAAAGGCAACTAGAGCTTAGAAATCATAAAATAACACAATCCTAGCATACACGTTTAGAATTTGGGAACCGGGATTTTTCTAAATTATCTAAAATGGTGTTATTGTACAAAAATAGTTCTAAAATTGAGTTGTTTTTGTACTTATCTTTTTGTTTTTCTAAAGCCAGCTGTCTTTTGAATGTAAAAGTTCAATTATGTCTTATTACTTATGGTAAAAAAACTACATACACACACACACACATGCTGGTGCACAACCCCTCGATTACCCTCTTTGTCTCCCCCCACCAATATTTCTCTCTCAAGCCTGTAAAGCAAGTACAACTTCTCTCTCTCTCTCTCTCTCTCTCTCTCTCTCTCTCTCTCTCTCTCTCTCTCTCTCTCTCTCTCTCTCTCACACACACACACACACACACACACACGCATTCATATTGACTTCAATCCCTAGTCACCCTCTCTATCTCTCTATATCAATCTTTCTGTTCTGCTGGCCAAATGGAGGCCCATAAGGAGTTGCAACTTCTCTCTCTCTCTCTCTCTCTCTCTCTCTCTCTCTCTCTCTCTCTCCCCCTCTCTCTCTCTCTCTCTCTCTCTCTCTCTCTTCACACACACATACACACACACACACACACAAACACTTAGGGAATTGTAATTGGAAGCATGGCATGCAAATTGTCTCTCCAAAGGGGTACATGTAATACAATTTTGATAGTTGATCCTTGTTTGGGACAATGATATAATATCTTATTCAATAAAGATATGCTCAGTCGCATGGCCTTGATCTTTTTATCTGGAAAAAAAATTGAAGGTAAACAATCCTCCATGCAACCCATGCCTCCTATAGGATGCATGTCTAACCTCACCATCCTATCTTATTGCAGTATTAGCAAGAACCATAATTAAATTGTCAATCCATGGGATGAAGCTGACTCGACTAGTGCATAGAGTCTACAAGAGGTTGTCAATCTCTCAAAAAACAACTAACAACTCGCATCTAACGCAAGCTACACTCAAGTAACTGAAATCCCCAAAAGCCAATCGCTCATCGGCAAACAAATCACATCCGTTATAGCATCAAATGACATCCAAACGTAATGAAACTTCTAGGACATGTTTATGAAACCTAAGCACACATGCTTATGGTCTCAAACTCCACTTTAGGTCAAGTTCCAAAATCGCGATTATTAACAATAGTGGATTTTTTACCTAGTCGTTTTCGACCCATACTGCATCTAAATACTTAGGAATGATGCCCCAATACCCCGCCTATGCTTAGTTTTGTAGTTGAAAGTCTAAATTCCTAGTTATGATGAAATTAAGCCGTGGGTTGGCAACGCAAAAAGCTACGAATTACTGTGATGTGCTTACGTCAATGCGTAGAGCTCTTACCTGCGGTTGCAATGCAACAAACGCGACTGCAATGTGACAACCGGGGAGGGAGTAGGAAGTGCAAGAAGGAGAGGAGTGAGCACTGTTAGCTCACGCTGTGTATTTCATTATCCAAAACTTATTAATAACTTACAAAAATTGGCTTTTATACCTTAGCCAAGGTTTTTGGTGGTCAAAACTAATAATCTGGGAGTTCTACCAAAGATAGGTAATGGTGGGTTGAAACAATCTGGAAGCTTGTAGCCTTGGCTCATTAATTACAGAGTTTATCTAAGAAAACAGGAGTTACAATATTCCCGATTTATCAAAATAATAAGTGTTTTACAATGAGAACTCCAAAAAATGAAGAATCCCGTGTAGAACGCTTCCTCGAATGCCAGCATATTGTGTGAAGATAGAAACATGCATCTGGAATAGAAGCCATAGAGGAATTCTTCCAAAGGTTGGCCATTGAGATCATAGCAGAAATATTTATTTCCCTTGAGGAATGACATCCAAGGGGCGCCTGCTTTCTCTATCTCATTGAACACTTCGATGCATGTGAGCAGCATTCGACAGATCTTATATAGCATAGTACATGACAAATGAAGTAGACTTTCAAAGAATGACATGGCATCCTTTAGGGTTTTCACCATGTATTCTTCAGTCATTGGTCTCTTTTTTGGAGCAGGTAATTTGGGGTAGTTTAGCCAAGTTAACCACTCCTTGAGTAGTGCCTCATGTGCTATCTAGATCCTTACTCCTGGTACAGGACAGAAAGTCAGATCTTTTTGCAGGGCCGCAGGCGCCCTCGTTGGAGAGGGGGAATGGGGGAACACACCCGACACAAACACAAAGGCCTCTCTATAGATCAGGGTATCCACAACACCCCTATCCGCTCATAAAACACCTTCAAAGAAAACACTTTACACTAGCAAACCATCGCCTACTCAATCTCCACTATTCACACACTCCACAAATTCACCACACAAGGCACACCTGCTTACCACGGCCTGTCTCCACTCTTACACACACACACAGCCACTCAATCTCACTCTCTCAGACAAAACACTGTCGGTCTGGGGGGCACACACTGTTCCACACAGCCAGCATCGAGAGGAAACACCAGAGCAGGAGAAAGAGAAGGAGGGAAGGGGAAACAATAGCAAGAGGAGGCAAGGGTGGCTTGATTGCACAGCAGGCTTCAAATGACATCCAAAAAGATAGGAAAAAAGTCCTTCATTTGATCCAATTTTGAATTTTATAGGGGGGGCCTTTAATTTGGGAATTTACACTTTAATTCGTCCACATGGCACCTTGAATTGGTATTTTTGGGAAAGGGTGCACCGCCTTGCTCTATCTGCTCTCTTCTTCTCTCTTTTGCACTTGGGGGGAGGGGGGGGGGCATTAGCGATGTCGCTATTTCCCCTTGGCTTTTTTAATTTTTTATCTTTTATCTTTCATTTTTTACCCCTTTGTTGCCTCAACCTTGCACTGCTCTATTGGCTTGATTTTGACTTTTTCTCTCTCTCTATCCGACTCCTCCTTGGCTCCCTTTGGGACTTGACCTCCATTTTGCCTTTGCTTTCGCTCTACCCGGACAACCCTTGAAGTGGATGGGCTCCCTTTCTTCTTTCATCTATGCTCCTTGTCCGCTGCGGGAACCCCTCCCCTTGCACCTAACCCCTTGGCCAAACTCGCCCTTGCTTCATCGTTGTGGGACAAATGAGGGGGGGAGGCAATAGCGATGTCGCTATTGTTCTCCCTCTCTTTCTCAAAATTTTGGGGCCCCAAGGTCCGCGAGATCAACTCCTTAAGTGGGTTGGCCATGTCATCATCACCACACCGGCCCAATTTCCTCTTACACGCGGGCGTGCGCCACCACGCCGCCCCGCTCGACCAAAACACTGCCGCCTACGCCCGGCTCCATAGCTACCTCCACGAGAGGATCTCACTCCTCTTTGGATACCCCCAGTGGGTGCGCCTTCTGGCCTTGATACCACGATGTCCCCGCTTATGGGTTTATGTAGACCACGTGTCAGCTCCTGGCTTGAACGGCCTCCAAGGCCTCAAAAAAACCCATCCTTTAAACTTTAAAAAAAAACCTGTTTTTTTGCTTGTATTGGGTACTCTACTATGTCCTGCCCAGTTGGCCTATGCACCGGCCTTGGAGTCCAACTGAAACCCATAATTTTCATCTCCAAATCATCTGCCTCTTGCCCCATTTTGAGATCTCCAAGGCTGTCATCCGTGGCCGGAAAACATGCCAGAAAGCATGTACCACTCTCCTCTCGGCATTAACTCCCGGCTTCGTTCTGCCGCATCTAGCTGACCAAATATCCAATTGAGGCACCATTAATTGGTGCTAGCTCCACATGATGCACAATATCACTGAGAACTTTGTCAAGGACCAAAAGATGCCAAATGGCACATCCTCCAATGCGGGCAAGTGGGCCCAGACATGGCCCCTGGAAAATCTTATGTCGACCATAACTTGCTATCCACAGCTCCGATTTGCAATCCGCGAAGACAAGCATGCTCCATAACTGGAGATCTACCCATGTACATATTGATATCAGCCCGGGACACCCGTCCTTAATTGCCCTATCTGTTGGGGATCTGCTACACACTCTAGGTTTAAACTTCTGTATCTTGCACACCGGGGCTCCGTTTGATGAGCCGTCTAGACCGGCTTCTAGAGCACACTGAGCACTACATTTCAGGACACTGACTTGGCATTTTAGGCACCTTCATCTTCCATCCCATTTAGACCATCCTGCAACACTTTTGGCCTAAAAAGTCGCTTTAAGCATACATTCCCGCTACCCTTTGGTTGCCTAGGGCCTTGGCACTGGTCCTAGGCTTTTGCACCGCACTCAAATGCTACCTCTGCCTAGAATAGACCACCTCCTAGCTTCAACCAACTTTGGCTGCACCATCATTTCCCACACCCTCGTTGAACATTTATGTTCAACCACACATAGGCTTACTGCATCAAAAAGCTGCATACCAGAAAAAACTGTCTGTACACCGCAAAACCACCTACTATATGTATAAAACTCGCATCTGCTACCCGCTACTTTTTCTCATGCAGGCTGCGCAACCCCCTGCTTCACCTGTCACCAACCTCCTGGGTCAAACACCTTGCACTGGTCTCTTCCATCCACCTGCAGCAACTTTGCATAGTGCCACACTAAGGCACAAATCCAACTGCACAACCAAACTGCCAACGTCATGCTTCTACCACTCCAAGAACTTATTGACAAACTGACCACTCGCAACCAAGTACCTTCAAGAACATCAAATAGAGCATGCACAGCTGCTTTTACTTGCATCCCCTTCAACCACCATTCACAAACCTCTTTCGAAAGCTTGGATACCGCTTTGGAATCTACATCACCTGTCATAGAGGGCACTGATTGCATAGGGAGCACCTCTAACTTTGACTCCACTTTGTCCTTCTCACCTGCAATGAACTCAATTCCAACATTGTCGAGTTCCTCCTCGTCAATTGGCCCTTCAAGGTAAATAAGCATTGTCTGCTTGTCCGCTGCAACTACTTGTTCTTCTACCACTGCATCATCACGTTTTGCCAAGGAGGAGAGAAAATCGTCCTATATCACATCCTCCTCGTCCTGTTCCATAGGTAGAACTAATTCATGCCTTTTGGCAAAATTTTGCACCTGTTGCCACACCATGGCATACTCCATCGCTCCATTTGGTCTCCACTAAGCACTTCGGCTTGCACTTTAGGCTGCTCCTCGCATATATTTATTGCCTCTCCACTCACATGTAAGAGGTCGAACAAATCATACCTGGATTGGGACGACTCGGTCTCCCAACCCGTATTTGCGTCCATAGAACTATCATCACTCGATCCAGTCTCCTCTTCGGCTTCAAGCTCGGGAACCTCCTCTAGCTTCACCACTTTGACCTCGTCTATAAACCACTCTTTGCTCTTTACCGCATTCCAATGGAACTTCTACGGCCGCACTCAAACTTGGAAACACATCCTTTGTCCACTCTGGAACCACCTGCACATCCTCCCCAATTGGAGCCACTCTAGCCGGCATCTTTGGCATAGGAACCATCTTGTTTCTCTGTAGCCAAAGAACTCTTGGTTCTTCTTGCACATGCACTTCTCTTTGCACCACCCTTGGCTAAGCTACTACCACATCACATTGCTTAGGCATAATTGCATTTGGCAAACCGTGCCTAGCCTTGCGTTTCTTCAAAATCTTTTTGGTTCGCCCTCTTGCTAGAGCTACCGCCTCTTCATACGACATCGGGCCATCTATCTTCATCTTATCTCGCACTTCCTCATGCACGCAATCCATGAATTTACACAATTTCAAAAAACTGGCGTTTTCAACAGCAGTTACCTTGATTAACTTCCCCCATAGGGCTTCGAATTCCCACTCGAATGCTTGAAAATCACCCTCCAGGCTTTGCTTTAATCTGTCTAGCTTCCACTTTACTTCATCTAGCTGTGCATCCGCAACAAATCTGCTTCGAAAAGCCGCCTCCAGGGCTTCACAATCTGCTTTTTCCTCATCACCAAGGCCATCGAACCATAGCCTCGCTTTACCACGAACCAGGAGCGGAAACACCTGTACAGCACCATCTCTCTCGATAAATCGCTTTCCAACACGAACAATCCATAGTCTTGAAGCCAAGTCTCCGCATATTCAACCCCATTGAAAATGGGAAATCTCGTCCAAGCCATCACTGGCAACACCTGCTCTTCAAAGGGTGCACCTTTGACATCGCCAAAATCACCGCTTTGACTTCAACTCGGAGCATCAGCATAGTCCTCCGTGGGGGCACCAAAAGATAAAGAGGGGGAATGGGAGAACATTCTCGGCACAAACACAAGGGACTCTCTATAGCTCAGGGTATACACAACACCCCTAACCTCTCAGAAAACACCTTCAAAGAAAACACTTTACACTAGCAGACCATCGCTTGCTCAATGTCCACTGTTCACACACTCCACAAATCCACCACACAAGGCACACTTGCTACCACGGCCTATCTCCACCCTTACACACACACACAGCCACTCAATCTCACTCGCTCACACAAAACACCGTCGGTCCGGGGGGGGAACACACTCTTCCACACAGCCGTCACCGAGAGGAAACACTAGAGTAGGAGAAAGAAAAGGGGGGAAGGGGAAACAACAGCGAGGCATTGATGGCTTGATTGCACTGCAAAAAACATGTACACTGACTTCCACTGCCATCACCATGGCTATTTTCACAAGAAAATACAAAAAGGTTTGACAGGCACACTCCTTTGTCAGGGAGCTCCACTTTGCACACTGTTATCCGAGGCTGCGAAAAAGGCCAAAAAAAGTCTACCACTCTCCTCTCGGCATTAACTTCCGGCTTCGTTCTTGCCGCATCTAGCTAACTGCGTATCCGATTGAGGCACCATTGATTGGTTCTAGCTCCACATGATGCACAATATCACAAAGAACTTTGGCAAGGCCCAAAAGATGCCAAATGGCAAATCCTCCAATGCAGGCAAGTGGGCCCAAACGTGGCCCTTGGAAAATCTTCTGACGGCCATAACTTGCTATCCAGAGCTCCAATTTGCAATCCAAGAAGACAGGCATGCTTGATAACTCGAGCTCTACACATGTATATAGAGATATCAGCTCGGGACACCCGTCCCCAACTGCCCTGTCCGTCGGGGATCTAGTACACACTCCAAATTTAAACTTTAGTATCTTGCACAACGGGGCTCCGTTTGATGAGCTGTCTAGACATACCATCTGGACCATCCCGCAACACTTTTGGCCTAAAAAGTCACTTTAAGCATACATTCCCGCTACCCTTTGGTTGCCTAGGGCCTTGGCACCTGTCCTAGCCTTCTGCACTGCACTCGACTGCTACCTCTGCCTAGCATAGACCACCTCCGCTTTGACCAACTTTGGATACACCATTGTGAACAAAACCAAGTATCGTGGGTTTTTGTTCAACCAACTCAACCTCCACTTCGGGTGGTCTTTATCAGCGCCCTCGACTTGCATGTCTACGTAAAGCCTTTCTTTTACCTGTAGTAACTCAACTTTTATCAAAGGGTAGGGCAAGGACAGTTGATGCCATTGCACATTGATTTCATTGGGAGTGAGTTGTGTAACATTGACGAAGTGAAGAACTCTCATCTCCCAATCCATTGGTGCCTTCCACTGCTCATCTACCTCTTGTGTAATTTTTTCTTTCAGTGCATCTTTTTTAGCCTTTGAGAGTTGGACCATGGGCACTGTGTCTTCTTTTGTAATAGTTACCTAAAAATCTTCCTCACCACTCAAATCTATTGTGAATTATGTCTCCTGTTTAGCAAATTACAGTGAGGGTATTTCTATTTGAGGCTGCTCCGAAGTGCCTGCCTCTTCTTGCGTTTCCATCTTTCCATCTCTTAGCAGCTGGTTAACTCTTTTCAGCTCGGCTATTTCTTTTAGAATCTCTTCTTCTCATTGCACCCGCCTCAAATTCAGGTCTTTGCGTTGAGACTGCTCCAGCTTTAGCTCTAGCTCGAGGTCTTTGTTCTTTTTCTTAAATGCCTTGTACACTTCATCAGTCCCTTTGATTGAGGCTACTGCGGGATTTTCTCGTATTTGTTGCAAAAAAGTTGCCTGATCATTTATTCTCTTCTCTAAGTATTGCAAGGAGGCGTTCGCTACATCTAACTGCACTTGAATCTTCTAAACTGATAGGGTTGTAGTTAGAAGTTCATTGGTAACTTCTGTCAGTTGTTCATCTTTGGCTTTGCAAGCATCTGACAACTTTGTAAGTAGGTCACCTAACTCCTCCATCTCCTTCTGCTGTTTATCTCTTGCTAGTGGATGTTGTTCAACTTCTTCAACTTTCATTTCCTGCACTTGATTTTGTAGATCGGTGATGACATTTAATTTTTCTTCTAACTCTCCTTGGAGAGCATCAATCACCATCTCTAGTTCTTTAGCCTTTGTGTTACGGCTAAGTGCTGCTGATTGGAGTCTTTCCGTCATATCTTGAATTTGCCTTGCATATTCATTGACTTGTAGGATTACCTCATCATTTGATTGCCAGTCTTCATTTCTTGCTAGCTGCCTAGATGTCTCGGTAGTCTCTTGTGTCTCTCTGGGCTGCATCGTGGCGGCTCGTTGTTCTTGCCCTTGAGGCTATGGCTGGCCTTCTTCTGCTTTGCCATCTCGAGGCTTTGCGGATGCCTCGGTTTCGTGTTGTGTGGAGGTGGAAGGTGTTTCCTCTGTTCCTCATTTGATTGCCAGTCTTCATTTCTTGCTAGCTGCCTAGATGTCTCGGTAGTCTCTTGTGTCTCTCTGGGCTGCATCGTGGCGGCTCGTTGTTCTTGCCCTTGAGGCTATGGCTGGCCTTCTTCTGCTTTGCCATCTTGAGGCTTTGCGGATGCCTCGGTTTCGTGTTGTGTGGAGGTGGAAGGTGTTTCCTCTGTTCCATGTTCCTATGTTTGATCAAACTTTGTGGTCTCCTCTGGGGCAGGACTCTCTCCCCTTTCCGGCTTTAGTTCTTGTTCTTTGTGTTGCTCTTGTGTAGTGGCTGCCTGCTGTGCAGATTTGTCTGCCTTTTGCTGTTCAGGCTCTTGTGTAGCTTTGGTTGCTTTCTCTTGTTCAAGCTCGTCTTCTTTAGTTGGCTCATTTGTGGTGTGTTTAACTGCCAGTGATGGTGGTGGGCTCGGCATGGGTTGATCTTGGTGTTCAGATACAGGAGAAGAGATGCGGGGAGACACATCACCTTGGGCATGTTGTGCTTCTCCTTGTGTAGTGGTCTCCTCTACTCTCTTTTGTTCTTCTTCCTCTTTTTCCTTCTTTGCCACTTCTTTGGCTTCCTTTAGCTTTAAAGCTTATACTTCTTGGTACATACGTTCAAGTGCTTTAGCGGGCTCTTCAGCCTCTTTTCTGGTGTGATGTGTGGTCCTTGGTCCCTGAAGTCCACTAGGCATCCATTTTTCCGGGTCCTTTCCTTGTGCTTGTCGGTTGTGTTGGTATGCATGTTTATGTCTTTCAAATCGGGCTTGCTTTTGCACAGGCTCTCCTTGGTGTGCTGCCACGGATTTTCTCTTCATTTACTTCCTTTGTGCTCTTTTTTCCTCATTATTTGAGCTTTCACTACTGTGCCTTTCTGGCGAGCTTTCAGTCGACTCTTCATCGGTTTGTAGGATCTCTTGGCTGATCTTGTAGCTCAAGGAGATGGTTGAGTTGACAGTATCCAAGTGTTTTTGTCTGGGGCAGGTGGTAGGTTGTCAACCATGCCGCTCGGGAGATTCACTATGGAAAACTTACCGCACCACGTAAGTGCAGTTGAGGGGGTTTTTTTACAAGTTACATAAGTGTATAAGTTAGGGGTAGGCCTTCAGTAATTTATCTCCCAAGCTTAAAAATAAAGGAAGGGGTATCATATTTGTGTGTGTGTGTGGGGGGGGGGGAGAAGTGAGAAAAGGAAAACATGAGAGGAAGTTTTTGTGTTTCAAAATCATGGCTTCCCAAAAGATTCTTCCCTTGAACTTATGAGTCAATAGCTACAAAGATACATGCAAGAACTAACACTGCTTTGTATATAGTCCATTTGCTGAGTTTGTATAAATGCAAATTTACATGGAGAACGTAGCAAAACTTTATAACCATGGTTTTTGAGTAATTTAGATGGGTCGATATTGGGCCCGAATTGGACCAGTAGTTAGAGTGCAGGCTAACCACGCACATAGTTTTAAAGTCAAACTAAGACACATTGAGGGTACATCTAGTTATCAATAGAAGTGGCTCCTTAGTACGTTGCCAGTCACTATGCTACATGCTCTTTGACTAGTTTTACTCATTTAGATAATGTAAGACCTAAATTTTATATGTAAGATAGGGGTATGATAAATTTTTGCATGGATTGTCGTATAAGCGTAGAAAGGGGGGTCATATTCCCTAATATTAATCGTATATAGGGGTTTTATCAAAGTTATCCGCTCGTAGGTGGCGTTCCATTTTGTATATAGAGTGAATCCCCCGGGCCATGCCAATGGCATGGTATGCAATCCTTGTCAATACCTCTAGTGCACCCAGGTAAGTAATCTTTCCTTCTTTCTTTGTGCCTTTCAGAGTGGTCAAGACATATTGTGCATGGTCCACCGGTTGCCAGGTTGTTGACTTGAGGACTTGTGTGACAGTGGTGGCAACCACATGATTTGGCGTGGTATACCTTGGTGGACTTTTAGCTAGGAAGTGGAAGTGTTGGTGGAATAACGTGGCTGCCTCTTCCACCTGCTTGTGAATCAGGTCTACAAAGGTGGCTGCGGTGGTTTCTTTGGTGAAAGTACCTGCCGTTTTTCTGTCCCTTGCCCTCATTGTCATTCCTTTTGTGGGCAGTCCGAGTGCTTCTGCCACTATTTTCTTGGTTATTACCACTTCAACTTTATTCCCCTGAGAGTCAAAAATCTGGGCAGGTCCATCTTCTTTGATTGTGGATAAAAGCTTGTAAGCTTTTTGGAAATCCACACCGTACGGCTCCTGTTCATAGAAATCTCTGAGTCCTAGTGTGCGGTTGGCTTCTTTGGTCTCAGGCTTTGTGGCAACATCATACACTTCTTTTGGTAGAAGTTGCAACTCTACCGGATGTCCCTCCTCACTCTTGAATCTTCCGGTGAACACTATGGTGTGATGCTCTTCTAGCTATCCTTTTGAAAGATAGCTGCCTTGGCAGCTTTCACTCAATCTGGATCTAGTTGATATGCGAGTAGCTCCTGCAACTTTTCTTTCTGATTGAGCTTCTTCTTGGCTCTCTTTGCTGCTTGCATGGCTCCTGTTTGAATGGAGTGTCAAAGTTAGCAGATTTGACAAATTTTCTCTGAAATGTCCTTTAGTCTGAAATGTTGACAATTTTGGTCCACTTTGCTTCAAATCAATTTTTGAACTAGCATAGATGCATAAAAACATGCAAGGAACAAAATTGTAAAGTCCAAACAAAATTTTGCAATCAAAGTAAATAATCGCGATTATTTACAGCTGAATAATTTTTTCAACATTTTGCAAACTTGGCATCACAGGCTTGAAGTATATACCAAATACATACTCTCAGTGAAATATAGGATCATTTGGATACATACGGTGAAAATGGTACCAGATTTTGCCTTTAGGTCTCTGAAACAGTAGATAATTGAGATTTTGAGCTCCAAATTGGTTCAAACTTGGCTAGTGGGCTTAACACATAATGTACTTTGGATGTATGAAGGCAGAATATCAAAATTCCCCTAGTTTGGCTAGAAATAAATAGTTGTGATTATTAACATTTCTACCAAAATCAACATTTTTTGGTACAAATTGGTTTTAGGAATTGTATAAACCGTGTGTATGTGATATGAGGTGATTTGGATCAAGAAATGTGGTTCATACCCCAAAAATTTGTTTGCAAAGACTTCTTTACGTTTTCTGGCAATTTTTCAAGTTATAGGTGCTCATTTTGGTTCATACTTGATTTTTGGCATGTAATAGGTGTGCACACATGATAAATGAGGGGATGATATAATTTCCAAGAAAAAATAGTGCAAAAGTCAATAATTGCCATTATTTACAACAATCATAATTTTTTTGCAAAACTTATAAATTTTGACCTAAACACATTCTATACAACTAAAACAAGTCCTAAATTGAATTTGGTCAAGTTTGGTCTTGCCGGCATCACTTTCTGTTTTGTCGACTCTGAAATCACCGATTTCTGTGACTACACTACCTGTTGAGTTGGTAACTCAACTTTGAGGCTTTGGACTTGTCCGCAACATAGTTGTGAAGTAACTCATCCAATTCTAGCTCATTTGGAATCAATTTGACCCCGTATGTCGAATTTGACGCTTTGTAGCCTTTGAGCTATTTTTTGCTTTTCAAGGGCTTTGCTTGATTGATTTCACTAAATCAATCATATACATTGTTTATGAACCTCGTAGGCAAGTTGTCTGTGGAGTCAGATCCAAATTTTCTATTGGGGACCCCCTCGACCCCTGCGGAATGGTCAACTGATGATATCGAAAGGTTCTATTATGTTAGGGCATTCTACATTTCAAATCCTATCTGATTCGGTCGAGCTCACAGGCTATGGTCAGTTTTTGGTCGTAGGTCTTCGTGCGCTGCTCGGTTTCTAGGGTTTTTTTTTAGGGGTTTAGACTAGCTACCGGCCATAAAAAATGGATCATTGACGAGTAAAGAACTTACCCCTCATGTCTTGTGTGAGACGGCGCTAAAAGCAGGCAACTGTAGACTCCGGAAAAGACGGGCGAAAGAGGTCGAAAAGCTCTCTCTACAAAGGCCACAAGTGGAAATGAGGTGGTTTTAGCCTACCTTGGATATCTATACCCGGACTTCCTGAACCAATTTTCCCCAGATTCCCTCGTTAGTCTTACTAGGCCGTGAAATCTATGTTAAACTCAAAAATTTCCTTTATCGGATTCCTCTAGCTCATTCTGCAAGAATTTTGCAAAAGTAGGTCTGGCCGCTTAATTTAGGCTTTCTGCTTCCATCTTCTGATTTCATTGAAACTTTTTGTGCTTGCCCACCTTGTCTTTCTGATCACCATCGTGTCTTCTGTTTTTCCATCTGAGCTTCCTTGCTATTTATTATAATTTTTGACCTGTTTATTGAAAAAATCAAAGAAAATAACAAAATGCTCTAAGAAAGTAAAGTGAAAGTTCAATAATTAAGAAAATCCATTGAAAAACATAGATTTATTATTTTTTATTGGATTTTTTAATTTTTAAGTCTCATTATCAATAAAAATGAGGAAAAATAACCAAAAAGGACTATTTTTAAATGATTTACTGATAGTATATACACTATTTACCCTCATCGAGAAGATATTATCAATGAATTTTCCCTTGATGATGAATTATAAGGGCGTTATTAGGTAATTTTGTAAAAAAATCACACGTTAGTATCGAACTTTTTCTTCTCTCTTCAAACATTGCCCTTAATTACTTAGTGCCCTTCCACCCCTCTTATATGGCGTACTCCGGGACGACTGTATGGGTTGAACAATTGTGTCTATGACTAGTTATACGGAATGGACCTGCGCATCAAATTACAGCTTAACAATCATAGCACCAATGCTTTGGTCGACACAATAGCTAGAGTAAATGCGGTTAGTTGTTCCACGTACAAGAAGGCAACAAGTCAAGGATTGACAACAGGAATAGCGCCAATCAAAGGATGTAACAAGAACCCAACCCCAACATTGGGAGTAGTCAACTTGAACGTGATAGTACATGGATGTTCATGTCCTCATCAGTTTGTATGCTTACCAGATGAACACATGAATGAGGCAATGATTCTTGGAGTTCCCTGGATGCGGACATACAAAGCAGTACCAGATTGGGATACAAATAAGCTAAAGCTATCACCTAAAGGCGGGCAACTCATTGCTCCAATTGCACCAAGCAAGAAGGAATGGAAAGAAAGCAATTAGCAGACCAAACCATAAAGTAATCAATCTTCTCCATCCCCTCGACGGGCAAATGCTACAAGTAGCATGCAAGGAGTCAGGCAAATTTGGGTACCAAAATCATAGCTTAAGGATAAGACGATTCAAATCTAGTTCCCCAAAACATGACCGACAAAACAAAAGAAGATTCCAAGGGTAAAAACACAGAGAAGAGTATCTCCGAGCAAGGAACCTAACATGAAATTGTTTTGGAAGAAAAAGGAGCACTTATCTTCTCCACAAACTGTAAGATCAATCAAGCAATGGCGGTTAAGTCTCAAAAGACTCCACCACACCATACAAAAACAAGCAAACCAAGATACCAATGGTGAAAAAAAGCTTGACAACAAACAAAAGTGCTATCAACAACCCAAGCAATCAGCATGATGAAGCATCCTGATGGTATAATCAAACAGAGATCACACAAGCTACAAGAATTGCTCTTTAGAAGACAACATCAGAAAGCCTCGACATCAGAAACTATTGAGTTAATTACTCAAGACCCAGCTCTTGAACAGCATAGTGTTTTGAATTGCATTGCTCTTTAGATAATGATAGAGCCATCCATCATCTGTCGAAACTGCATCTTTAGGTAATTTCCATTGTCGGTCATCTATTTCCAGAGTGTTGATGGGAATCGGTATCTGTTGCTTCCTGAGAGAAGCTTTCCGTTTGTTTACCCAAAGCCAAGCTTACTCTTGGGCTTCATCAATGACCTGCTTTTGTTTAATCCTTCTTTGCTTGGCTGCATGCATTCTTTCCAGCAATTCATTGGCTAGCGGCAAATTGTATTTCTTTAAACGACATCCACTAATCCAATTAGCCATTTGTTCAACATCTACAATGGATAATTTTACGGCTCCACTTGGAGATACATATTCAATGATAAATGGTATGTGTTCCTTTTTCTTAAACTTGGGAATGTGTTGCTTAAGGGAATAGACTAAAACTATGGTCCCTTTTTTGAAGATTTTTGTGATTAAGTGAGATTAAAAAAACTGTATTTGTTTCCGCTTTTGTGTATAGAAGTGAGCTATAGCAGTTAGTCTTTGCTCATCTAGCTTTTCCAAATCTTCAAGTCTTGCTGACAATTCATGTCCAATCCACTTAAGACTCATTGCTACCCTTCATGTCAGCAATAAAATTTCAAATGGTAGTATGGCATCAAGACCATAAACAAGGTTAAAGAGTGTAACATTTAAAGCTGTTTTGAATGAAACTTGATAAGCCCATAGAGCAGCATGGAGATTCATTTTCCAATCAGTTTGTCCGTTTGCTTGTGGGTGATAGAGGGCTGATTTATTATGGATGACCATAAACTCATTAAGCAAATACTCAATTACCTCATTGAGGAAATGAGTTCCCCGATCACTGACAATTTCTATTGGCAGCCCATATCTCGTGAATACATACTCATATAAGAATGCAGCAGTGGTTCTGGCATCATTCTTTTGAGTTGCTTTAGCCTCGGCCCACTTGGTCAAATAGTCTGTAGCTACAATGATATATTGAGCTTGGGTTTTATAAGCAGGTGGCTCTATTGGCCCAACAAAATATATAACCCATTTTGCGAAAGCTCTAGCCCCCATCATTGGTCTTAAGGGCACGCAATCTACACATGTTGGCATTTTTGCTCATTGACAAGCATCACACCTTCGAACATATTCTTTGGCATCTACAAAAAGTGTTGGTCAACATATGCCTACCATCAAGATTGCTCTTGTGGTGGTCTCACTAGAAAAGTGGTCTCCAGCTAATCCAGCATGTGCTTGTTCTATAATCAGAAGATACTCTTCTTCATTTGCACAAAGATACAAATGTTGATGTTTACCTCTCCGATACAATTGGTTCCCAATAAGAGCATAGTCACTTGCTTCAATTTCAACTGCTCTTTGACGGCGTTTACTCATATCCTCAAGAGATGTTCAGCTTGATAAGTAAGTAAACAGATAGTTACTCCACTTAGGAACAGGTGACATTTGAAACAATGTAACATGAGGTATTGGTGTTAGTTTTTGACACTAAGGACAATCCTTTACAAATTATCGAACATCACTCCTCATAGTCGACCAAAATACTCCAAGTCTCAAAATTTGTTGCATAGTTTGGTCTTCCGCAAAGTGAAGTCCTACTATGGTAACATGTGCTTGACTTGGGTACTGTTTTTTTTCTTCAGGATTAAAACATAAGAGTAATATTCCATCTCGATTTCTTTTTTATAGCCTACCAGCTAGTAATTGATACATAGCCGATTGCTCGATTAATCCGATCGTAATAGGAAGTGGTATTTGTGAATCCACTTGAGCTATTGTCATCAATGACATCATGTTGTCTGCTCATTGAGGTATCATTTCCACGAAGAACAAATAGGCATCTGGTAGATCATCATCTACCCCTTTAGGATATTCTCCTGAAATAATCTTTTACAAATGATCTGCTCATTGATGTGTAGTGCCCTTTTTTACAACCACATTGAAATCAAATTCCGTAAGAATGATGAACCATCTCACTCTTCTTCGTATGCTGTATGGCTTGTTGACCAAATACAACAAATCTTGGTGGTCTACAAAGAACACAAACTTGTTGGCTAATAGATAATGTTTATACTTTTTAACGACATAGATCATTCCTAATCCTTACCTTTCAATGGTGGTGTAATTCTTTTTTGCCATGTTCAACTGTCGCCTAGCATAAGAAATAGGAAAGTCAATTTTCCCGTCTCCTGGCTGAGCTAGTATACAACCGATAGCAAAAATGGAAGCATCTACATGTATGTGGAATATCTTATTCCAATCTGGTGCTTTCAATATTCGAGCTGAGGTGAGAGCTTGCTTAAGCTTCATGAAGGATTCTTCACATGCCTCGGTCCACTCAAAGTGTGTAATTAAGCTATACATGGGTTTTGCAATTATAGCGTACATGTAGATGAACTATCAGTAATATCCACAATGCCCCATGAAGGCTTGTACCCCCTTGACTATTGTTGGTCTAGGAAAATCAGCAATGACATGAATTTTTTCAATATCAGTAGCTATGCCATTTTTAGACACTATATGTCCAAGAATTTTTCCTTGTCTACCCATGAATGTGCACTTTTTAGGATTTATGCAAATCCTATAAAGTCTGCATTTTTCGAATACCTTTTTGAGGTGTGCAAAATGATCAGTCCGTATTGATGAATGTACGCATAGATCATCCATATATACTTTTAAGAATTTCCTAAGATATTCTTTAAAAGCATGGCTCATCAACCTTTGAAATGTGGCTGGAGCATTATTTAACCCAAACGGCATAACCGGATAGGCAAAAATACCCCATTTTGTTGCAAAAGTAGTTTTCTGATGATCTTTTGGGTCAACCAAAAGTTGATTGTATCCCAAAAATCCATCTAAGAAGCTGTAAGCTTCTTTCCCTGCAGCTCTTTCCAGAACATGCTCAGTGATTGGAAGAGGAAAGTTGTCTCTAATGATAGTTGCATTCACTTTTATAAGATTAACACACACTCATAATTTTCCATTCTTCTTGGGTACTACCACAGTTGGAGACACCCAATCTGTGCGTTCAATTTCGTAAATGAATTCGGCTTTCTTTAGTTTTTCAATCTCTTCTTCCTGTCAAATGTTTCATTATACATATATGGCCTTTGTCTACTTGGTTTCGCATCATCTCTCATGGGTATGGTATGTTGACAGATTTCTGGATCAACACCCTTGAGATCCTTGTAATACCAAGCAAAGATATCTTGGTATTCTATTAGCAAGCTCAACAAGAGCTCTTCTTCTTTCTCTGTTAGGTCATTTGCAATGTAAGCAGGTCTAGGCTCTTCTCCTGGTTCAACCAGGTCTATCTTTTTAGTGTTTTCAGGCCCTTCAAAAGACTCGCCCTGTTTCCGTAGTTCCCTAACAGGTTGTTCGACTATGATTTTTCGATCTTGGAGAGTATATTTTTTGTAATGGGATGGAACACTCACTACATCATTACCATCCTCTTTCGTGGTTTCCATTTTGATCATATATATCTCCTTTAGAGCTTTTTTCAACTCTTGATATTTCTTTTTCTGCTCAACTCGGTTCATGAGTGGTTTCTTATCCTATGGGTTTGCTTGAGTATCCTTCCTTGTTTTTCTCGATGTTTTTGATAGTTTTGAATTTTTGTTTGAAGGATATATGCAAGTGATTTTGTCCTTGACACAATCATTTGCATCTATCGCATGAAAGGTCTTCCCAATATGATTTCATAATTGAGCTTTTTTCCAAAGTCTACTATGGCAGAAGTGTGTTGATATTCAATTCCACAGGAGTTGACTATCACCTTTTCAATCAGCCCTAATGGTCTCTCAATGTGTTCGTCAACCAATTGCAATTTCATTTGAGTTTGTCTAATGGTTGGTTGTCCCCAGGATTTCCATACTGCTTTCGTAGCTATGGCTATGCCTGCGCCACTATCCAATATTGCCATGGTTTCAATGTCATTGTATTTCACTGGGAGGGTGGTGTTTCCTTCTTCCCCTTCGTAATATTATTTGACTTTGTTCATTGGAACAGATCAAATCTCTTTTTGTCCATTTTCTTTTTTAATTTTCCTAAATTTTTTGAGATTATCCCCGTTATCCGCACCTTCTCTAGGGTTTTTTGTAGATCATTTCATAAATATGGTCTGAGTTTTAACAGTTCTCCTTATGTAAGAGTTCATTGGATGGCTGTAGACATGATTAAATGAATGTTGTCTACTTCTAGGGTCTATTGAGCTCTTTTTACTTGAGTGGTCTTACACACTATGGATTCATCTTTGTTATCTCCCAAGTAAGAAGGTAATGTTTTCAAGGTCAATGGTTGTGACATTCCTGTAGCTTCAGATCCGAAATCCTCATACAAGGATTGTATATCCATATTCATATGAGAAGGTAGGTTATCCAACCAAACTTCCTCTATAGGAGGTGACTTTAGAGTTAGGCTCCCATCATTGATCTCTGTAACTTTTTCCCGTAAGTGTCCTGGCTAGTCTTCCTCTACGAATGGAATTCCATCTAAGGCATCTTTGTTTTTCGGCACTATAAGTTCTGGTTCTTTTGTTTCAAGGTGGGGTTCTGCCACCACATTGGGTTTTTATTTAGTGTCTCTTACCACAAGCTCCTCCGATTTTGGGATACTTTCAAGCTTGTGTTTGTTCTTGTAGCATTTCTTGCGTGATTATTACCAAATTTTGATAAGCTTCCAGCTTAGCTGCTTCCATGTCTGGAGAAGGATAGTTTTTCCATTTGTTTTCCATGTTTTGGCCTCCTTTAAGTCTTGCTTGGTGGGCTTCCAAGGCGGCATTAATAGGCTTAAAATTTTTATCAACCAGAATGGAACCTCCAAATTTCACGGTTGTTTCCTTGATTTCCCTTCCAGTTTCTTTCAACTTTTCCTAGAATAGCTTTTTTGCTTTCTCCTCGATTTCAACCCGCTGTTTTTGTTTTCTCATCTCATATCTTTTGCTTCTGCTTCTTTTGATCCTTTGAGAGGAAACTTTTGTATTTTTTGAATCATCAAAGGAGTTGTGTTTCTTTTTCTTGGCCTGGGCTCTAGTGATTACCTTGATCGGAACAATCGGTTCACTCTCTGACAAGCTACTAGGTATCACTTGGACTACGTTTACTATTGTTTTACCCTTGTTTGAAGGATTTTTAGGACAATCTCCCGGAAATTTTCCTCCCTTTTTGCAACATTGTATGCAATAGGCTTCAACTGGTTTGAGGTTTTTGTCAGGCTCTGGACATTCATTTTTCCAATGATCATCTGCACCACAATTGTGATAGTTTCCCGTTCTTGGCTTGATCATGGGTCTTACCATGGGAGGTCTAACACCTTGATTAGATACATATTACATTGGTGCGAGCTCTGGTGGAGCATAAGTCAAGGTTTCTTCCATTGGTGGTGGATGTGAATTATACCAATCTCCTTCTACTATTATTGTAGATGGACTAGGCTCGCCTAGGGTGTAGTAGGCACTAATGCTTGTCCATCTATGACTCCTTTGGAGTGCATGTACTTTACAGGCACTGTATTATGTCATGGGTACAGAGGTTGTTGACCCAACACAGGTTGAGCTCTTTCCATATCCATTGGTTGTCTTTGGGCTTGGGCCATATTAGGATGAAATCTGTACATGGGTTGTCCTTGTGGCCTCATAGTCACGTACTGAACATTCTCATCATACTTTGGTCTGAAGTAGCACTCGTGGGTTTCATGGTTGGTCCATTTACCCTCAATTGCACACCATTTTTGTGGCCTAATTGGTTGTCTCTGTTAAGATATCCCTTGTCTCGGTCCCCTCATAGGTGCTTTTTGCATGTTATTCATCATGTCGTTTATCCTTTTGAGCATATCTTCTATGATTGAAAGTAGTGCTGCAACAGCCGTTCCCACTTGTACTGGTTTAGTGGATGATGTTTTCTTGCTTTGGTTATCCTTAGGGACATCTTCTTCGTTAAAAATATCACAATTGTCTCCCAAGTCAATAGTATCTGACGCACACTCTTCTAGGATTGTATGCTTTTTACTATAGAGTATAGCATGAAGTTCTTTGTTTAGCAGTCCCTCTAGAAAAAAAGATACGAGTCATTCTTTTTCATGTAACTCTAGCCCTGGGCATCTGGTAATGTAATGTTTCATTCGAGTTGCACAATCCGTAACAGACTCACCATGTTTCTGTTTAAAGCTGTAGATTTGAACTATCGTATTATGTTTGATCCCGGTTTTGGAACAAGCAGCTATAAATTCTTGATCTAATGTGTTCAAGTCCATGATTGACCTTGGTGGAATGTTTTGGAACCATGTCAATGATTTTTCTTCTAATGTCATTCCAAAACCCTCGAATTGAGTATGGATATCGAATATACGTTCTGCTCTTAGTACTTGCTTAAAGCTTGCTAAGTGGTCATATGGATCCCCTGATCCACTATATTCTCTAACCCATTTTTGAAAATCAGCTCGTTTGACGCGTCTGTTTGGTTCAACTCACGGTCTCGTGGTAGTTGGTCCAGTTTGGAGTCCTTCAAACCAATCTGTTGAAAATAGTGGCTCATGTAGCCTTAGGCTGGCCTTAGTGTCACCCGGTTTTCTACATGATGAGGTGGTTTTTGGTTTCTTAACATTACACTCAGAGGATCTCTCACGGTGTTCATCTCTTGGAATTGTTTCTTTTCCTTGTCCCAATATCCAGTCTCTCATGGAATACCCTTGGTATTTGGTTTTTTCTACCTCCTCACGAGTCACCATAACAAAGTTTTTATTATAACAATCCCTAAACAAGTAGGTTGGTAGGTGTGCTGATCCCTTATCTTTGATCTTAAAGATATAGACGATCTTCATGGCAGTTAGTTGTTCTGATTTGGAATGTGAAGTCCACAATAGATCTTTTATGTTTCTATCCTCCCAACAATAGACTCCGATCCTAGGATTATCCATACTAAGCCGTTTCAAAGGCTTCAAATCTACTTGATCGTATCCCTCAAATTCTAAAGTTGGTAGAGCTTCTTTTGCTGACATTTTTGGGATTATGGTGTTTACTTCTAACCCCCATTTGTCTATCAAATTAGGATTTTTGACTTGTACATACTGAGTTTCATTTTTGTCCATGTACAATTTTCCTTGTTTGTTTGCCATTATCTCTTCTTTGAACTCAATACCATGGTCATCGATGCGAATAGCATACTCCTCGTTAGGGTCCAGGTAAACCTGAGCTCCATGGTGCTTAGTCTTATAAAAAGAGAGTATATGCTTATAGCGCATTGTCGTCGCAGTTTTTGAGGGAGTCGAGTAAGAAGACATTTTAGATGTTGAATCTGAAAAAGTGTCTGAAACTTCTTCAAGGATTGTGTGCAAGGAATTTCCTTGATTCACGCTTTCTTGGGTGGATACTCTACTAGACGTTTCTCCGAGTATGCATTGATTTCCTAGTACACGACCAGATCTAAGGTTCATATAGACGTATGAAGCCCTGGATAGAGTATTTACCTTTGGATTGACTTGTTGTCAATTTCCACTTGATTCGATTGCAACTTTCTGTCAAGCTACTGATTCCTCGTCTGCAACCTGATTCCTGTACAAATTTGGTCAAGTTAGCTATTCTTCTATAAAGACAGTAGAGTTTTTGCTAGCTCTCGTGATTGGTCTATGTGTATCACTTCAAATCGAGCTATGGGAGTCAAAATGACTTTCAGATTCGACTTTAGCAAAAAATCAAAGGTTTATCTGCAACTTGGAAATTGAGTGGACATGGACCAATTCGGATCCGATTGAACCCAAAATTGCCCGGTGGCTTTGTATTATGCTGGTCTAACACTGTATAAGTTCAAAAGTCAAAGTTGGTGTCCCTCGGTAGCAGTCGTAAATAATTATGATTATTTATTTTTGCTAGTTTTTTGTACTTTTTGGCTTGGTTTGGCAAGTATACAACCTGTTAAAGTCCCTGGACAACTTTCAACCCATTTGAACAAAATCTGATCAATTTTATCAAATGTTTTGTGTCCGTTGACTCTGATTTCAAGAATCTGGCTTAAGTCTCACTTTTGTGATCCAAATTTCATCAAAATTGATTTGTGGGGTCTTCTTGATATGCTTGACCTTGTGGTGGCTTTGAATTGCTCAATGCAATGCACATACAACCATTAATATGCCACAATTGGAGAGCTTTAAAAAAATGGCCTCAAAGGCTTCCCTCTTGGATTTTGGCACCACTCTTTTCCAAAACAAGAAAAAAAGCCCCTAAAATGGGGTTTTATGAGGGAGCCCCGCCCTTTTTTGGAAACTTCAATTTAATTGGACCATTTTGATGCTCTATTTGACAACTTTTGCAAAGCTTTGAAGCCACTAGATTTATCTTCCTCTCATCCTTTCTCACTTCCATCATCCCAAGGAGGGGGGGCACTAGTGCTACTGCTAGTGCCTCGTACACCTTGCCTTCAAAAGAGTTGGGGCCGAGAGGGCCATGTGAATCTGCTCGCCGACAGGACTGCCATGTCATTTCTGTGGACTACCACCACCGTTCACCATGATCCAAGACCAACAACACAAGCACCATCATCGGCTGGCATCGCACCGCTCAGCGGGCCTCCTATCATTGCGTGCAGCATCAACATAGCACTCGCCATAGCTCACTCATGAGACCCGAGCTCCAAAGAGACACGTCCTTGTGATGACCATAAAGTAGGAGTGCTCCATGCTATATAGCCTTCTACCCCCGATATAAAATTTGCATGTGGGATGATGATAGGAACCATGTGGCATTGCTAGAGCCACCCAACCATATAAGCCTAAAAGAAAATCCCTTGGACTTCACACTAAAACCATTTTTTGATGTCATATTGCATTGCCTCCTATTCCTTGGTCACCTATCCAATGGCCCAACTGTAAAATTCCACCAGAAGCCACCAACCCAAACTATGAACTCCACAATCTTGGCCACATTTTGACCCCGACATGGCCTTGAGTAGAGAGCCTCAAAACGGAAGAAAAAATGGCCAGATCCACTGCTCTTGCTGCAAACCATCAACTTTGATTGACCTTAATTTGGCATCCATGACTTTGCTTGATAACCCGTCAACTCTTGATGGCTTCTCATGACGTATAACACCCTTTAGAACCTGGTCAAGCCCAAAAAACACCTGGTGGCACACCTCTAGTGCAGTCAACTTGGCCCATAACCAACCCTTGACAAATCTTCCACATGCCATAACTTGCTTTCTAGAGCTCTGATTGACAATCCAAAAAGACTGGCATGCTTCACAACTTGAGATATTCAACCCTATCTACTGAGAGAAACTCCAGCCATCTGTCTTCACTTGCCCTGTCCATTGAGGATATGCAACACATTCCATCTTTGGACCATCATATCTTTCACACCATGGCTTTGTTTGGGGAGCAGTTTGGACTGATCTCTAAATAATCTCAAGCACTACATTCCATAGAATCTACATGGAGCATTGGATACCTAGACCTGTCATCCCAATTGGCCCTTTTTGTAGCCCTTGTGGGCTGAGAAACGGCATCAGGCATATATTTTTGCTGCCCTTAGCCAATGTTTTTTTTTGGCTAAAAATCGCCAATTTGGCAAATCTTGAAAATTTTGAGCTTTTTTTTGTCTCTCATTGGTGTAGACCTTAAGATGTTTTTCAACAGACTTTGCTATAAGGTTTTGTATTTTGGGGTAGCTAGTCGCCAAAGATATGCCCACTTAAGGACTTAATGGTAGGGGAGATTAAGGGCCAAGTAGGATTGATTGACTAGATTTTATGTAGGAGGTCTAAGATCTTCACACTTCCTCAGTTAGTTTTCATATAGATTTCAAAGACCTTACCCTACTCAACAAGATGTTGCCTCCTAGCAAAACCCTAGTACATATAAGGTTTGTTGTGACATTGATACTTATTTGAAAAGTCTATGTGGCACTACTTAAATCACTTCTTTCTATTATATAAAAAGTTGTAAGAGATGTTCCTTTTATCCTTACATGTGATATTGAAAACAAATGACCAATTAAGGTCTAAATTAAATTTTTTGTTGAAAAAATGATAAATTTAATTTAAAATATTATGCTCACGAAATTCATAAATTTAGATTCATTTTCTTGCCAAAAACTTGAGTAATATTTAAAGGTCGGTGTCCAAAAAAAATATACTCCCCTTAGCCTCCCTAGGACCTTCATACCCACTTTAACACTTGACCATGCCCTTGTGTACACCCTTGGCATATCTTGGCACCACTTCTAGCTTCCACCAACTTTGTTTATGTCTACGTATATAATACAACGGGAAAAAAACCTCCTAGTGAGGAAAAAAATGCCTTGACGTTCCTAAGTGTGCTCACACACATCACTACCACACTATTTACATCAAGTGTATAATCCTTGCCTCTATAGGAAAAGAAAAATTTTCTTTCAAGAAAATTCATAGTGACAGCCATGCAATCAAACCATGGTGCCCCTAAGATAATGTCTTCATGTTTGTGTAGGGAGAAAAAGAAAAATCTAGATAGCTTTGCACATGGAGCCTTAGCTTCCCAATCAATGAAGTGTTTGTGGACTCTTGCCCCTTAAAAGATCCATCTACTTTCACAACACCCCCCATCTCAAATTCATGGATTCCTATCTTAGTAGCTAGCTCGATAGAGATAAAATTGTGGGTGGAGCGAATATCAAAAAGTATGAAAGCATCATGCTCTCTTACGTTTCCCCAAGCATAAGAGAGTGGGGATCCTTGCAATGGACTTTCTCTTTTGAAGATTCCACCGTGGTAGCTCTAGTAGAATCATTACGTTCATTTCTTTTAAGACATACATGCAAAACATGTCCTTTCTCTCCACACTTAAAGCACTTGTTATACTTATGATAACACTCTACCTCTTCAGGTAAAAGTTTTTTTTTACCTTTGTAGCCTTTGTCCTTTTCCTTTACTTTGTTGGTGTTTGCCATTAGCCTTGGAGGACTTCTATGTCATGTTGTTCTTCCCCTTTTGCTCAGTTTGTTCCTTAGCTTCCATAGTCTTGGGGCCCTTCTTACTCCCTTGTTGGAAGTGAATCCTTGAGGTGACCATCATGTGATGTATGACCTCTAAGTTAGTTTTGGGATTTTGTGAGTTGACATACACTCAACTTCTCAGATAGGCCACCACAAATTGTTGCTTTTGCTCCCAAAACTTATCCACATACTTTTGAATAGACTCATAGGGTGTCATCTTCAAGCTTTGGCATTCTGTAAGGACTTTGTTTTTGGCATCGCTTGAGAGGAGTTTCTTCATGAAAGGTATTCCTAGAGCCATCTAAAATCAAGGAATTGTCAATGTACATTTTTGAGATCTCATTTCAAAACATTGGTGAGCTTGAAAAAAATCCAATGGCCAATGAAACTTTCTCTACTTATGTCTTGGTCATTTGGACTCCGACTGCAAATATGAAAAGACTAGTATGTATGAAAAATTAAACACTTCCATCCTGTAATTTCATAGATCTCTCGGGCCTTCATCATATCCACCCCATCTCGTACAATTAAGTAAAGAGATTAAGGAGGTTAGATTAGGCTTGCACTTATGATGATGGGAGAGCATGATGTGTAGCCAAGGTAAGTCCAATTAGGAAATTCAATGCACAATGGAAATGAACACACCTGCACACGATTAGAGCTTGGTTTGATCCATTGATTGATTTTTTAATTGTGACTTGGGCCGAGAGATGATTGTTAGAGCTAGTTCACACATAGTGACCCCATATTAGAGCTTGGCTAGCCTTCGATTTCTAGATTACATGCGGTAGCTAGTGCACTTGATTATTGACCTCCCCTTGACACTACATTTGACCTAGATTACTAGATTTTAGACATCATGGATCCTGAGGCCCTATTTGATAGGTAATTGTGGATTTATGGTGAGTTAAACAGATTACCTATATACACGCATTTAGATACCTAGTAAAGGTATATCCTGTTTCAACCCACAGACCGTCAAACAACTAGATTCTAGATGCTTAGAGCCTGAACACACTCAACCTTGCTAGATCACATTCTAATGATTTTGGTACATCATATAAACACATGATGGAGGATATTCTAGAGCATGTCATATTAGCCCTTTGTGAGGATCACCCAAACACCTTTGAGCTACCATAGACTGTATTTTTGGACATGTTTAAGATTGGACCCTTTTATTCTAATGAGGATCAAAGGATGTACATGAGACAGAGAGCCAGATTTAGAGAGTACCCTACCTACGATACAATTAGTGATATCCCACCAGGTTCCTTATACGAGGTACCTATAGGAGTGTTTATGATGAGATTTCCTCAATTAGTTATATCCCACCAGGTTCCTTACGAGGTACCTATAGGAGTGTTTGTGACGAGATCTCCTCAATTAGTGATATCCCACCAGGTTCCTTTTACGAGGTACCTATAGGAGCATTTATGATGAGATTTCCTATATGTTGTTGTGTGGATGAGTCTATTTCCCTTCTTGAAGTAGTGTGGTTGAGCCTATAGTAGACGGATGAACATACCCTCTACACAACATACATGACTTAGATCATCTCTAGGATTTACATCATCCAGACTATCTAGGAGACAGACCTTTGTTGAGAGCATGACAGAGGCAAGGGTAGATATGGAGCATAAGAGCCAGAGCCTCTAGGATCACCTCTAGGATTACATCATCTAGACTATCTAGGAGACAGACCTTTGCTGAAAGCATGACAGAGGCATGGGCAGGTATGGAGCATAAGAGCTAGAGCCTTACCAGTGCACTGTGAGAGTTACCATTCATAGAGATAGCCACATCACATTTTTTGACTGCTAGTAGTACACATGCTAGAGAGGCTAGATATTGCACCATAGACCACGAGCACATCAGAAACTGAGCTTGCTAGATCACATGCTTCAAATATGATGATAAGACATGTATCACCTCCTAGAGGCACAACACAGATACCACATGAGGATAGAGTTGCCATGCCTTGGTTTGTTGACCTTGATGGACATTCCTACACCAGAGGCACCTTCTTGGATGACATTGACCTTTGATATGGTAGGTAGTCAGAGTTTAGAGACGTCACCTTGGCTCAATTGAGTGCTTTACTAATGACCTCAAGGGCACATACATGTCCCTCGCAATTAGCCCATACGATGTTGTGGACAAAGTACATCCCTATGATTGTTTAGACACCTAGACAAATCCTAGGATAGTGCAAATACATAGATTGGAGCACGTATTGACCTATGTTGATGATTGTGGACATAGATATAAACAAGTGCAGACCACATGACATTTTGAGCTAGCCATGAGCATTATGACATATCTTGTTGGAGTTCCTTGCGATAGGATTTATAGGGACACTGATGGTACAAGTCTTATTGATTATCTTTAAAGTTAGTAGGCAATGACTTTATTTTAACACATTTACTTAACTGCTAGCCCTAGTTGGTAAAATGATATGAGTGTTTGAGACCTTAGGAGTGTTTTAGGCATAGAGAGGCTTGCTCACTTAAACAACAAAGAACACTAGTGAAAACACAAAGGTTTTCTCACTTAAACAACAAAGAAAACTAGTGAGAATACAAAGAAAATGGAAGCAAAAAATAAAAGTTCCACAAGTGTAAAAGCTTAAGCTGGAAGAGAAATCCCAGTTTGATTTTGGTGTTTCACTCACATATATTGCCTATGGTACTAGATCCCTAGAGGTTCTCAGTGTGGACACTTTTCTTTGAGAATCAAAAAGCTCTAAGCATACAAAATAAGAACACAATTCAAATGACTTTGAATCAATGTGAAAAACAAAAAAGAAAAATCAAAAGCAAGAAAAATGAAATAAAAAAGACTTCCATTAAAGCTTCAAGTAGAAAAATTTAAGCTTTTGTTTTGAGTTGTGAGAGCTAGTTAGCTAATCAAAACTGAAAGACACAATTAGGGAATCTTGCATTTAGATAATCTTTCTAACTTAGCTAGTACTACACTAATTGTTTTAACCCTTAGTCATAGCTAACTAGTTGATAGACTCATCCATACACCCAAAACTCTTGATTAATTAATTTCAGCAAAGTGCAATTTATTTGTCCTTAATGGCAATGTAGAATTTCATAATTCTTTTCATTTACTCATTACCACATGTACCTTGCCTTCCTCTTATGTTTTATTGCCATATGATTGAGCTTCCTACCCCATCGATGTTTTTCTCTTGTAGGCCCAATCTTCCTCGAGCATCTACTACGACATGGCTTTGTCAAGGGTGACAAAGCTTAGGAATGGGGGTATGTTGGCATCATCAATGGAAATCAGTAGATGACCTTTAGTGATGCTATTCTTAGCATATACTTATGATGTATAGGCTATAAGTGCTTCATTTTTTGACATACATATCTTTTTTATATGCACATGTGAATGGACTCTAACTAGCATAATCTAGTCAATATCAAGTTCACAAGTGAATCTCTATAGCAAATAGGGGTCAAATGTGATCAAGCGTGGATTTTGTTGTTGTCAAATCAAACCAAAATGGAATAATGTGCGTGAACTAGCTCTAAAGCTCGCCAACTGGCCAAATGTAGACCAAAATCAAAATCTGTGTAAGAATAGGGTCTATGTGTGCGATCTACCTCAAATATGGTCAAATTGGGTTGGCTCTAGCAAGTAGTGGCAACGAGCGTACAAAAAAAGAGGAGAGAAATAGGGAGATATTTGGGTTAGTGCAGATTGGGGGGGGGGGGTTTGGAGAGAGAAAGTCTGAGAGAGAGAGAGAGAGAGAGAGAGAGAGAGAGAGAGAGAGAGAGAGAGAGAGAGAGAGAGAGAGAGAGAGAGGGTGTCAAGGTCAACACTAGCCACCAAGCACGAGAAAGAGAGGAAAAAGGTCATTTTTTTTCTCTTTTTGTTTTCTTATCCAGAGTGTGTGCAGGTGTGTGTGGGGTGTGTGTGTGTGCACGTGAGGGTGTGCATTTTGATGTGTGAATTGAGTGTGTGTGCATGTGTGTGAGTGATGTGTATGGGTGAAAGCATGTTAATGTGTCGGGCTTTTTGTGCTAGTTAACATATGCCAACAAGCACATCTTGTAAGCATAACACATGGATAGAACAATCATGTTTTTTCAAGTGTGTGGGCCACCATCATGAACTATACAAAGTGTATACTTGGACTTCAAAAAAATGAATTGTAATATTTTTAAAATCTCAAATAGTTAAGCTCAGTCGTTACGTTGAGGTAGTTGTGTAGTCATGAAGCATGGAGGGAAGCACGATGCAAGGGCCACAGGTCAGAGAGAGGGAGGAAAGCGATTACGAGTTGCAAGTAGGCCTACAATCAGAGGCCAACAGTCAGCCCAAGTGGAGGATAGCTCACCACTGGAGCGAACCACCTCTAATAGCTCTCTAGACAGTACTCCATCGAGAAGGAAGTCGAGGGGCAAAGGTTCTGTTGCTTCTCCTCTGCCTTGCAAAAGATTGAAGGCTTCTAATTCCCAAGGATCCCCAATGTCGAAGTACATGCATGCAGGGAACGGGAAGAAGGACTCAGTTTCTCTCTCTCTCTCTCTCTCTCTCTCTCTCTCTCTCTCTCTCTCTCTCTCTCTCTCTCTCTCTCTCTCTCTCTCTCTCTCTCTCTCTCTCTCTCTCTCTCTTCAATGAGGGGTCCACATTTAGAAGTTGTAAATCAAGCAAAGCATGACACATTTCTCTAGCAATCCCCAAACTACTAATCTATTAGCGAATCCTCTCACCCATGAGAAAATTATGTGGCTAAGCATATGTTGAAATCAACAGAGAGGACTATGCATTCAACTTATATGCTTGTTTTTGCAGTAGCCCCTAGCTACAATCTTGGTGTAGATTCTCTCACACTGATCAGGTGCTTGTGCATTGCCTTAGGAATTCAAGGTGCATGCTTAGACGATTGCATCTAAGGAGAGTCCGTGCAATTGTCTATGTAGAAATTACTTGACAGCCCTATTCTAGTGGGGTTCTATAAGGTTTTAATCTTATAATCTTGTGTGGGGTGCAAGCCAATGGAAAGATCCCAAGCTAAACATCCCATTGTAGGAAAAGTTTTGTGTAACAACAGAAGAGTTTAATCTTGTCCATGGACTCTCCATGGATGGTGTCAACCCCAAATTGTTGAAGTGGGAGAAGATTAAAGATGTGGAGTGGTTCAGTGTATTCAAAGAGGTGAAGGATCGCAAGAAATATCACTTCAAATGCAATAGCATTTGTAGCAACATGTACGACCAAGTACTTCAGCTGCACTACAGGGTGTACCAAAAGGCCCCCACCCACATGGAAATTAATTCAACTTTTGCGAAGGGTTTTGTAAAAAAATTTAGTCCAGTGGCAATTGCAAGTGGCTCAATCATGCAATTCAATTGGGTTGAGTTTACTGTCCAACATTTGCAGGACCTTCGAGAAAAAGGATACTACGATGCCCATGTTGAAAAGTGGAGGGTGCGTAATACCCACCCCTCAAGTCAAAAAACAGAGGAGGGCTCTGCAAAAACAAAGGACGATTGGATGGCCAAGTAGGTCCAAATTTTGTTTCTGCTACCAGGGCAACACCCCTCTCTATTAACAGCTCTCACAAAGTGACAGCAAGCCTGTCATATTTCGGGCTCTCTGATTTGTAGCACATCATGAGTGCAAGTAACCATCTCAGAAATCGACTTGCAGGATGCTAAGCAGCAGCTCAAGAATGTGGGTCAAGAGCTTGAAACTGCATGGGTTCTCAAACCAAGCCATGATATGGTCAGCCCTATAGTACTTGCTATGAGACAGAAGCTTCATGATGCTGAGAATGAATTGCGGTGTTTAGGCCTCACTGAGAGTGTGGATGCAAAAAGAGAAATAGAGCTCAAGGTAAAGATTGAGACACTTGATGGTTTGGGGTTTTATCACATTGAGGACACCCCCACTACTATTGATATTGACATAACCTGTCTTCGTGTAAGAGCCGATGGTTTTTGTTATAGAACCTTATGTTTTGAATATGTGCACAACTACCCTATGTACTTACCATGCTTTTATTTTGATTGGTTTGTATATTAATGTGGAGGTGCAGGAAGCAAAAGTGCACGCATGCAATAGTCAATTGTATCTTCTCATGTAGATAAGTAGGATGATACAAGGATCCTTCATCCCCACTACCCTATGCAAGATACCTATGGACACTTTTACAGAGTGTATAGGAGGGCTACACGATGGGATAACAAGAAACGAGTGAACTAGTTGTGGTCTGCCACTAGAAGTACACGAGATCAGTGCAATGGCCAAAATGCCATGTGAGCATACCTATCACCTAATCTGCTTTGTTGTTGCATGCTCCCTCGGGACCGAATGTAGAGCTTCCACCTGCCAACAGAGGATACCAACTGAATGGTGTGACAAGGTCACAGGGCAAGGACCTCCAGTCACACAGAGAATTGGTAAGATAATGTTAATGAACAATTATCCAGCCTTGATTCCTACACTAGCCCTGTGTATGCTAGTTAGCATAGAAGGTATGCTAGTTAGCTTAGTGGGTATGGTGGCTAGCATGCTGTGTATGGTAGTTGGCAAACCTAGTTATGCTAGTTAGCATACTATGAGTATAGCTAGCATACATTGTCATGGTGTTAAGCATATTGTGTATGCTAGTTAGCACAACTAGTTATCCTGGCTAACATATTGTGAATACTAGTTGGCATTTTTTGTATGCTATTTAGCATACTATGTTTGCTAATAAGCATATCTTCTATGCTAGTTAACAAAATATGCATGCCATCTAGCATAGAGAGTTTCCCAATTAGAAACAAAGTATGCTAATCAACATATTAAATATGCTAATTAGTGCACAGTGTGCTAACTAGAAAACATGGTATGCTAATTAGCATACTTTTTAAGCTAGTTAGAACATTGTGTATGATGGCTAGCATGCAAGTATGCTAACTAGAAGAAAAGGTATGCTAACTAACATAGAGGGTATGCTAATTAGCATACTTTTTATGCTAATTAGAACACTGTGTATGATGGCTAGCATGCAAGTATGCTAATTAGAAAAAAGGTATGCTAATTAGCATGCATAAGCATAACTTTTTTCTAGTTATCATACTTGCATGCTAGCCATCATACACAATGTTCTAAAATTAGCATAAAAAGTATGCTAATTAGCATACCTTGTTAGCTAGTTATCGTAATGTGTATTTTAGTTAGCATACACAGTATGCTAACCAGCAAAGATGGTATGCTAATTAGCAGAGACGTTATGTTAATTAGTATAACTTATCTTCTAGTTAGCATACCATCTATGCTAGCATACATGGTATGCTAATTAGCATACCATGTATGCTAATTAACATAGAATGTATGCTAATTAGCACACCATCAATAATAAGCATACCATTAGCATACACACAATTTTGCTAATTAACATTTTATGTATCCTAATTAGCATACATTCTCTGCTAGTTAGCACACACGCTATATTCACACTTCCTTGTTAGCATATTTTGTATGTTAGTTAGCATATTAATCATGGTGGTTAGCACACTTTTGTATACTAGTTAGCATAGTTAGCATGAATGTCTACAAGATATAGATGCCTACCATACATGGAATGCTACTTGTCACACTATGCATACAAGTAGTCATAATGGTATCGATGAAAATTAACGGGTGAATGGAATACACGGGTATCAATGATGCAGGATGCAGACCTGGCAAGACATCTATCAATCAAAGGATAGAAGAGAAGCTTTGTAATGATGAATCTGATGAGCTGGATAGACATCATGAAAGGGCAGATGTAATGCCACAGCATGCGATAGTGCATGAGGCTGCTGTAGATGGTAAAGAAACAGATGGTGATGATAGAGATTTTATCATGATTACTCATCCCAAACCCAAGTCCCCCTACAGATGATCAATCAAGCATCTCAAAATTCTGAAGATCCTGGGGACGAGATATGTGCTGCCTCTCCGAGCACCCTGGATGACATAAAAAAATGTAGCAGAGGTGAAAAGAAAGCCATTCGCTCATGTGCTTGCAAGAAATTATGTTGAATCTGTTCCCTGTTGTGTCCAAGTTATGTAGTGTTATCAAGCCCCACACCCTGTGGCATGTATCTCTCTGGATATTTATAATGGAGAAACTCTTTTCAATATTCTTTTACTGTGCAACAGTTTAGTAGTTTTTGTTTGTCCTTTATGATGTGTTTATTCGATACCATTTCTGTGCCACAGGGCAAGAGAAACTGCAGTTAGTTTCCTTGCATGATTTAAATTATGCCATTGCATGCAAAACCATACAAAAGCGGCATATTGCCAAGGTGAGACAACTATGAAAAGAAAAAACCAAGATTGAGAAGCATCTTGCTAGCTATCTTAAACGCTTAAGAAAAATTATTGAGTACTTCATGTTCATCCCTCGGGGGAAGTTATTTTTGCTGAGTGGTATGCACTACCATACCCAATATGCGTGCCAAAGTCGTTGCCAGGCGAGGGGCAAGCTTTAGTTCTTGATTTAAATGGCCTGCTTGTTCAAGTTGTAGAGCCAATGCATGGTTACATTCTCCCTAAACATGTAGGGGAAATGATAAAGTACAATGTGCAAGCATGGAGGTATGTATTTTGTTGCAGAGACAACCACAAATTTTTGGATTGGTGCCTCTGATTTTTCCATGTGTATATATGGAGCACAAGCATGGCACCTAAAGTGAATGCAATATTAGAAACAATATTCAAAGAGCAGCGGTCTAAGCTGAGAGGTGTTTTTTCACAGAATCATTGTAGTGGCCAGCCTTGGCAGATATATAAGCCTATATTCTTGAAGGATCTGAGATTTTTTGGAAGAACTACAATTTTTGGCCCCAAAACTGTCTAATTATTGACAATAGTATGTACAAAGTGTTCCAATTGGCTTGTTACTCCTAAGATAGGGGGCCAGACCAAAGAACAACGTCAAAACTTCCTGATAGATACTTTGAGCAGTTGGCTGTTCCTATAGATGCAATCAGAGGATCGTGCAACGTATACAACTGAAAATGCATTTGATACTGCCCTAGATTTGTTTTCACAAGAAGTGATTAGGAAGCTAGCATCAGAAATGCAAAAGCGCAATCAAGCCCAACGTAAGGAAGCCTTGCGTAGGAGACAAAGAGAGGCTGATGAAGAAGCTGAAAAACATGAGAGAGAGAAGCTATAGAGGGAAAAATTATAGAAGCAGCAGCAAGAAGAAGAAGAAAGAGAGTTGCAAGAACCAAAAGCTCAACAAGAAGAAGAAAGAGAGCAAGACCCAAAAATTTCAAAAATGACCTCTCTAGCTTGGTGAAGGCATGTATAGGTGGTACCACTTTTGGCACCTTTTGGTGGTACCACCAATAGCCCCCTAATAGCCCATAAGAGGAGGCAACTTGAGTGTTTTTCAAATTTAAAAATGAAGAGAGAGGGAAAATATGTTTTCAAGGGTATTAAGCTATTATAACAGCATGCAAGTTGTACATGTGTATCTAGCTAATATATTTGAATGATTAGAGCCCACACGCATGACCTCTCACACTTTCAAAAGTGCATTAATGTAAAGTTGTGCTCCTCACTAGTCTCCTTAGCACCGTCCTCTGCACAAGCTTTGAGACTCTTCTTGCATTTCTTTCAGACTAAGATTCTTGCATCAAACCCTGCACCTTGCTACTTTGCCTCTGTGTTCTTAGCACAATATCCCTATCATTTGATCTTCACTGCACACAAAAACGAGCACTCCCTCCAAGAGGACAACACCCTCTCGGAGGTCCAAGAGAGCGGTTGGCGAGCCTGGAGAATCTGTTCAAATGACTCCTTCCCCCGTGCCGTAATCTGCACCTATAGATTATGAATCTCTCTATAAAAGTGGCCCCCTTAAAACTAAGTCTGTTGGAAAAGGTACTGTGCTACCTCACCTTATCTATATGCAATGCATGTGCTGCATGCATGTTAGAGTCATGTCTATGCACATGTAGATTAGTTTTGGTGCAACAAAACTAGATTTCTTTGGCTCTTATTGGAAAAATCTTCAGAGTACCTGACATTGTTACGTTTTTTCTTCTTAGCGTCGAAGCTACACACGGAGTATGTCCTGAGCCTTGAGGGAAAGATGCTCAAGGATCTCACCAAAGTGAACTTGACACTTGACTAGTGGCTGACTGTGTTCAAGGTCCCTGAGAGGAAGAAGACGAAAGTCTTCCTCAGCATGGTTCATGACCATCTCTATGACAATTGTCGCCTCCTCTACTAGAAAGTGTACTGGGCCGTCCCTTCCAACGGTGAAATCATGACAAAGTTTTCTAGGAGGTTTGCCTATGAAAACTGTGTTGCTGCCAAAGTAGCTTCTGAAGGCAACATGATTGCATGGCACTTGTCGATGGAATGGTATTGGAGAATGTGAAGTCACAAAAGGAGGGCCTAAATAGAAAGGTGATGAAGTTCAAGTCTAATTATGGTGTGTCTATATTACCATGACAAAGGGATTTTAGTGTAGACTCCTATGGAGCTATTGTGTCCAAGCTCTCGTCGAAGCATTTTGAGGTCCAATCTCAGCCCATGTACACAGAGTGGGTTGAGCGAATTTCCAATGACCTTGACCACCAAGCCAATAAAGCTGAAGACAAGGTCACCTCCGCTAAGGCCGTCTTGACTGAGAAGCGTGATTTATGGCTGTGTAACAAAGGTAGCCATAGTGCTTGTGCTCCAATTATTGAGGAGACAGAGCGGTTGAGAGCATAGCTGCAGGCACTAAATGCAGCCCCAATAGAGAATGCATCTCTTGTCCAAGCTGAGATCGGAGTACTCACAAGGGTGTCGAGCCTGAGTGGTGTGTCATCAAATGCTGAAAATATGAAGGAGGAAGTCATTGCTGTGCAGGTACAGTTTACCAATTACATGAATTTTCATCAATAGTTAAGCACTTGGAAGCACTTATAATCACTTTGAAGCACTTCGAAGCACACTTCTAAACACTTTAAAAATTGCTTAGAAAGGCTAAGAACTTCCAAACATTGGAAGGGATATTTAGCTGCTCTCAAGTGCTTAACAAGGGAACTTTGAAGCACTTTGAAGCACACTTCTAAGCACTTTGAAAACTCTCAAAGTTCCCTCAAGCCCTTAGAAGTGCTTCAAAGTTCTTATTCAAGCTTGTAAGAGATTCTAAGCACTTGAGGCACATTTAACTGCTCTAAAGTGGTTAAATGTGCCTCAACAAGGAAATTTTGAAGCACTTCAAGGCACTTTGAAGCACCCTAAAAACTTTCAAAAGCCTCATAGTCCCTAAAAGTGCTTTAAAATTCCTCAAAGTGCTAAGAAGTGCTTATTGAAGCTTGTAAGGACTTCTAAGCACTTGAGGGCACTTTTAACTACTCTAAAGTGCTTCAAAAATCCCTTGTTAAGCACTTTGAAGCACTTTAGTGCTGAAAGATTCCATAAAATGCTTGGAAGTGCTTGCAAGTACTAGTATCTAAGTGATTTACAAGGGTTTTTATCAATATTCAAGCGCTTTAAAGCACTTGTAAACACTTCCAAGTACTTTCAAACACTTTGGAAATGCCTAGAAGTGCTTTCAAATGCAAAGAAGTGCTAAAAAGTTCCTACAGGCGCTTCAAAGTGCTTATAAAAGTTGTATAGTGCTTCAAAGTGCTTAGAAGTGCTCAAAAGTGCTAGCATCTAAGGGATTTACTTGGACTTTTATTAGTTTTCATGCACTCTGAAGCACTTACATGCATTTTGAAGCATTTCTAAGTACTTTGAAGTGCTTAGAAGTGCAACTGTTCATAGATGTGCTTAGGAGTGCTTCATGGTTGATTATCTAATCCATAATTATCTTGTCTTTTTTATTTTGTATGGACAACAGTTTAGGAAATGGAGAGGGTGCACTGTGATCTTAAAAGTCAGGCAGGTTTCTTTTTTTTCTACATGTTATCCGCACATTTTTCATCCATGGTTAGAGAGATCATTATGATGATCATTTACTACCTGATCTTCTCACATGATTTTTTATTGTAAATCAAGGTATTGATATTGGGAAGGGTGAGGCTACTGCTGTTGAGATCTCTTCTCCCATGAAAACTGAGGAGCCTGTTCATGCTCAAACTGTAGATCCAAGCAATGCAAATCAGGGTGTGCCATCTGAGGAAGAAGTGTCGTTGGAGCTCGAAATGGAAGCAACACTCCAATTTTTTGCCGGGAGATGCGTAAAAGGAAAAAAAAGTAGGTGGAGGATGGGCAGGCCCACGGCCCCAAAAAAGGTACTACCACACTCCCATCCAAAAATTGAGCATGCAAGAAGCTTTAGCTTCTTGCAGCTTTGTAGCTTTTTTTACCATGCTATCGTATTGTCATTGTCGACATAATATATAAGTGCTTTTTTTAAAAAAGTTTTTGTGCAGTGTTTTAATTTCAATTGTTTTCACCATTTCATGTGTTATGTAGTTAAAATTCACATGGTTGTCTCAAAACCCCAACCATCCACAAATGAGGTAGAGAAAATTGTGTTTACTCGCTTTGGATGCTTCATTGGCAGCCAAGATTTAGCAGTCATTGTTGACGTCAACAATGTGCTTGCGTATGTGCACAAAATAAAAAAAATAAACTTCCCTCGGATGTGTCAATGCTATAATCTAGCAAAAGACAACATCAACTATTACGTGCGGAATGATGCAGAGGTATTCCTACTTGCATTGAGTCAGGTAGAGGTGTTTTTGTGGACCTCACGTACTCACCAAAACTTAGAAAAAGCTATTGACAACTGCTTGAACTAGGGTAAAAGATTCCTACGTGGCTGGCTCTCACAGGGTGCTTGCTATGTTAGTAGTTGGAAGTTTGATAACCCTCCAAGGCCAATGTACATCCAAAAGTAAGAAACCTTTTGGTATCTTTTCCCTCAATAAGTCAAAAAATTAGTGCTAGATGATTCTTTGTTTAAAATGTACTTCAATGATCCTGCATGCTATGTCATTTTGCTTGGATTGGAGAATCAGGACGAGAGGCAGTGGGAGAAGTTTCTGAAAGAGGATGTGGTGGAGTTTTTTTACGAGTAGGCTGTAAGTGCTGGCAGAGTGAAATCTATCAGTGAGTGTCCATTTTATGCAAGGAACAAGACTCTTGCACAATGGAATTGGTACATTGTCGTTGAAAATTTACAACACAAGGAAGTTGTGGAAAGTCTAGACTTGCCAAAGATGCCAACTTAAAGGAAAATGTGCCAATAAGTAGATCCTACTAGCTAAACTACTAGTATGTACAAGAATAGATGAGAGACTCTCTCAACCTATGCCTGTTGGCTTACTCACTTGATCTACATGCAATTGTATCGGCTCTAGTGATAGGAGGGCATGCATATCCATGCTAGAGCCTACATCAAAATCTCATAGAAATCTTTGTATAGTCTACATAGCTCCACAATGCACCAACAAAATCCAAAAAAATATAGTGATAAGAGTACGAGATGTGACACTCACAAATGAAAAGATCATGCTACTAGAACTACTGCTACACAAATTGTGCATTGTGGGAGTAATCATCACTAATATAGAAATGGTACTCGTGTATGATCACCTACAAATCCTCAAAGCTATTCACCACATCAATTGCCACCTATACATGATGATAAGATATATGTACAAGGATCATCGCCTACAAGAGCATTTAAAAAAGTTAGAGTACATAAAATACCACTTTCTAATCATATGGCTAAATTTGCAAAGCAAAAGTAAGTTTATCCAACCATTATCATTTGTGCCTACACAGAGAATTAATATTTGGACTAGATCTCTTGATGTTGAGCAAAGGTGCAATTGTCTATAAAATCCATGACAGAGACCACAATACCAATGGGAAAGGAGGAAAGGCAAGTACAAAATTGACGATCCTACCACTTCGAGTGATGTGCATGCTCCACATATGGATACATAGAGGACCTAAAACCCTCCATGAAGAAGGGACATGGTACACTATGTGGTGTAAGCTACAACCTCTATAATGTACCACATCAAAGCTCTGTATATGTTGGATAGTCATATTGCTACCATGTAACTATCTTGCTCGAATCACCATTGCTCAGGACGGGTATAAGTCATCAAAGATCCCCACATTGGGCACATTTTCCCTCCACACATAATATTTGATGGTTGGGTACCCCATCCACATGTTCAAACAAGAAAGAGTGGACAAATTCTTGAGGTCCCATTGGTACCTCTCTAGCACACCCCAAAAGAGCTCGAAACACATAAGACATCATCTCAAACTGCACATGATATCTGCAAACAACAAGTCTCTCTCTTGTGCACGAATCACATGTACCAAGACATGTAGGCCTTGAAAGAGCATTGATCAATGGTGATCTTGGGGTGGGCATCTTGGAATGCATGAAAGAGTTGACTCTACATAATCTCAACAAGAATCATAGCACCATGATCTATATATTGCTTGCGGACAATCCTATGTCAAATTAGCTTTTTAAAGTCTAGCAAGGCATGATAATTCTCCTCTCAAAATTGTCCTATAAGATCTCTCATGCGTGAATTTAGAATGTGTGAGCATTGTGGAGCATGCACACTGCTTGCCCAAAGCTCCTCACTATGTCCCAAATCAAGTCGTTGTCTCCTAAGGCATCCAACAGGCAAGTGGGCCAACAAATAGACAACACATAAGACGTGGCTCCAGAAGTACTTGTGATGGATATAGCTATCACAACTGCAGTGAGTGTGCAACGAGTTGCAAGTACATCCTTAGAGCTTTTCCTAGATAGTGTGATGTAGGAGCTGGGAGCAAGGGTGGGTTTGCACCCTTGGCCATGAAATAGCACAATTGACTTTGCCATGATGGAGAAGGGAAAAAGAGAGATAGAAGGGGAAGATGTTTACATAGAAAGAAAGAGATGGTGATGTTATGCATACACATAATAGTACACAAATAAAGGAAGGAAGGAGACAAACTCTTATACACCCTTACACACGAACTTGGAAGATGACATGTAGAGAAGCTCCATAGTCCAAGACATAGATTAAGAGAGGGGAAGGAAACATTAAGAGCATCTCACACAAGAATGGCCTAAAGATTGTAGCCCCAAACTCCACGGTCACCTTTTGTAAATTCGGTATTTAATATTTGATATCGCTTATTGGTGCCATAAATTAGAGGCCCCTCTTTACACTTAGTTCCACTTTAGTCTTTGTGTGGTGACTACCACTTATTGCATGGCCTGATTGACTAAGTGACGCACATTTAAGAGGGGGGGGGGGGGGGGGGGGGGGGGGAGGGGATCAATGGATGGGAACTCCACAGGTGGCCATTGAGGTGATCTACACCGTAGATGGCTTGTTAAAACTAAATCCGGCCAAGAACCCGGCCATGGACCCCGTCCGGGTTTAGTTCTAGGCCAGTCTAGGTTTATCGTTTATAACATTAGGTAAAAGGAAAATTCTTTCACATGTGTGCGGGTGAGTGATGCAGTTAGCCAATGGTTCAAAAAGCATTGCGGCATGAGGTTGTGGTCCAATTCAAGTTCCTCAACGATGCCCCCATTTTTTTGGGTAGGCTTGTCCACCTCGAGATGCCCGCCAATCCTCCTTCACCGTCGATCCCTTTACCTGTCCCCATGTGCACTCTTGTGTCACTTAGTGTTGTGGATTATATGTCCCTTTTTAGGGTGAGTTCTCACTAATTATTAAGAAAGCAAACCATTAGGAATATCGACCTCGAGATGCCCGCTAGACCTCCTTCACCGTTGATCCCCTTACTCGTCCCCATGTGCACTTTTGTGTCACTTAGTGTCGTGGATTGCATGGATCTTTTTAGGGTGAGTTATCACTCATTATTGACAAAGCAAGCCATTTAGGTCTCCCCAATTTCAAAAGAATAAAAAGTCTTTCAAAACATGTTAAGTAACTAAGTGAAGAGTGAGTTTACGAACTGAAAAGAGAGATAAAGGTGGAAAGTCAAAAGACGTTTTGTGTCTATATATAAAGAAGTGGCTTACTTCACATTGTATATTTGTGTTTCTTTTCTCCTTTGTTTCTCCTTTAGCATTTTCTTCTCTTTAAAGTTTCATTGCTCTCTCTCTCTCTCTCTCTCTCTCTCTCTCTCTCTCTCTCTCTCTCAAAGTTGTATCCGTCCTTCTCACGTCCACCAGTTGGTAATGTTGCAAATCTACGTGCTTGTCATTGTCCATTGATGTGTGCTATAAACTAGCGCATTGTCATTAGGAAAAATATGATTGGGATTAAGGTTAATAAGAGGCCAGCCAATAGGAAGAGGGTGGTGGACACACTCTATATCCTCAAAAAAGTAGGGGGACAAGGTAGCATTACACCTCTTAATGGCCTCTTACCTAGTGAGAAGGTAAGGGAGGTGGCTAGGGGAGGGGGGGGGGGGGGGGGGGGGGGGGGGGACCACTTTGACCTCTTTTTCCCCACTTTTTGGCCCGGATTTAAAAATACACAAAAAATTTCAAATTTCAAGTTTTTCCTTCTTAAAAGGTCCCCTAACCTGTTTCCTGGTCAAAAAAGTATTTTTGACCTCCAAAAGTCAAAAAAGTGCACTAAAAAATTCTAAAAAATTATAATTTTTCAAAAATATTTAAAACATTATTTTCCACCCTCCAAAGTCTTTCCAAACCTATTCTATAGCTAAAAAGTGATTTTCTCTCTCTACAAACCCTTTTCCAAGCTCTCCATGGCTGCAACCACATGCACCCGCTATAGTCCAGCAATATCTCTCTACAAGCTTTCTCCCATCTCCATTGTAGCACCAAGCAAGCTTCTCCCCCATCTCAACTTCCCCTTGTCCACCACATAGTTCCACACCAAGCTAGCTCCTCTCCCTTCTCTCACCTCCATTACTCCTTCTACTTTCATTCACTCGCACTACATAGAAACCTCTACTCCCGAAGGTGGAAAAAGCATCAACTCACATGACTTGCATACCACAAGAACATGAGGTGTGAATAGTGCATGGGCATTGCAAGGAATCATCTCCAACATAAAGATAGAATGGTGAGAAAACTACCTTTGTAGCTTACATTCAGAGCTTAAGATCATCTCCATCTTTAAGTTTATCATGCTGGAGGGAATTAACCTCTTTATGGCTTTCAATGTTTAGGCTTCACACCTCATAACATTGGGTGGTGCTATTTTGTTGATGGCTTTGGTGCGCCATCTATAGTTTTGTAGCATGTGATTGAGTCTCACAATGTAAGTAAGTTGTGTTATCTATGGAGAGTCATCAAAGATTTTTCTTATAATTTATTCTTTGTATAGTTATCATTAGATTATCATAATGATATCATTTTGTACTTTATAACTTTGTGCTCACATAATCTGTTGTTTACTTACAGAGTCAACTTGTTTTGAGAGGGCATGAGCAAGCAACCGTGTGCAGAGATGGAAATCACCCTATTTTTGTTTCGTGAGGAACCTTTCACTACCATGTTAAAAGATTTTGATAAGAATAGTAGGATTTTTGTAGAATCTTGAACCAATAGGTACTCTCTAGGAGCTCTTAGAAAAGCCATCCCTATAGTACTACTATCTTCCCTAGTGTCATAGACACACAAATACTCGTGTATATGAATCTCTAGATGAAAAAGACAAATACTTGTAAGAGAAGCCTAACAACAACATCATTGTCTCCGTTTGTAATTATTTTTATGAGGCTGGATTCCTCTATAAATGCAATATAAATATTTCTTTTTGTTAAATGGTGTCGCACTGAGTGAGAGTATTTAATTTAGATTATTGGAGTTTCATACAGATTTGAGAAATATTGTTGATTTTTATGGATATTCTGATTTGCCTGTAAGATGTTTGAAGCCTCAAGTCTTAATCATTCCACCATGAAGAAATTCATGCAATATTTTGATTTGAAAGTTTAATCACTAATGGTTCTTATTAAAGTGGATCATAATCTTTGTCAAGATGCCCTCGTCTGGGGATGTTGAATATATATCAATAGCAACATTTCAAAAGTTGAGAAAGCTAAATTCTTGCTTTCCAAAATGTTATTGTTTCCATACTATGACTATGCCAAGCTTGACTTAGAGAAATGACAACTTGAGATGGAGGTGTAGATATATGGGGGTGACTTATTATTGATTCTTGTTTCATCATATATATTATAAAGCCTTTGAGTTTCCCCCTTTTTGAGTAGTATTGACAAGTTTTTGGTATCAAAACTTCTTAAATATCCCTATTCATTCGCTATTGGTAGCTATTATTTGGTATTGCTAAAGATCATACCAATAGCTATCACCTTGTGAACTTAATTGTTGAATTGCGGATTTGATTTTTACTATGTAGCTTATTTGGATAGAGAAAGTGTAAACATAAATTATAGATACATGCATTGTTAACATAGAAGATATGTATCACTCGAACCTATATAACTGCTAATCAAGAAACCTTTGGTTGGATACTATAACAATAGGGGTCACATGTGGTTTCAAATACCAAAGAAATGGGTTAACCAAAACATTCCCAAGAACACGAGGTGAACACAAGGAAGTAAACATTGGCTCCTTGTTTGGTTGATTTCTAGTGCTAAATGTTTTGAGTGCACAAAATGTGTGAGGCCTTTGACCTTGGGAGTTCACTAAAGTATATGTAACATAACACATGCGTTCAACAGAAGGGAATTTATATTCTTGTAAAGTTACAGAAACATGTGTAGGTAAGTCCTATAAGGGCTACTTTCAATCCATTGTGGTGAACGCACATGATATAGTAAAATTTTACATAGTGAATACTCCGGACATCAAACACTACACCTCTATCTCATGGCCATACATTAAAAAAAAACCTCTATTTGTCATTTTGAAGCCCCAGGGACCCTCAACAAGAGGGACTACAACGACGTGCAAAATGGCCATCCAGGGACAAATAGGGGCCAAGATATTTCCAAGAACAGGGGATGGACACAAGGAAGTAAAAAATGGTTGATAAGCATGATACAAGGTTTAGGTATTTTGCATTTGGGGGGGGGGGGGGGGGGGGGGGGCTTGCTATGAACACATTAAACTGCCCAGTTCTATCTCATGGCCATGCATAAAAAAAACTCTTGTACTTGTCATTTTAGGGCCCCAGGGACCCTTAACATGAGGGGCCACAAGGGCGTGCAAACTGGCCATCCAAAAATTTTGGATGGCCAATTTGCGCGCCCTTGTGGCCCCTCTTGCTGAGGATCCCTGAGGCCTTAAAATGGCAAGTACAAGCTTTTTGTTAATGCATGGCATGATACAAGGTTTAGCTATTTGCCATTGTGGGGCGGGGGGGGGTAGTTTGCTATGAATACATTAAACTGCCCAATTCTATCTCATGGCCATGCATTAAAAAAAGCCTATACTTGTCATTTTAGGGCCCCAGGGACCCTCAACATGAGGGGCCACAAGGGCGCGCAAATTGGCCATCCAAAATTTTGGATGGCCAATTTGCGCGCCCTTGTGGCCCCTCATGTTGAGGGTCCCTGGGGCCCTAAAATGACAAGCACAAGAGTTTTTTTGATACATGGCCATAATTCAAGTGGGCAATTTTTTTTTAAATTTTTTATTTTTAAGTGTTGAACTTTTAGGCTGTTTTCAAGAGCTTCTAGTGTTCAATTGGCTCCGAATCTGTCTGGGCTTGTCTCACACAAAGTTGTTCATCTTGTCGCGCTCTTCGACCATCGTGTGATGCAAAAAAATCATATCCTACTCAGATTCTCCAAAAATCAACGTGCAAGTTGGCAATTTCTTAAAAAATGATGTAAAACAGACATTTCTTACTTTTTCCTTAATCTACGGGCTAGAACGAGCATTAAAACCATGGAATCTGAAAATACTCAAAGAGCCAATGTTTTTTACTGTGTTAAGGACTGTATTTCCTACCTAAAATACTTTCTCAAAATCTCACCCTAACACCTTCAAAAGTGGCTTCCAAGGAGTGCCCTCGATCAAAAATTGAAACTGAAGGAAAACAATCAGAATGAACTCCTACACTGTGTACAAACTTTAAAATAACCAAAATTTCCTTTAAAAAAAGTTATTGCTAAAAATTTGAAAATAGACTACCCTTGGACTTCCCACAACAATAGAAATCAAAGGGTTCAAGGAGAGGTCTGGTGTCACAAGTGCATGGTAGGAATCTAATCGAGGTTTATTCCGTCAAGATCTCTTATACTTTATCATGTCTTCTCATGTACAATCTTACCAAACAAAAACAAACTTACACTTTAAATGACTACAAATCTTATTTAACTTATCAAACAATCTAAAATATGGTAGACCTAGAGTGCTCTTACACATCAACAAACAATCTAAAATATGGTAGACCTAGAGTGCTCTTACACATCATGTCTTCTCATGTACAATCTTACCAAACAAAAACAAATTTACACTTTAAATGACTATAAATTTTATTTAACTTATCAAACAATCTAAAATATGGTAGACCTAGAGTGCTCTTACACATCAACAAACAAAAAAGTCCAAATTTCTTCTCATTAACTTTGATAAACATACATATGTGGACAACTCCAAGGAGTAGTGTGGTCATAGTTCTTACATCCATTCCATGACATGGTATGCTCATGGGGTGACCTATCACATAAAAATATCTTTGGTAGGAGTGCCCTCATGTTAAGAAAGGGTGTGTTGCTGCTGATGAAAAGTTTTTGCATTGTCTTACTAGGGATCTCTCCATGTTAGCATAATGATGTTTGGTGTAGTGGGAGCCACACTGCCGCTGAGGAGAGCTTTGTGCCACCGTAAAAGCTTCATATTATGCCAGTTCCTTGAGCCATTCTTGCAAACAACGCCACTCAACTAGCATAGCAAGAGGTCACCTTGTAACAAAAACATGTATGAATTCAACATTTGCAAGCTGTATAATAAAGACACTTGTTAAGTATATGTTGTACAAATTTGCAAGTATTTCTATCTAACTGGAAATAAACAATCCTAAAATATACATTATGATGAGATTACCATCCCTAATAAGCATGGATTTAAAGCACCTACCTGCAAGATGTAACAAAGAAGAGTGTTTTAGAGAAAAAGTGGTGACACATGGCCTCTCTAACCTGCAGCCTTTCACTATTTGTGCATAAAAGCAACCTTTGTGCCAAGCACTACAAAACAAGTAGAGGCAACACCTTAGACTTTAAAGTCTATGATAAGAAGAACACAATCAAAAGTAAGAAGTATATTGTTACCTTGCATAAAGGGGTGTTTTATTCAAATATGTGATGGTATTGGCAAGATATTGAAGAACCATGAACATTCACCTCACTGATGGTACCACGTTCTTGGAATGACCTCTGCTCACCCTCACGTGCGGCCTTCGGTGCAAACGTTGCGAACAAGCAAATATGTATGCATATGATTTGTGATGTCCTTGAGTACCATGGTAGATATTGCGTGAGGAAGCAAAGGATGAAAAGAGAGAGGGGGGACGGAGAGAGAGGAACATGGGAGGAGACAAGGGGGTAGTAGGGGGGAGAGAGAGAGAGAGAGAGAGAGAGAGAGAGAGAGAGAGAGAGAGAGAGAGAGTGGAGAAGGAGGAGAGAAGGGGGCAGGGAGGGAGTGGGAGGAACATGGGAGGAGAGAAGGAACCAGTGGGGGAGAAGGAGAGAGAGGGGAGGAGGAGGAGAGAAGGGGGCAGGGAGGGAGAGGAGAGGGAGAAAGGAGAGAGGAGAAAGAGAGAACAAAGGTTTTTTTTGGGTGGGAGTTTTTTTTTCAAAAAATTGGACTTTTAGTGCTTGTAAGTTTAAAAAAAGGTACAAAAATACTTTTTTGATATAGATATATGTTGGGGGGGGGGAGTTTTAAGTAAAAAATAAGTAAAAATAACATTTAAAGAAAAAAGTGAAATTTTGGCTTTTAGTGATCCACGTTTTTGATGATGTGACCACACCTCTTTACTCCCTTCACTTTCAAAAAAGTAGAGAGAGAAGGTGACCTCTTAGGTCCACATCCTACATGTGTCTAAAAAAAGGCTAGAAAAGCCTACTCAAAACTAGCTTCTTGAATGCCCTTGTCGCCTTAACCCTACACACCATTAGCCTTAATTCCTAAAAATTAAGATTCCTTACAAGGCCCATGCAAGGTCCATATTTCTCCTAATGTTTTTGTTATTATTGAGGGAATCTTTGAATTTTAATTACTTACAAGCAAGCCATAGTGGCATATTGAAAAAGTGTTAACCCTCACACACATTCCTATCACCTACGATGGATGCTGTATTATTTATTTGGTAGAGTCAGGTATCGGGCTTGTCGGTCCAATAGAAAAAGGGTAAGAGTGATCGCCGATGAGAGGCGCACTCTAACTGGAACATTCAAGGGATTAGTTGGCTAAGCATGGGTGTCCAAGTGTGAATGGGGCGAGCTCATATAAAAGTCAACTAACCCTAAAATTCACTCATTCTCTCATTTGTGCAATTGAAGAGTGCTCTTGCTGCATCTCCATCTTCTTCTTCTTCATCTCCTTGTGTGTATGTGTATGCATGAGAGAGAGAGAGAGAGAGAGAGCGATCGAGCATTGCGACGGCGGCACGACGACCGCGAGGTGGTTGAGTGCGGCGTAGCGGCATCTCCCTCTTCTTCGCGGCGAGGAATCCTCCATGACAGCAAGCGTAGAGTGGTAAGTGACACACCATCGCCATCTTTCAGCTTACTAGTTTAGGCTTGTTGTGTGCTTGGAGCCATTTGTGGCTCGCACACAGTGTATCGGCAAGTTTCTTGCATTGAAACGTACGATAGACGCGCACATTTTTGGCGCCGTTGCCGAGGAATGCCATACACTAAGCTTGAATGGCACTTTGTGCTTCTTTTGTGGTGCAATTTCAATTGTAGGAAGGGTAGGGAAGGTAGGTGTGTGTGTTGAGAAGAAGGCTTTTGTGTTGCTACTGTGTATTTCTTTGTTAATGAAGTTTTGAAAGGTTACTGTGTTTTCTCTGTGTAAGGTATTAGTATTAAGGTTGTTAGTTATGTGTAATGTAAAGTACATAAGTAGGAAGTAGATCTGTGAGAGCTAATGAAGTGTGTTAGTGTATAATAGTAGGTGTATTAATTGTAAGTAGGTAGGTAGAGTGTGTGTGTGCTCGCGCGCAGGCCGCAGCGACTTTATCTCCCAAAAAAAAAAAAATCAATGTTAAGGTAGGACCGGGAGCGAGAATATATCCCAGACCTAAGCCCAGACCCAAGCCCAAGCTCACGATCAGGCTCAGGCCTTAGTCGTCCTTTAAAATTACATATTTTAGCTTCACACGTAACTAAAAATCGACTTTTTTGAGGACCAACGGAGCTTCAGGTGACCGAACATCGTTCTGTAAAGCACACCGCAACTCTCTGAGTGATACACTCGTTTTGAGCTATCACACACTTTAATAAAAAAACCGATCATTAAAAAACATAAAAAAACGAGTGAAAACGGACGCCTAAAAAAGTAAGCTGTTAACCTTCGAAGTTATTCGTCGATGCTTGTAGGGTGTCAAAGGCACATGCATCTGCGCTCTAGTTGTGTGCTAGAGACGGAGCAACTAAAAAGATCTTTGACTGACGCGAGTTCTCATTATCCACCTACCTTAAGTTCCGGGCCCTCGAGATGGGGATCCAAGGTAGTACAAACCAAGACCCGAACATAGCGGCTAGTGACTCTTCCTCTGACTACGACGTCATGGAGGGTTTCCCAATGCCTAATCCCGATAGCTCAAGCCAAGACATGCATGCCATGGGCCCACGCTCCGGGCTGAGCGTGCTTAGCCGCTTGAAGGAAACCTTTAGTAGAGCCACTCGCACCGAACATGGAGCTAATGATGTAAATGAGGGGGGTGGCGAAGTAAATTCTCCATTCATGACCAATGTAGACTCTATGTCCTTAGATAATGTGCATGTGAATACTTCATTCACTACACCTCCTGACTCTTCAGAGCTATTCCCCTCCGAGGTCATATTACCCGATGGTAGAAGCCTTGCCGAAGTTGAGTGATATATCCTTGCAGCAAGGAAAAAGGATATCGAGAGCTTATGCAAGGCGGAGCAACAAAGAGAGTTAAAAGCAAAAGCCCCTTTGTCAATATCCTTGCTAAGAGAGCAATCAAGTGCTCCTGACTTAGCAACCACTAAGGGCCAACCCCTAGAAAGCAACATTGCATCTAGCTCAAAGGACACCCCTAGCACCTCAATCCTAGAAGGAGCGTTCTTAAATGAGAACTGGGAGTACGAACTACAAACGGAAATTCTAACCGACCTATACACAGGTCACACCTATCACGTGGATTGGTTAGATGTCCTACAATCCACAATGGGTGCTACTAGTGTGGCGGATCAACAACAAAGAGTTTGTGAGGTCATCCATGGGGTCATTGAGTTAGATAGAAAGAACAAGGGGATCAACATGCCTTCTATGGGTCTCATGAGATTCTTGGATATAGGAAAGGCTAAACAACCGACCTTATCGCAAATGGAGACTCCCTCGGTAAGTCCGATGGATCCCCCATATGTTGTTTCGCTAGGGGTCTCGGTGCAATATGAGCCCACAAGTGATAGCTTTACCTTTCCAAGTCTAGCTCATCTTTCCCTTGATGACACCACGGCTACCATGCCGAGAAACACGCCATGGACCTCATTTGTTAGTAAAGCACCACTACATGGTAGCTCAAGGCCTGCAACAATACCTACAAGTGTGTACCAATCGTATGCACCTATGGGTCATCGCACTCATGTAGTCCCTACCCCTCCCATTGTTTCAACAACCTATGCTCCACAACCACAACACCCAAGTTCTTATTTCCATGGGACCATACCGGCTAGCATTAGCATGTCACATACGATGTCAGCTATGCCTAGGGCCACCCATATGAACTTTGGGCCACCACATGGCACAACATCGTACCCAACATGGAACCTAAGGGCTTCCTACGTGCCAAGCCCAATGCCAATACCTACTCCACATGTAGTCTCTGGAGCGCCTTCATCCATGGTGCCTGCTCACTTCGGTGACTTGGCAACATTTGCTCAAGCAATTGGTCGATCTATTGCCGAGAATATGCGTAACACGCCTGATAGAGAGCCTAAAAGTAAGGTAGTACAAATAGCCAAACTCACACAAAAATTTAGTGGAGATGGGGATGTGAGAAAGCATATCAAAGTGTTTGAACAAATATGTGATTCTCTAGGAGAACACAATGACCTACATAAGAGTAATGCTTTAAGCCTAACCTTAAGTGGGAAGGCAGGGGATTGGTATAGAACCATAAGGGTGGAAGAAAAAACGATTTACCCTACTCTTAGGAGACCGTTCTTAAAAGAATACATACGAGAGGGAGTGCTTTGGGGTGTAGCCTCTCAGCTCCAGAAAGCCCAACGAGAGGAAGGAGACTTGGTGAGAGACTTTATTAGTCGCTTGAAGCATTTGAATTCTCGTTGTAATCCAAATGAGCACTTCAATAATAATCAATTGCTTCATAGATTCATTAGGGGATTATGACATGAGGATATCTACAATGGCCTAGTCATTAGAGGTAACACCACTTGGGAAGCAGTCACCACCAATGCGATCCAATTGGAGGATAATTTAATGATTCAATGAGAAAGAGTTTCTGTTGAGCTTAAATCTATTAGCTCGCAAAAGCATCAGGGCATCATCCAATGACCCTAAAGCCTATTGCTAACGAGCAAATATATCTAAGATGACTTTAGCAGATCTCACCAAGGCTATTCAAGAGAGTCTTAGAGACAATCGTGCTCCGCAAAACAATCATATGTATCCAAGAAGGGAGAAACAATGGTGCTCAGTATGCTATGGACTGCATAGTACCAGTGAATGCCCTACTTTTAGAGTAAAATTCAATGTGAAGTGCAATGCCTATGGAAGGTATGGTCATCAAGCTAAGGATTGAATAGTATTTAAGCGCGCGATGGCCAATAGAAAAACCTTAGCATGGACATACACATCTCGAGTGCCTGCATTGATGCTGGCCCCACCTCTTGAACAAACAACACAACACATGGTCCCTAGGGCCCAAAATGTGGTTCAAACAACACCCTTACCACCTCCAGTGCTAGGACCGCAACCACCACATCCGAGGATCACTTCTGTGAATCAAGTGGGTTGTGAGTCATCTATTGCTTGTTTGGAAGGTTGGGAGGAAGATATAGATCCTAATATTGCCTATGGGATGGATGTGCTTGAAGAAAGTCCACAATACTACATGGAGGACTATTGGGGACAAGTTAAACCTGTATAGCAAGTAGCTGCTCTTGCGGCAAGAGACCAAAATATCAATTACACTGCTAAGAGACCACCTCTTCAATGCTATGAGTGTGGAGGTCCACATCGTGTAGTTGAGTGTCCTATTAGACTACAAAAGAACGCCACACTAATGCAAACCAATCAAGTGAGCACGTCTACAATGCCGATACTCATGTGTGATCGATGTGGCATAGATCATTTGATTGCCGAATGTCCAAATAATCCAAATGCACCAAAGATCACGCCATTAAACTTGATTGAAGTTACCGAGGAGCCATCACAAAGTACACCTGTGATACTAGTAAACGTACTCACACGATCGATGCTCCAAAAACAAAATTATATTCTTGAGGAAAGAGACACGGCATCAATTGCCCAATCTCAGAAAAAGAAGAAATCACGAAGGAAGAGATCGCAAAAAGCAACGAAGTCAGACCCCATTTCAAAGACCAACATAGGGACTGGTGACGACCCTGTATATATGAACGACGCTGAAGAGGATTCTGATTCAGGTGAAACCATGGAGACCAAAACATCCACTAAGATAGAAACCAACAAGGAAGACCTTCATGAGACACAATGGCCAGGATCCAAGAAGAAGATAGGAACTTATCAAAACCCTACAGAGGAGATTGAGTGAGTCAAGCAATTAAGGAGTTTGGTATAAGTTACCCAAAGGGATCTAGAACCATCACCTAAGCAGATCCAGATTACAGAAACCATGTTCCCTACACAATAACAACCTCACCAAGTCCATAGAACCTTAGCCATACCTAGTGTCATCCAAGAAGAAAGTGACTTAAAGTCATGGGAAAGTGGGCGTACTCACTTCTTGATGGAAAGAATGTTTACAGAGGGACTACTTGATCCTATCAAAGAAATGGAGATCCCATCTTACCCACGTCATGGGACTGAAGTCCAAAAGGCGTCGTTAAACATTGCTAAATTGATGGATTTCATGTCTTCAGAAGTTGGAACCACCATCATGTCCAAACTATATAAAGACCCTGAGCTAGTCTCAGCTCTTCGAGCCTTCCTCAATGGAGAACTAAAGTTTGGGCTACCACAAATTGCACAGATGGATGGAGCTGGGGAGATGCCAATAGAGGAGGAACACTTAGATCCACAACCCAACCTAGATGAGAACCTTGTTATAGAAATACCTGTTAACAAGTTGGGACAATACTTTGAGGTTGATGAATCCAATGCAACCATGCCAATTACTCCTAAGGGATTAACTATGAACGGAATCGTTGATGGTGGTGCCGGGGTTAGCACTGTGACTAAAAATTGTTGGGAAACTATGGGAAGAACTCACCTTTCGACCACAACCATAGTAGTGAAGATGGCCAATGGGTCTATTGTTAAACCTATTGGAATGCTAGAAGATCTCAAGATCAAGGTCTTTGGACATAAAATAAGGATTACCTTCATTGTTATGGATTTCTCCAAACACACTATGGCATCGGAGATGATCTTAGGACGTCCTTTCATGAGGGAAGCAAAAATGGTACATGACTCGTCTAAAAACCATGTCTGCTTGCAGTTCCAAGATTCTGTCATTCGAGTGGATCTTGTGACTGGTCGAGCATATCCCCTAGGAAACAGGTTTATTGCAGTATTGTTACGCGTGTAAAGCGGACACTGATGTTGGGGAAGATTCTCCTTATATGGATGTACTACCTAGGATGACTGAGTTGAACAATGTGGATTGGGTCCACCTAGCAGCAACCATAGACACTTGGGGAAACATGGGGACAACTTGGGTAACACCGGAGGGGGATGAAATGCCCATACCCTTAAATATGCTACAAGCAATGCATATATCTTCTGACAAGACTCATCCTCATATAACAAAGAGAACATACAAGTGGGTCCCTAAAGCTTCTTTAATGACCATAGCTCAAAGACAGGAGCCTGGTAAGAGACGTCCCACCCTCCCCAAAAAATGTAAGGAAACATGGCGATGGATTCCTAAACGACTATTGGAAGCCAAAGGCTACTATCAAGGAAATGATCAAATCTGGGTGCCAAAACGTAGATTATGTTCTTACCTGTCACCTGACCCATGTGAGCCCAATTATGTAGCTCCAAAACGAATTGACGATCGTGGAAAGAAAAAAATCACAGAATGCTACACACCCACTCCAGAGTTAGTTTGGGTACCAAAGAAAGAACAATTTGTTCCACCTAGCTCAGGAAGGGGGGAGTCCCATGAAGCTTCTAGCTCCTCATATAATGCATCCATAGAGGTAAAAGCTTCTCCACAGCCTCCACCTACAATAGTGGACCTCCATAAAGCTACAAAGGAATCCACACCTTCCAGTGTTCAAAAATCACCTGATGAACCACTTCAAGTTCGATCTTGGGAGAGTACCTTACCACCCTTGCAACTTGATGAGGCACCTAAGGTAGTAGAAAACTATTGGCAAAAATCCTCACCTATTACCAGCTGGAACAATTGGTTTCAAAGGGTGACAGTCATCATGGCCAAGGGCCAAGATGGACATGCAGTCAAGGGGGTCCCTATATTTAGCAGGCCAAGGGCCTATATAGGGCATGGTTGGGTGGAGATTAGCATGTTCAGTTCCCTAGTCCTTTCACTGGTATCCAAGCTCAGGGGAGAGGGGAGTGATGGAGGAGAAGCAATGGAGATGGTTTTTGCATGGCGATGCATGCCTTCGCGGATTCTCTCTCTCTCTCTCTCTCTCTCTCTCTCTCTCTCTCTCTCTCTCTCTCTCTCTCTCTCTCTCTCTCTCTCTCTCTCTCTCTCTCTCTCTCTCTCTCTCTCTCTCTCTCTCTCTCTCTCGACGATCTTGGGCCGTGGAAAGGTGCTCTTGCAAGGAAGGGGAAAGGCTGCTTGAAGACACAGACAGACGGGGAAGTAGAGGGTGTGGGTAATCACCCTTGTACATATGGGAAGGTCAAAGCAGACCTGCATGGAATCTCTCCAAGATTGGCTCAGTAGAGTTGCGCTGGGCAGAATTGCAGTTTCATCACAGCATGTTGGCAAGGGGCCGAAGCGACAACTCTAAATTCTCTCCATGTTCCCTGCATAGTCGCAACAAAGCCGCCATCGCTGCGTAGAGAAAATTTTAATTTTTTTATGTTTTATTCACAAGCGGCTGCCCATTCCGTTTAAAAATAGCTTAAGGGAGCGTACCCACCCCAGGCACACCCCCCCTCATTTTGCAGCTCGGAGCAACTACTCGATGCCAAGGTTCTTTTGCAGATCTCTGATGTGGTGCCTTGCCTGTAATTCGCAGCGGTTTAAGCAATTACGATGATTTGCATGCCATTCAACATGGGTTTGTCACTTTCTCGATGGCCATGGCCCTTTGGTCAAATTCCAAGACTTGCCATAGTCGAGGTGACAGTAATGCATGCAAAGCATGGTGCGGACAGACAATCAAGAGGTAGGAAGCTTTCTATGTCATCTATGGGAATTGTACGGGCAACGATGCAAGTATGGCCACGCAACAGTGAGCAAGGCAGCTCAACAGGAGTACTTCAAAAGGTACACCGTACTGTCTTTTGTTTGTTTGACACATTATACAGTATATGCACATGATCTTGCTCCACGTGGTCGACAAGGTTAGTCAATTCCAAGTTATGTTTGTTTTTGTGAATATTTTACTTTTCATTCTGCCAAAAACCTCTCTGCTATGCCAATCAAAGTGCTTGGGTAGCCTCCATACGAAGAAACTGTATAAAGCAAAGTGCTTTGCCTGTCTTCATGTGAAGCATGGCTTCTCTATGTGCCATAGTATTATCGCTTGACTTTGGATCAATGATAATGGCACACATATCTGGCACTCTGTGGATATAAGCTCATAGTTTAAGCAACAACGCACTATGATGTATCCATGCCATTGTCATCGTGCAAGGCACGTATACCAAGGGCTCACATGGTTGAGATTGTCATTGAAACCAGGTGGCATAAATTCATCGCTTACGAAATTACGCTTCCGCTATCACATTAGACACTCTATCTCATAGACAAACTAAGTTCTGGATTGTTTAAATTTTTGGTTGCTATCAACACGCAATACCACTAAATGGAACCTAAATCTAGAACTTATTTCACAGGCAACGTGCCATATTAAGTCATTTTTGTAAAGCCACGACCCCATACATGGTAAGTGGGTCAAGATGTGGCTTGTGTTTTTTGTTTCCTCTCTCACTGAGAGCGTTATACAGGCAGCTTGTAGCATACTTATAGGATAAGTTGCAAATTAGGCCTAAGAGGCGTCAGAGCACACAGATTGGGCACACACTCTAGAAATTTAAGGAAAGTTCCTCAGCCCAACATGCTCTTCTTATCTCTCTAAGAATAATGAAAACTTGCTAAGAAGCTTTTGATACATGTTTTGCTCGTGAATCGGTAGACCTGAGCCAATGTGCTCTAACTCTCAGCAAGTAAATGGCCAAGACGCCACTGCAATTAGTATTCATTGGTTTCTCGATTGAACACTAATTTGTTATTGGCATAAGGGCTATGAGCCACACAGGATAAGAGCCATTGTCAGACCTAGGGTAAGACCCAATGCTGGTATTTCTTGGGAGATTATTCTCTAGCTTGAACAAATCCATCCCATGGAGTTTCCATTGATGTATGGCCAAGCAATCGTATTGCCATTCCAGATCTTTTGGGTGTTCTATACGCACTACATATTTTTAGTGCAACGCTCGAATTGAGTTTCTGATAATCTTAAACTCACATCAGATGATCTCTACCACGGAGTATAGATGCAACAATCAGTTGAGCCATCATGGCTGTCCATAAGAGCTCGATAGTTCACTTATGTGGGTCTCCCGCTCTCTCTATAGCACTACGGAGTATCTATAGACATACTGTTTTGGGGAAAGACCCGGCGGGTGATTGCTACATCACCCCATAGGAATTAAGGATCACAGTTTGATCTGCATTGAGGATCACGTTTGATCTCTTCCAGTTATACTTTCAAGGAAATAATTCTGCAATCTACCACGCGGTAGCGGACGAACACACTTTTCAAGTTGATTCCAATCAATCCGTACACGGTTGGCTATGTTGGTTATCGTTATCTGCTAGTTGAGCAGTTTCTACAAAGAGTCTTACCAAGGGGTTTGACTACGTAGATTCTAATCCAAGGGCTTGGATTGCAAAGGCAACACCCAGGGTTCCCAGTGCAATGCTGTTTGTTTTTCAGGTAGGGGACGTGCTCCTATCCATTTGAATACGGATAAGTGAACATTACGTTCAACTCTCCAGGTACCCATCTATTGATTTGGTGTTATTCCATTTTTAGTATGCTTTGCTTGGTTTTTCAAGACAAATAAGTACGCTTGGATGTTACAGAGACATGCCAAGGGCATGTCCGCACAAAATATTTTCGACCCAGTGTCCAATCTATCTTTCTACCTTATGCTGTTACGAACCTACTTGTAGGGTTCAATTTGGCACATGTTGTCACATGGGATACAACATGGTCTAGGAACTCAAGGAGTTCGGTTTAGCCAGTGTGGAGCAATGAATGAGGGTCCTCTCACTCTTGTCGCAGAGTGTTTGAGTTACCTCCACACACAAGTACATCTTGTACTTGACGGATGTTCTTTTTTATACATCCTCAAATGAGACATATTCCAGATGTGGAGAATATGAGTCTCTGGACTGACACTGGCTAAACCTGGTGTTGGTCAAATATGTTTTCTAGACCATTTTCAGCATGACATATCATCAGTAATTTTAGTGGCCAAACAAATTGTCGGATACTTAGAATGACTTGTTCAGCTACAAGTATTGCTAAACAACATTACAGATAGTTGTTTACACATATAGCAAGGCTATAAATTGTTAATGAAAAATTTTCATTGTCTGTACCTAACAGTGATCAATGTGTCACATGCTATTGTGATTCAGACGTTTCAGAAAGCCTTGCAAAAGATTGCAACTGAAAGTATTTAGTTTCTTTTCAGAACTATTTTCATTCCTTTTTAATGTGTGCTAGACGCATCACATTTGCCATAAGTATTGGCAAGGATCACCATGGATATACAAGTTCAGATATGTTTCTTCCTAAATGCATGCACACTAGGTGTTATGGGCCCTAGTGTTTAGCAAAGGCTGATTTGGAACGGCATGCATATTCCTCAGGTTGTTTCTTATGAAGCATTTTACACTCTATGTGCTCTATCTCTATGAGATTATTTTTGGGTCTACTAATCACCAATAGAGGTCATGGCTCGGTTTGTGTGTTTGTGGATTTTTCAAGTTAACCACGACGGTTATTCTGGACATTGTTGATTCCTCAACAATGTTATACGCTATTGTGACTCCCCGTTTACCAATCGTCTGGGAAGACTGTCTGTAAACCGTGGAGGAAACACACCTCATTACTGTCAGTATCCAAGGGGATTGGCAGATTACAAAGTGTAACCTTGGGCTAAAAGGATATGCAAAGTGCGTACATTAGCACCAAGCAATCCAATTAATAAGCATTTATTGCTCTTCTTGGAGTTTACTTACTATCAGTTAACGCATGTTGCGACTAGGTAGTCTCTTCATGTATAAGTCAGGTTCTCAACCTTGAACACTCGTTAGGGTGGGGTTGTTTACTGATGATGAAAATTGGGAACAAGTCAAGGACTTAAACTTGGCTCATGAGTTATGTCAGCAAGTTACTTTCATGGAAAGTGACAAGAGATACTCTTTTTGGTACATCTTTGTCGTGATAAACTCGTTTACCATGCTCATGAGCGTTCTAAATGGAGTCTACACACCATGTTTGGATAGGAACTGGTACCATCAGATGGTTACAAATGGACAATATTGTAGAAAATCAAGATGTTACTCTCGGTTTCATTGAACCTCCTATTGACCCGGGTTCCGCTCAAATGAACCATTGGATCCATGAGGGATGTTACGGTAGAAGACATTAGTGTTCTTATGAAGATACCATCACTCGTGTTTTCGCGGACAAAAACGATTCTCCAAGGGGGGAGTAATGTCAGGAAAAGGGTAGGACCAGCCACGGCTAAGGGCCAGGATGGACATGCAGTCAAGGGGGTCCCTATATTTAGTAGGCCAAGGGCCTATATAGGGCATGGCTGGGTGGAGATTAGCATGTTCAGTTCCCTAGTCCTTTCAGTGATAAGCACATTTCAAACGGTATGATCTACCCAAGGAAGGGGGGAGTGTTTGCTGACAGTTATCATTCACTCACTCCCCTCTCAACCTTCCTCCCTGACCTCTCAATCTCCGTATCTTAGGGAATGTACATATAAAGCCTTATACTCACGAAAAACAAAAAAAATAAAGAGCAAGAGCAATTAGTAACCGAGTATGCACAATAAAATTCAAAACATTGACCCAGACCTACACACTCACATCCGATACACTGAAACAGAAACCTATGTCATCAAACAACTTTGATCCTCACTTGAGTGATGGAGTGTAAAATGGATTAGTACGATAGGATTGTTTTTGTTTTAGAGTTGAGTGATTAGCAAAGTTCTTTCTTCCCACTGATGTGCCTCCTAGAGGTATTCTTTGTGTTTCCTAGTGTGTACAGGAACGTGTTGCTGTTGTTAGGATTTGGACCTTCATGGAATCTTTCTCTTGTTCACACTTCAAATCAAGCATGACCATCAACACAAACAGGTGTTTCTTGTCCATTAGCATTGCCCCTTATCTTTTTTCATCCATGTTTGTCTGCTTTAATTGTGATTGGTAGCATAATATTCCGCATATTTGCTTAATATAAAACAAATTCAATGTAATTTTTTGTCATAATCACTTGTTTAGGTTTAAAAATCAAGCAGTCCGACTAAGCTAGTTTGACCAAGCTAGGTGTTAAAGATCTTCTCTTAATACCATGGGGAATGCCTTCCTAATAATCAATGGTTACTTAGGTTCTTAATCCGATTTAGGTAGCATTGTGTGAAATGTACTAGGGCTTTCTAGTGGGCTTAGTCCCTATTGACCTTTAGCTTGAGTATTATAAAGGGAGTTTACTAGTGTGATGAGCCTGGGGAGGTGTAACAGTGTTATATGACCCCCCAAAGTTACAAAATTAAAATATTGAAAACGAAAAAAAAAAAATCAAAGTGCGTCTTAAGCTGGAAGAGAAATCTCAGCTTGATTGGGTACTTCACTCACATGTATCGCCTATGGTACTAGAGCCCTAGAGGTTCCCAGTTTGGGTGCTTTTCCTTGAAAATAAAAAAACCCAAGGCATACAAAATAAGCACACACATCAAAATTGAATCACTGTGAAAAGACTTTGGGGGGTCAAAGAAAAGGTAATTAGTCAGGCGATGATTTCATGAGAAATTCCTTTTATCGTAGCTTAACTACAAAGTCTTCTAGGTATAGCCTCTAGTCAGCCCTCGAACATGAAATACTTGGCTCTCCGGATTAAACAACTTAATTGACTGGAGAAAATTAAGAAGCTTACCCATGGTATTAATAGTCGATCTTTAGTGCCTTTCGACCGTTGAATTAACGACCCCGAACTTGTTTAGTTTTTTACCTTTTCAACTGTTTATGCGTTTGATTATATTGCAATTTAATGTTTATTACTAACAAATGGTTTAGAATTATGCTACCAATCAATTTGTCTACCTAAAATTGCATATGCTTTTTAATTGTAAATGAGAATGCAATTACTCTGCCAATGTTGTTTGATTTTGTAGTGTGACTGAAGAAGGTTAAGGACATTCATCTCAAATGCTCTTCCACCTCAACGAACGAGCTTCAAATCAATAGCTTCTGAGGACGGAATCTACATCAGGAAGGGGGCAATGTTAACCCTCACACACATTCCTATCACCTACGATGGATGCTGTATTATTTATTTGGTAGAGTCAGGTACCGGGCTTGTCGGTCCAATAGGAACCGGGTAAGAGTGATTGTCGATGAGAGGTGCACTCTAACTGGAACATTCAAGGGATTAGTTGGCTAAGCATGGGCGCCCAAGTGTGAATGGGTCGATCTCATATAAAAGTCAACTAAACCTAAAATTCACTCATTCTCTCATTTGTGCAATTGAAGAGTGCTCTTGCTCCATCTCCATCTTCTTCTTCTTCATCTCCTTGTGTGTGTGTGTGTGTGTGTATGCATGAGCAAGAGAGAGAGAGAGAGAGAGAGAGAGAGAGAGAGAGCATTACGATGGTTGCATGACGACGGCGAGGCGGTTGAGCGCGGCGTAGCAGCGTCTCCCTCTTCTTCGCGGCGAGGAATCCTCCACGATAGCAAGCATAGAGCGGTGAGTGACACACCATCGCCATCTTTGAGCTTACTGGTTTAGGCTTGTTGTGTGCTTGGAGCCATTTGTGGCTCGCACACAGTGTGTCGGCAAGTTCCTTGCATTGACACGTGCGACAAACGCGCACAAAAAGTAATTGATAACACTATGCAAATAAAAATTGAACGAGAATAATTTATCGTCGATGCCTTCTCCTCAACTCCTAGAGTTCCAATCTACATAGCATCAGTTCACCATTATTAAAAACAAAAAGACAACACAATAATAAACCATTACACGTCAGCTATCCCAATTGTAGTTAACCACATACAAGAAGAGAGTACCCTATCTCGTAACACAAAATAGAGAAAAATAGTGTAAAAATTTGAAGAAATGACCTTATTTTTAAAAAAGGAATTTTATATGTTCGGGAGAATGGTTTTTCTCAAACACTGTTGCGATAGCAATGACCATCGTCAATTCCTCTGCATGGGGAAAGACGGGACACTGTCTGATGCGAGGTCTAATGAGAGCAGCCTTTGCGTCCTAAGTTTGCTTCCCTGGAGTCGCCTCCCCTGCTCCACTACTCAATGCAAGCCATCCCGCCTGATTACTGCGATATAGTGCTCGAGAAAAATGTGTCTCAGCTTAATATCGTGCCGTTTTCAATTTCAAAAATGCCGGTTGAAGGCAAGCGTAAAGGAGAAATTCGACAAGAAAATAGAGAAAAATAGTGTAAAAATTTGAAGAAATGACCTTATTTTTTAAAAAGGAATTTTATATGTTTGAGAAAATGGTTTTCCTCGAACACTGCTGCGATAGCAATGATCATCGTCAATTCCTGTGCATGCGGAACACAATCTGTGTGTGTGTGTGTGTGTGTGTGTGTGTGTGTGTGTGTGTGTGTGCCCGGACCGCACATGACCACATAAATCACATTGGGAGTGTCCGGCATGTCTTCGTGTACCTTCATGTGGGAATAAGCCCTTACAAGGAGGGGATCTCAAGAGGCATAATCAATAAGGGCTACGGGGATATGAAAGGGTGCTCATTATTTCTACATAAGGAAGGGTTTCCTTTGTACGCTGTATCGGGCTTTCACATAATCAAAGGCTATGGCATCTGATGTATTCTTATTCTCTCTCTCTCTCTCTAATGCTGTGTTGTGCTTCTCTCTCTTGCATTTTTTGTGAGCACAGTCTCGTAATAGGCAGCCACACCTATTGCACTTGGCGACCACGCGCGGAACGGACTCCCCTTTGTTGACGAAAGAGGTGTTTCCAACTACTGACGCCAAAAATTTGAACCAAATGCTGGCTGCAAGCAGGAAGGCGTTGGGGGCAAACTGCCTTTTTCCTTATCGTATGAAGCAGCAAAGGGTTTCAGGCCATGGCCATAAGCGCTACTGGGCTGAAGCCCCATCACCATCGCCTACAAAGTATTGCCCTTTGCTGATGAAGGAGGTGCAGAAGGAGGCAGTGAGGGTGCCGTCGGCCCTGAGGAGCTTGGTATTATGGTGATTCATCATTCACTTGCAATGCATCACACAGATGAGTGCATATATCTTGTGGCGGACAGCCTAAACGGGAACTTTGCGATGGGGTTCAATGCGATGCCTGGAGGAGCGCTACTGGGGATGTGGAGTGCTGCTCAAAAAACTGCAAGGCACCCAAGTTTGATAGCCGCTGTGAAGAGGAATCAAGGTGGGACGACCCAGGGGGGGCTACTAATTAGCCCTGTCATCAATACGTTGTGCAGGAAAAGGGGATGGCCCATGAGGTTGGTGGAAAAACCGAATGAGGTAGAGGAGCCGGAATACAGCAAATTGGGTGCAAGATGGGAGAAGGAAGAAGCGACTCAAGGTCTAAAGGCGAGGCAGTCTGAGATGCAACACTGGACATAGAGAGGCCAGGGTCACTCTCTCTCTTTATTCGTTCTCAATGCTTGTTGTCGCTCTCTCTCTTGCTTTTGCCGTGCCTCTGTTCGAATCTGCAGGAAAGTCGAACTCACAATGGTGTGCTTCAAAATAGAGTATCAGGTTTCGGGTGGCAGCAGATGGGCAAGTGACCTGTTGCGGACCCGAGAATAGCAACACCAAAGTATACCAGCAACACCAGTTCCGAGGTGCCATACTGTCTCTCTCTCTCTAATGCTGTTGAAGCGGTCCGGGGCGGGCAACAAGAAGAGCAACCTCTAGACACCCTTCAAGGCTCCCGTGCTGCTCAATTGGGTTGGGGTTGGAAAAACAACAACACACACACAAACCCGCAACCTAACCCTACACAAATTTGGGGCACCACCTAGTTTTGGATGCGAACTAGGATGCGTAAAGAGAGAGAGAGAGAGAGAGAGAGAGAGAGAGAGAGAGATAGTGCTCGGGCTGCTTTGAAACGTATCGGCAATGATCAAGCAAACACAATTATATATGCAAGAAAGAGAGAGAAGGGGGAGGGGGTGTTTGTTGCACTAATACCTTCTTACAAATCTGTCATGACCAATCCAAGTGATATTAGTATTTGTTCAACATAGCTTGAGTAAATTACACCACAACACATCACAAGAAAAGCCACCCCACTCACTGTCTTAAGGCCAGGGGAGTCCTCTCCACCCTGTCGCCCTCTTACAGTATGTGGGATTTATGGCTAAATTGATGACAACACTAGAGACAAGCTATCAAGAACTTAACAAAAAAAAAACACCAAGACACTTACACATCATTGTTGTCCATTACTTCACGTGGGAAGAGAGACAAAGTATCCAAGCTTAGTCCAAATCCACCCACCTTGATTCAGCAAATGTTGGGCTTACACTAGTAGGAGAAATGATAGATTTCCTACTCTCAATTGAGTGATCACTCTCTCTCTTACAATGGCATAGAGTTCCCTTGCTAATCTCCTATTACAACACATGCACATGCATAAGACAATGAGCTTCCACTCAAGAGCTCCTTCTAGAGAGGTTGAGCTTGGCTTCTCAAGCTATAGCATAGTGCTCTTGCTTATGGCTCCCCCTTTTGTGCTAGCTACACCCTCCTTTTATAGCAATTTTGAAGGCTAGGGTTACTCCTCTAACCATGGTTGGGTTAGATTTTCAGCAATTTATCTAATTTCTTTTGCTTGGAATTATCAAGAAGTTGGTGGGGAAAGAGAGAGGAGAGAAATGGAGGTGATAGGAC